>NC_064618.1:203612324-203917602 GCF_023898315.1 Schistocerca nitens | reverse complement strand
AAAAAGAACACATTGACACCGGTGTGTCAGACCCACCATACTTGCTCCGGACACTGCGAGAGGGCTGTACAAGCAAAGATCACACGCACGGCACAGCGGACACACCAGGAACCGCGGTGTTGGCCGTCGAATGGCGCTAGCTGCGCAGCATTTGTGCACCGCCGCCGTCAGTGTCAGCCAGTTTGCCGTGGCATACGGAGCTCCATCGCAGTCTTTAACACTGGTAGCATGCCGCGACAGCGTGGACGTGAACCGTATGTGCAGTTGACGGACTTTGAGCGAGGGCGTATAGTGGGCATGCGGGAGGCCGGGTGGACGTACCGCCGAATTGCTCAACACGTGGGGCGTGAGGTCTCCACAGTACATCGATGTTGTCGCCAGTGGTCGGCGGAAGGTGCACGTGCCCGTCGACCTGGGACCGGACCGCAGCGACGCACGGATGCACGCCAAGACCGTAGGATCCTACGCAGTGCCGTAGGGGACCGCACCGCCACTTCCCAGCAAATTAGGGACACTGTTGCTCCTGGGGTATCGGCGAGGACCATTCGCAACCGTCTCCATGAAGCTGGGCTACGGTCCCGCACACCGTTAGGCCGTCTTCCGCTCACGCCCCAACATCGTGCAGCCCGCCTCCAGTGGTGTCGCGACAGGCGTGAATGGGGGGACGAATGGAGACGTGTCGTCTTCAGCGATGAGAGTCGCTTCTGCCTTGGTGCCAATGATGGTCGTATGCGTGTTTGGCGCCGTGCAGGTGAGCGCCACAATCAGGACTGCATACGACCGAGGTACACAGGGCCAACACCCGGCATCATGGTGTGGGGAGCGATCTCCTACACTGGCCGTACACCACTGGTGATCGTCGAGGGGACACTGAATAGTGCACGGTACATCCAAACCGTCATCGAACCCATCGTTCTACCATTCCTAGACCGGCAAGGGAACTTGCTGTTCCAACAGGACAATGCACGTCCGCATGTATCCCGTGCCACCCAACGTGCTCTAGAAGGTGAAAGTCAACTACCCTGGCCAGCAAGATCTCCGGATCTGTCCCCCATTGAGCATGTTTGGGACTGGATGAAGCGTCGTCTCACGCGGTCTGCACGTCTAGCACGAACGCTGGTCCAACTGAGGCGCCAGGTGGAAATGGCATGGCAAGCCGTTCCACAGGACTACATCCAGCATCTCTACGATCGTCTCCATGGGAGAATAGCAGCCTGCATTGCTGCGAAAGGTGGATATACAGTGTACTAGTGCCGACATTGTGCATGCTCTGTTGCCTGTGTCTATGTGCCTGTGGTTCTGTCAGTGTGATCATGTGATATATCTGACCCCAGGAATGTGTCAATAAAGTTTCCCCTTCCTGGGACAATGAATTCACGGTGTTCTTATTTCAATTTCCAGGAGCGTATGTTAACGTAAGTGTCTGACCTTGCAACGCTAAAATGGTATACTCCGTCCATACGACAAGTCCTCGGTGAGACATTTTAGTCGATTGGTTATGACGGACATTCTGATCATATCCATCACTACACAGGCTAGTCAGTAACAGTCTGAGAAGTTTGTAAGGCTGTTCCGTGTTAGGTTGTGCTGAGGGATAACTGTTGAAAAATATTCGATACGTTGCACTGATTCCGAGTTAATTATCACTGAAGTTAGCCTATCACGCCGTTGCCCGCGGTTATTTAAGCACCCCGCCAGAGACATTGTCAATTGCTCTTCTAGCGTGGATGACAGCGCACGAGAGTACTCAGCCTCTGGCTCCGATTCCATCCTCACTACCCTCCCATGTCAAATTTTTGCATCGCTCTATTGTTCTCTCTTAGGAAACCAAAAGAATAACATGTTCGGTGATACAGGCTTTGGCTGCCCGATTGAATTTGCGCGCTCAACGGCCTGCTTGGCTTACTTCGATGCTAATTAATTCGGAAACGTACAGAACTTTTTATTAATTATTTCTCAACACAACCTACCCTGAACGCCCTTAGAAGCTATTCAGACTGTTTCTGACCAAATGTATAGTCAACCTGTTTTATGTAAGCCAAGTCAATAAGTGGTAAACATTTAAACCCTTTTTTCCTTCTACAACTTCTGTCGTTTACCCCGACTTTCGGGTAAGTTAAATCAATAATTTTCTTAATGTTCTGTACCTTTTCTTTAGCTCATCATCGTTCATTGTTCCTGATCCTTTATTAACTTCTTTTTGTTTCATCAAGTACTTGCCGCCATCGTACTCAATTATTCGTTGTACATATTCCAATCTGTGTTCCCTACAGCTCTACCCTCTATATGTGTAAGTACCACGGAAGATTCCTCGAAATCTTGGCACATGTCCTACTACCCTGCATCACTTTCCTGTCATTCATCCTCTCCCCGATTTTGCGGAGAACCTCACTTGTTATCTGATCGGTCAATCTTCTACTTATGGGTACAATGTGAAGATGCATTCTATTATATCACATATTCAGAGAAAAATCATGACTTTTTTGAAAATTAGTGAAAATGATGAGCAAATTACGATTTTTCCTAACAGACGTCATTCATTTTACAAGCACAGTTTCTTAATTATAAAGTCACAAATTTAGAAAAATTAGTTGAAGGTTCTACTTATAAGAAATAGCTGTCCAGCGAAAATAGAAATCCAAATACAGAGAGCAAATAAACAAAACAGAATTATTTTACAGACTTAATACGATTTGCTTTAACATAGCCGTATCTGGCGTTTCCATGATGGACATATGTCACTCGGCGTGTCTGACTAATTTAAATATATATTGGAACCATGTCAATGATCGATATTTCATTCCAGTCAGCACGAGACCCCACAAAACGAATTCTCGCATTCCGTGTTTTGGACAGCTTCGTCAAACAACTTCGGTGTTGATGTCTGCGCTGGCGAGAATACTAATGCAAGTATATATATATATATATATATATATATATATATATATATATATATATATATATATATATATGTGTGTGTGTGTGTGTGTGTGTGTGTGTGTGTGTGTGTGTGTGCGCGCGCGCACTAGCTTGTTATACTCTTGTAATAGGTACGCAGGTATCGCGTTTTCGATGATGTGATAAATCGAAGGTTGTAAAAGGGTTTTTGTCGAATAATATTAGCGAATAGTGGCAGCAGCAGATTATGGGAAACATAATAGTCCTTTTTAATCTATGTCTGGGATTACTTGCCAAATTCAACGATGCTGCATGTGAAATACTAATGTGTATTTTTCTATTCACTTTTCAGGCGTGAGGTACGGTTTGGCAACAAGCTGTGGGTAAATATTACACGCTAATGACGTTGTAAGGTCACTCGAATCAGCATGTCCTATGTTTCTACGACAGAAAACGGTTCCAAGCTCAGGTGGACTGAAATCTTAGTTTATATTTAACATAAATATAACTATCCGTGGCGTTAGATTCTTACGCACGAGGACGAGGAAGGGGAGAGAGCGATTTTACACCTGCAGTGAAGGAGATTGCAAAATCTCCAAATACGGGAATGAACACTCCAGAAATTTTTGTTTGCCAATGTATGCAACACTGTTAAAGAGAACACATCACACACACACACACACACACACACACACACACACACACACACACACACACACACACACAGACCAGCAGGCACGTACGTAAACATATACACACAGTTGCTAAAAGATTTGTTTTGATTCATCTTGAAATTAGTGTTCAGCTTTTAAAAAATGTCCTTTTTATTTTACGTCCTCTCCCCACGAAAGTTTTGTGTACATTTACATACATAAAAAGGCAACACAGATTTTAAATCTAGCAAATATTTCACCGGCTGAAATGTTTCTCTGGGAAAGCATCGTTTCGGTAGTTGACATGTATTATACTATGAAACAAACCATTAAATATATAACGAAAGCTTGAGCAGCCCATATATGGAAAGTGTAAGTTGCATATGTTGAGTGATGTTTCAGTGAACGAGACGTCAATAGTTACATAAAAACAAATGTGAGAAGCTATCTTCGTGAACCGTATTACTATAAGGATCAAACAGAATTAGTTTATGAAAGATGGGACACTTATAACGCACTCTGAGTACAGTACATTTTGTTCAGATACATGAACATATAGTGATAATGCTGGGTCATTTCAATATGTATATTTTATTTCCCATCTCATTTATTTTACACTAAGATTTCTGGAACGATTAAACTCGTATTAACTGCATCCAGTTTGCATTTTTAAAGGAATTGTTATTAACTTTTCTTTAAGAAATGACCGTTACAAGCCAACGGAAAGTTTAAACGATGTTTTGGCTAATTTCTCAGAAAATGCTATATGAATTTCCTTTTTCAGAGTGAGGATTAATAGCTGTTCTCTGAAGTAGAAGACATAGTACATATTTTTCTAGTTTCTGTTACAGAGTGAGCTTATTAACTCGTTATTTGCATATGCGAGTATCGTTTCGGCTTATCCTATCTTCAAGTGAGCGTTTCAGATGTTGCAATATAGCATCCTATAGAACTCATCGAATGTAAACAACGAATTAATAAAATCATTGAGCACCATAAATTGGGAAAATACATACATTGTCATTCGTTGGGTTAATGTATACTGCGGAACCATCAGAAAAGAAGCTTTTGAAATGGAAGGATATCTACGAAGTGCCCCAATGCAATGCGTGACAAAATAAAAGTGTTTCACTGGTTTCACTGTTTTGAAACATGCATTGTTTTGTTTCTGAATAGAAACATTCACATTATATGAATAACATACGGTTCGCTATACGTTAAAAGACATATTTTTCAACTATTTCAGTAACACTGTTTCCATCCCGCAAAAGGTTTACGCAGCTGTGAATACAACTGCATGGTCATATAACTGTGTCCAATTCTTGCTCTTACTTCATTTATAACCGATGTTACGTGATATAGTCATATATTCTTCAAACCTGCTGAAGAGGAACTGATTGTGATTCTCTCGGTGGATGCAATGAAATGTCTTCATACCTGTGACGTCGCTGGAAATCTTTCTTCACGAAAATCAACAAGGAACTAACAACCAGTAAGTGATCCAGCGAGCGTCGCGGCCGTAAGTGGAAAGCACTTTCTGTGGTCGATTTGCTACCAGTCCGAGTAGATAATTATCGATTCAAACACTCCACTTCGTTGGCATGCAAATGCAAAGAGCACACATTTCGAAATATCTTATTTAATGTTTACTCTTGCCCTACCCAACTTGACAATATCGGCGGTCTGGGACTGCGAAGTCTATCGTCATACATAGTGCCTTTTGACCAGTCGTGATAAACCATGAGCTTCTTGAATATTTGGTCCAGAAATACAATTTTGATGTACAGTGTTAAATAAATTAAGAGTATCAGTATACAGCATTTCGTTATGAACCTCATTGCACGTACATTTCACAGACAAATGGCTCTGAGCACTATGGGACTCAACTGCTGTGGTTATCAGTCCCCTAGAACTTAGAACTACTTAAACCTAACTAACCTAAGGCCATCACACACATCCATGCCCGAGGCAAGATTCGAACCTGCGACCGTAGCAGTCGCACGGTTCCGGACTGCGCGCCTAGAACCGCGAGACCACCGCGGCCGGCATTTCACAGACATATGCACGTTAGAGAGTGCTTATGCCTGAACTCGAATTAGGGTGGAAAGTGTGTTATGGATAGAGAAATTTCTCACAAGATAGCAAACAAATTGACAACTGTGCAACAACTTTGACAATCTTACTAAAACGGATGACATTTAGTAATTTCGGCAACATCTGAGAAAAAAATACGAAGCAATGCGTTCAAACCTCAACAGTTTCTTAGTGGTAGTCACGTAAGTACAAACTCTATACATTGGCTTTCATCTCAGCAGTGAACAGGAAACGAGTACCATCTCCCTTCAGTCTACAGCGCATACAAATTTAATTTGCAAAGCAAAGGCTATCAACTTAGAACTGTGGGGTTTTTGAAAGGATAAAAGACAGACAATGAATTTCTCACTAAGTTAGTTGCATTAACTCGGTGAATAACACAACAATTGTCACCTTACATTATCACAAATTCCAATACCTCTCTCAGTGCGCTTCCTAGAATATACTCATCATGTTTGACGTACAACAAGTCTGAAAAAATAACGACAGACTTTTAAAGTCACAATAATCAAGGAAACTAATGGCGCTTCAGTAATACTAAAACTTACAACCTCTCACATATCGGGCGTTCTTGGACCCGTGTAATACCAGCTAGCTAATTCCACTCCACTACACTACACCAAGACTAAGAAAATGGATAATTACAGTGCACAAAGTTTCACACTTAGCGAATTGTTCATCTCCAACATCAGTTTGTATTCCCTCGGAAACTGTCAGTTTCTTTACAGGATCATTAGGCTGCGGTTAATGTGGCAGTTGTGGTTCGTTCACTGTAATCTCATTCACAGAATATTCATCACCGACGGTGTTCGTGACTGCGACTGTTGCGCTGTTCTGTGTCCTGAGTCTGTAGGAAACTTTGTCTACTTTCACTATCGTTAGGCCAGTCTACGCCTTGTGTTGCTCCCTGACTGACACATCCCTTATCGCAAAGTTAACCATACCGTCATTGGACTCACACGGAAAGTACAACAAATAAATTGCTTCCTAAAGGCCAACCCAATGTGAACACTGCTATCTCTTTCCCTGTCTCTTAAGCTACACCTGGAAGCTAATGCAGCTACGTGCTTAAATGACAAAAATCTACACTGTTTTCCCAAGCTTAGATACGTTAATACCAGTGACAGAGCTTTGTGTTTTTATTCGAGATGGCGGTTGGGTGAAGAAAAAGTAGTAGTTTTTTCACTTATTGCTATGAGGGTCATAACTGGTTTCAGTCAGACTAATCCTCACATGGCTGCCATGCAAATCTTATGCCTCGAGGACAGTTCTGACCATGAAATATCGACGCTCTCCTGTAGTGGTGAAAACTTCTTGGACGAATTATGTTCTATGGATATTGAAATTTTCAGTTTAAACCAGGTCTTCTATCGTGCTTTACTGAACTACTCGCGTCGATTATACAGGGTGGCGCAGATGGATCGGGTGGTTTTAAAATACTTGTCAAACTGTCAATTGTAAAGGTATTGGATTGAAATAAAGTGCAAAACGTGTAGTTACAATGGAAGTTTATTAACAAAAAAATAGTAATGTTAGTTTTTAAAAATTACATCCATCAAATGCCCTCCTTCTCGAGCGACGCATTCTTGGAGTCGGTCCTTAACGTTCCGCATTGCCCGCTCAAGCACATCACCAGGAATTGATGTGATTTCGGTGTGAATTGCTGCCTTCAACTCCTGAATGGTCCGGGGTTTGTTCATGTAGACCCTTGCTTTTAAATAGCCCCATAAGAAAAAGTCACATACCGTGAGGTCCGGCGAGCGAGGGGGCCAATGGACATCTCCATTACGGGAAATCAAACGGCCAGGGAACAGAGCGCGTACAGCTTGCATTGATATCCTAGCGGTATGTGCAGTTGCCCCGTCTTGTTGGAACCACATATTGCCCATGTCGTAATTGTTCTCTTCAAGTTGTGGGAGAAGAAAATCTTCAATCATGTTCACATAACGCTGCGAATTAACAGTAACCGCCTGCTCCCTTTCATTTTCAAAAAAGTAAGGACCAATTATCCCTACCTTAGAAACCCCACACCAAACCGTCACTTTGTCACTATGGAGAGGCCGTTGGTGTAGATCTCTTGGGTTAGTGTCGGCCCAGTAACGGCAATTTTGCTTGTTTACGTATCCGTTAATGTGAAAGTGAGCCTCGTCAGACATCATGATAATCAGGTTTACATCTTCCAATAACTCCAACATCTGTTGGCTAAACTGAAGCCTTTGAAGATGGTCTGTTGGGAGAATCTTCTGTACCAACAGGATTTTATAGGGGTGGAATTTCAGTTCTTCGTTAAGAATCCTTTGAAGGCTCCGACGTGACATTCCAAGAGCTTGAGCACGACGTCTCGTTGATCGACGTGGGCTCGCAGTGACATCGCGTCTCACACGCTCCACGTTCTCAGGCGTTGTTATTGTTGGCGGTCTAGGCGTCCATTTTGGAGCACATGAACCAGTAGTGCGGAAATTATGCACCCAACTCAATATCGTATCTCGCTTAGGAACACTACCGCGAGGTGGGATGTTGAAACGCCGGCGAAAGGCACGCGTCACAGCAACAATTGACTCGTTATTGCGTATGAACTCTTCCACTGCGAAAACACGATGCTCAACGGACCACGTAGCCATCGCGACTGACTGCCAGCCTGCAACTGAAACTTCCCGTCCCCCCCCCCCCCCCACCACAGGACGAAGTCGCAGAACACCTGGCTCCCCCCCCTCCAGACGTACAGTCCACTTCAAAACCACCCGATCCATCTGCGCCACCCTGTACATTGTAGCTACACTAAAATTTGCCGTCGACAAACTACACGCGTTCTTCAACTCAACATCACAGTACCTTCTGACATAGAAATCTGGAAAATGGTTAATTCTTTTAAAAAGAAAAACTCTTATGACCCAGAGAACACTTCAAGCAAAAGAAGTAACTCCATCCATGCACCCGTTTTTAAATAAAAAAATAAATAAATATCGGAACAGGGGTGGTGATGACATCGTGATCCATAACGTAGCATGAGGCGGTTTTGTTTCGAAACCATATACATCATCGGGATTTTCTATAGATCTAAAGTGACATTCCTCCTGGAAGAAAAGAGATATATTACATATTCGTCAGAAAATAACATGTCACTTGGAAATGTTACTAACAAAGCACACTAGGCTCTAACATGCTCTTTCATGCCGTTGTCAGTTAATTTACCCATAGATGTCTGTCTAAATCTCGTAATGTCTGTTATTTTATAATGTGGTCAAGCGTTGCTGACTGCAGTACTTGAAGTTTAGCAGCTCTTCCGTGAATGCATTTCACAGGAGACTGCTCAAGCGAGCTACGGTCGCATACGTTCCCTAACGCCTTTTCTCACGTCTAGTATGATGTTTGCCTTTGACATTGTCAAAAACAAAACCACATTTCTTTTGTTTCACGATGGGAGGTCGTCAAAAGCGATCGCTAAACGCACTCGTTATTTGCCCTGGATGTGGACGTTTGTGCACTCATACTCACACAAACATAACTAATCGCTCATCAACAGTACTCGTATAATAGTGTTCGCTCACGGTAGCAATGGCTTCACAATTGAAACACTGTAGTTCTGAAACAAAACAATGCAGCACGAATAATAAAGCTTTCCCTTATCTTCAAATCAGCTATGAAACAACTCTTTATTTTCTCCTTCATGGAGATTCAAGAGGTATACGCGTACTTCTCGGGCACTGGAGTTTTAACACTCAGATATTCTGAAGCATTCTACTTCCCTGTAAGATAGTTCTTATTCTAATTTTAACATCCAGAAAAATACTGTGCGAGTCACTATACAGCACGTTTTGGATGGCGCTTCAAGCGTTTTTAAGTCTCTGCCTTCAAGGCAAAAGGGAATTAAAGAAATCAGCCGCCAGTGGACACTGATTTATGTCAATGGGGCAATTGAAAATTTGTGCCGGACTAGGATTCAAACCCGAGTCTCCTGCCTACTAGGCATTTGCGCTGACCACTACACCATCCAGACACAGTGATCACGTCACCTTAACTGCTTGGACTACCCTAGCACAAGCCCGCCCGGCTAGCCGCGCGGTCTAACGCGCTGCTTCCCGAGCGGTAGGGCTTATCGGTCCCCAGCACGAATCCGCCCGGAGGATTAGTGTCGAGGTCCGGTGTGCCGTCCAGCCTGTGGTTGGATATGAAGGCGGTTTTCCATCTACCTCTGCAATTGCGGGCTGGATACCCCTATTCCGCCTCAGTTACACTGTGTAGGCGAATGCCACGCAAACACCGTTTCCACGTACACGTACGCCATTCTTATTCTACCACGCTAACATTTGGGGTTACACACTCGTCTGATGTGAGACGTACCTGAGAGGGGGGGGGGGGGAACCGAACGGGACAAAAACCCTGGGTTCGGTTTGGGGCGGCGGGGGTGGGGAGGAGTTGGGGGGAGGACTGCTGTGGCCTGTTGTGGGGCTGTGAACAGTCGTTTCTAGGTGTCCCGTTTAATACAATACATTACCCTAGCACATCTTTCATCAGAGCCAAATTCTCAACGTACACCACGCACTACCAATGTTGTGCTCCTGCTCAATAGCGGCATTAGTTGCAGCAACTCGCCAATTCCGGTAAGAGTTCCAGATTGGTGTGCATCTGCATAGCCTTAATTATACACGAGCAGTCTGTTCTTTTGGACATGTTCGAAAGAAAAGATACCATACATAAGCCTACCCTTTCTGTACCACTCGAGATTGGTGCTCGAGAAAGAATTTTCTGCAGGCAGTATAAACTCTACCCTATTCATTTCATGGCCCTTCCTCGAGATGTACCATATATTTGCAACATTCCACCATCACAGTAACTCCTATGGGCTCAGTGCGCAGACAGTGATATCATATCTTTATACAGAAACAGGGAACGGTTCATTTTCGATGAACATTTAATTAAGAGCGGAAGATTTCTGTTTATATTTTTAGGACGAATTCATTTCTTACGTGACTGTAACGATATAAAATTCACAATTAGACTGCTACCCATTAAGACTGCAATACCACGGCGGAAATGGCTAAGCTTGCTTTATTATGCGTATAAAATACACTAGGAAGAATAGGTGATTTATTTTGTAGGTGATTTGGTGTTAATAGGATGCGATATGAAGTACATAGGGCTGCAATCTCTGGAAGTAAAAACGTCTTTAATCTTGTTGAGTATCGAATCGAACTGAGCCTCAATGACAGAAACGCGTACCGATGCTTCAATGCTATCACATTAATAAGTCATAGTGGCTGGCGAGTGGTTGCCAGTTTCTTGACAACTGAAGACCAGGTATTTTCAATGAATAAGAGACTGGAACTACGCACATTTCCAGGGGAAGCAGAGTGGGGTAAGTAGGACGGCACAGGAAAGGTCCAGTCTTACGTCATCTTATTGAACGGTAACTACACTGACATCCCAGAGATATGGCAAAACCACCGTCCTTAATCATCATAAATGCAGCGGACCCTGTGGAAATTGCCACCTTTGCGAGCCACAGGCGAACATTTTGTGTAGCAGTTGGCACCTTAAACCAAGATGCCAGCTGACGGGCCCATACTGTTTTGGCGAAAGCAGTCTAGTAACATTCGTTCCCCTCTCAGCCTCCACGTATAGTTACGCCCTTCATGTGCAGAACGAGTCGCACCTTAAGAAATGATGGTTCAAAATGGCTCTAAGCAGTATGGGACTTAACTTATGAGGTCATCCGTTCCCTAGACTTAGAACTACTTAAACCTAACTAACCTAAGGACATCGCACACATCCATGCGACAGTATCAGCTGCGTGGTCCTGGACTGAATCGCCTTGAACCGCTCTGCCAGCAGTTTCCTCGACATTGGATCGGTCAATGGTTACCAGACCTAACTAGAATGGACTTTTAGACGTGAGGACACTTAAAATCGATTATTTGTAAGAACAAAATGTGTAAAGTTGACGATGTAACAAGAAGAATCGCATTATCTCGCCAACAAATAACGGCAGAAACATTGTCACTCCTTCATCAAAATTGGTTAGAGTGCCTGTCACAGCTTGCTGACTTAGAAAATATAAAGTCGAAAATTTGTAAGAGTGTGTGTGTGTGTGTGTGTGTGTGTGTGTGTGTGTGTGTGAGAGAGAGAGAGAGAGAGAGAGAGAGAGAGAGAGAGTTAGCCTGTGTGTTCTTCCTTTACGTTGAGATGGCTGTACAGATAGATAGTCAAACTTACATATACGGGTGAAGATGGAGTGTAGGTCATGCAGCGCCGATAACCGTACTTTATTCATCTAGTATTTCAGAATGAGAGCACTTAGTGACCTGCAACGAACATTACACATAATTTCAAACTTTTATGAAGCTTTTTTGCTCTGACAGCCCCCGGAAAACAAAAAAAGGATAAATTTATCTCTATATTTTTGCTGTTATTGCAGTAAAACTACCGCAAGAAGCATGACGCTTTAATTAATTTCTTCTTTACTGTTAACTATGTCCATACCTAATTTCATAGACAGTCGCCACATCTACCACTGGACGTACCTGCATAATTGTATCATAGTTCAGGAGAAACGACGTCGTAAACACTGATCTAGGAAAGAGAAGAAAAGGAGAAGGAGACGGACGGAGGCAGGACGAGATGAACAGCAAGAGGGTGAGAACGAGATGGACAGACAGAAGGTGAGGACAGAGACGGGGTTGAGGACGGGGTTGACAGGGAGATGGGATTTATAGAGCAAGGGAGGGAGTAGGGGGAAAGAGGACATTGACAGAGAGAGGGCGAGGGAAGAGATGGCCTAGTAATAAGATTTGAGTAAATGCATACCTGTGCATTTTTTATAAATGTTTAACTACGGGTAACACCACGGGGTGCAGCTAATACCTGATATGTGTAACGTCATGCGATACTCTTTGCACGAATAAAGTAAAGTCTGAGTGATATTTCCCCAGTTTGACTGTGTGAACTACTTTTCTTTTATTACTGTCATGATTTCGGCCATAAACCACTGTAAAGTACAACTCTGAAAAAAATTTTGGACTTATGCATAGCAAGCAAGAAAGACCAAAATTTAACATTAGTATGCCATTTCAATACCAGGTAAGAAATTATCGAAATAACATTGCTTGCATGTTTTGTACAATTAGATTTTGTTAAATAGTGTGTAGAACGTATGCGTCTGGCGTATATCATTTGACCTTCGGAGAAGCATCATCCACATAATTCTTTAGGTTGTCAGAGCCGACAAGTGGGAGAATTATCGCACAATCAGCTTAACACTTCATGCATCCAAGTTGCTGGCAAGAATAATATACAAAAGCATTGAAAATAAAACTAATGATGTGTTAGGTCCGGACCATTTTGGCTTTAGGAAAGATAAAGCCACCAGAGAGGCAATTCTGACGTTGCAGTTGATACTGGAAACAACGCTAAAGAAAAATGAAGTTCATACGAATTGTCGACCTTGAAATAGCGTTCGACAGTGTAAAATGGTGAAAGATGGTCGAAATTCTGAGAAAAATAGAGGTAAGCTGTAGGGACGGTCGGGTAGTATATATCATTTACAAGTACCAAAAGGAAAAATAAGAGTCGACTACCAAGAACGAAGTGCTCGGATTAACAAGGGTGTAAGACAGTTTTCGATCTGTGCATCTAAGAAGCAATTACGGAAACAGAAGAAGGTTCAAGAGTGGAATTAAAATTCGAGGTGAAGGGATATCAATAAGATTTTCTGATGACATTCCTGTCCTCAGTGAAAGTGAAGAAGAATTACAAAATCTATTGAATGGAATCAACAATCTAATGAGTACAAAATATGGACTGAGGGCAAATCAAAGAAAGAAAAAGTAATGAGTAGTAAAATGAAGGGGAACAGCTACACTGCTGGCCACCGTAAATGCAACACCCTGAAGGAAGCATCCGAATCAAGTGAAATTTACACCATGGGTTTGCAGCGATGATATATGCAACTGGTTAGAATTTCAGCGCAGACGCACATCACGTGCGCCTGGGGCGCCACCTCATAGCGCCATTTAATGCTTGGCGATTTCGACGAGTGTACGTTCGGCACGTGTGTTTACCTTGTTGTTGTTTCACAAGACGATCAGTTATGCCTCGTAGACAACAGCGAACATCGTTTGATCAAGTATCCGAGTTCGACAGAGGAAGGATACTGGCTTACCGAGATTGTGGATTATCATACAGAGAAATCGCTAGTCGTGTTGGACGAAACCAAACAACTGTAATGCGGATATGTGACCGTTGGATGCAGGAGGGTACGACGGACCGACGTGGTCGATCGCATTCACCTCGGTGCACCACTGCACGTGCTGATAGGCAAATTGTGCGCATGGCAGTGACGGATCGCTCAGTGACATCCCGAACCATAGCACAGCACATTGCGTCTGTAACGCATCATCCAGTGTCTGCGCGTACCATTCGACGCCGTTTACAGCAGAGTGGTCTGTCCGTAAGACGTCCATTGCTTCGTCTACCATTGACGCAGAACCACAAACGCCTCCGTCGCCAATGGTGTGATGACAGACGGATGTGGACGGCAGAATGGAATGACGTTGTCTTTACTGACGAGGCACGCTTCTGTCTGCAGCACCACGATGGTCGGATTCGAGTGTGGAGACACCGTGGAGAGAGGATGCTGGACAGCTGCATTATGCACCGCCACACAGGTCTTGCACCGGGTAGTATGGTATGGGGCGGTATTGGATATTACTCTCGCACGCCTCTAGTACGCATTGCCAGTACTTTAAATAGCCGGCGCTACATATCCGAGGTGCTGGAGCCAGTTGTCCTTCCTTACCTTCAGGGCTCGGCCACAGCCATATTTCAACAGGATAATGCGCGACCACACGTGGCACGCGTTGTCCAAAGGTTCTTCGTCAATAACCAGATTGAAGTGCTTCCCTGGCCGGCTCGCTCTCCGGATCTTTCGCCGATAGAAAACATGTGGTCCATGGTTGCTCAACGAGTGACCCAGATTACATCCCCAGTGCCACACCAGATGATCTTTGGCAACGTGTGGAAGCTGCTTGGGCTGCTGTACCCCAGGAACACATCCAACGTCTCTTTGACTCAATGCCTAGACGTGTGGCAGCGGTGATCTCCAACGATGTCGGCTACTCTGGCTACTGATTCTGGCAGGAACCACATGTCACAGACGTCTGTAAACGTAATCATTTGATACTTGGTCAACATGTTATCTACAAAATAAATTTTGTTGTGCTACCTCTTGTCTTTCTTGGTGTTGCATTTATGGTGGCCAGCAGTGTAGAAACTTAACATCAGAATTGAGGATCACGTGGTAGACGAATTTACGGAAATCTAATACCTAGGCACCAAAATAACCCGTGAGGGATGGAGGAAGGATGACGTAAAAAGCAGACTAGCATTGGCAAAAAGGGCATTCCTGGCCCCGAGAAGTCTGCTAGTATCAAATATAGGCTCTTATCTGAGGACGAAATTTCTGAGAAAGTCCGTTTGGAACACAGCATTGTGTGGGAGTGAAACGTAGACTGTGGGAAAACTGGAAAGGAAGAGAGACAGAAGCATTTGAGCTGTGGTGTTGCAGAAGAATGTTGAGAATCAGATGTACTGTTAAGGGGCGAGGAGTTTCTACGGTGAATGGACGAGGGTTCAAATGGCTCTGAGCGCTATGGGACTTAACTGCTGAGGTCATCAGTCCCCTAGAACTTAGAACTACTTAAACCTAACTAACATAAGGACATCACACACATCCATGCCCGAGGCAGGATTCGAACCTGCGACCGTAGCGCG
Organism: Schistocerca nitens; assembly: GCF_023898315.1. Classification (NCBI taxonomy): domain Eukaryota; kingdom Metazoa; phylum Arthropoda; class Insecta; order Orthoptera; family Acrididae; genus Schistocerca; species Schistocerca nitens. The sequence goes on along the minus strand of NC_064618.1, from coordinate 203,902,189 downwards.
ACCGTAGCGCTTAAAACCGCCCGGCCACTCCGGCCGGCAGTCACCGCTTTCATTATCTGTGAACATATGCATGATTCACCCTATATCCTTCATGCGAACTTGACATTCCTCGGGAGCCGTCTCCACGGTGTTGCACTTTTAATGGCCTTTAAAGTACTTGTAACCACATTGTTCAGTGTCTTCTCGCGCGCTGGTAGTAGGCCGTTAGGCAGGTAACCGCGACCACACTCTTGGCCGGCAGGTGTCGGTGTAATGCGAGCTGGGACGGACGCGACGCTGTCGCTTCCCGCGGGCGCTAAGTGATGGAGCGCGGCCGCCCCTGGTTGTCGGCGCTGCACGGTGTGTCCTCGGCCCCGCTAGGCGCGCCTCGACGACGCAGCCCCCTTCATCAAGCAGAGGGCCTCGCGACAGCGGACCGCCGTGCCGCCGCGCGACGCAGGGGTAATTGATTGATGGGCCGCCCAACCCCACCTCCTGCCCCACACCTGCCTGCCTGATGAAGCGCGAACCGCCGCGTCCGGCTACCGAGGCGGCGCTCAACTTTCGCCCCGACGGATAAATCACTGTGCGTGACCGCTGAAGTCCCACGCTTTCCCGGATGGGACGCAATCATCCTCGAGTACCTCCTGTAGATGATGGCTTCAATCTTTTACTGTAGCTTAGTTCATAAATCTCGCAACATACGAGATCGTTGAAGCGGACTAACGTTCTATATTGGAGGACTCTGTAACACCCGAAATAGACGTTTCTTAACCATCAGTGCATCACTGCCCAGGCTTTCACAGCGTAGTAAATCATGATATGTTCGGTCTTGCATTGGATCCTAAGATCAAATTCATAGCACATTTCAACGTTCCATCCGGTCGCCATCCACAGTTGCTAAGCTGATCTGGAAACTTACTTTATTTACATGTTTATTTATTCATTCACCCAGACGATAGAGGACTTACTACAATACGATGAAAACAAAAAGCTCAAGTAGTCCAACACGGAGAATGTTTAACTACGTTTTATGAGGATAAGACAGGTAATCAGCCTTGATCTTGCCGAAATAATCATCCCAACATTTGCATGGAGTGCCCTAAGAGCACCACTGAAATGCCAAGTCAGGATGACCGGCGCAGAAAACATCCTTCGGAAAATAAGCTCAGTGTCTTAACATCTGCACTGCTTCATTCCAATAAAGCCTGCTGTAATGTCCTTTTGAGTAAAAACAGTAACTTTTCGACGCCCTCTCTTTGTTGTAGTCTTCAGTCCGAAGACTGGTTCGATGCAGCCCTCGATGCTACTCTATCTTGTGCGAGCCTCTTAATCTCCGAATAATTACCGCAATGTACATCTTCCTGAATCTCCTTGTTCTACTCACCTCTCTGTCTCCGAATTCCCCTCCCCCCCTTCCTCCCAACATAAACCTCCAGTACTAAACTGGTGATCCCTTCATGTCTCAGAATGTATCCTGCCAACCGATCCCACCTTCTAGTGAGCTTGCGGATGACCCACCCACGAAATCTTCAGCATTCTTCTGTAGCATCACATTTCAAAAACTTCTGTTCTCTTTGTGTCTACACTGTTTATCGTCAATGTTTCACTTCCATACTTCACTACACTCCATTCAAATGTCTTCACAGCAGCCTCCACAACACTTAAACCTATATTCTACCTTAATAAATTTCTCTTCTTCTGAAACACTTTTCTTGCCAGTGACATTCTACATTTTATATCCTCTCTACACCTGCCATCACCTGATATTTTGCTGCCGAAATAGCAAAACTTGTCTACTACTTAAAGTATCGTTAGCTAACCTAATTCGCTTATCACCAAATAATTTTTTTCGACTAAATTCCATTATCCTTATTTTGCTCTCGTTGACGTTCATCTTACATCCTCCATTCAAGACACTGTCCTTCTATTCAGTTGGCCTTCCAAGTCCTTTGTTGTCTCTGACAGAATTCCAACGTCATTAAGTCACAGATTTTTTATTTCCTCTTCCTGGACCTTAATTCCTATTGCAAAGTTTTCTTTGTTTTTCTTTACTACTTGCTCGATGTACAGATTGCATAACATCAAGGGTAGGCTCTACTCATTTCAACTCCTTCCTCAACCGCTGCATCTATTTCATGTTCCCCTACTCTTATAACTGCTGTCTGGTTTCTGCAGAAGTTGTAAATAGGCTTCACTCCCTGTATTTTAGTTTTACGTAGGCTTTCACTCAATGTATTTTACCACTGGTACCTTCAGAATTTCAAAGAGAGTATTCCCGTCAACAGTGTTAGAAACTTTTCCTATGTCTCCTAATTCTATAAATGTACGTTTGACTTTCCTTCACCTATCTTCTAAGAGACTTCGTAGGTCTGGATCTGGCTCCCGTGTTCCCACAGTTCTCCGGAATTCGAACTGATATCCCCCGAGGTCGGCTTCTACCATTTTTTTTCCATTCTACTATAAATGATATTTGTGTTAATATTTTGCAACAATGGTTTGTTAATCCGATAGTTCTGAAATATTCACATTTGTTAGCACCTACATTTTTGTAATTGTAACTACCACATTCTTCTTGAAGTATGAGGATATTTCGCCTGTCTCTCACGAGATGAAAGAGTTCTGTCATTGCTGGTTCTCCACAGTTCATCAGTTCTAACGGATTGTCCTCTACTCTCGGCGCCTTGTTTCGACTTAGGTCTTCCAGTGCTCAGTCAAATTCTTCTTCTAAATCCTTACATTTCTCTTCATGCCATTCCCGCTTAGCTGTTTTAAATTTTCTGCTTGCATCAGTTAAATTCGATATCTCCTGTGTTATCCAAGGATTTCTAATAGACCTTGCCTTTTTACCCACTTGAACCACTGCTGGCTTCAGTATTCCAGCTCTCAAAGCTACCCATTTATATTAGATTGTATTCCTTTCCCTCCTTCTTGGGAGTCGTTGCTCCCTCTAAAACTCTGAACAACCTCTTGTTCTTTCAAACTATCCCAATTCCATCTCTTAATTTCCTGTCTTTTTACAATTTCTTCAGTCTCAATCTATAGTTCATAACCATTAAATTGTGATCAGAGCCACATCTGCTCCTGGAAATGTCTTAGTTTAATATCTGGTTACTAAATCTCTGTCTTGTTATTGTATAATCTGTGTGAAATCTTCTCCAGAAGTGTTTCAAGTGTACAACATTTTTCACGGTACTTAAACCAAGTGTTGATGATGATTAAATTCTACTCTGCGCAAACTCCTACCAGGCAGCTTCTTTTCTCATTCCTTGCCCCAGTCCATCTTCACCTATGATTTTTCTTCCTTTTGCTACTATCGATTTCCAGTCCAGCATCGTTATTAAATTTTCATTTCCGTTAACTATCTGAATAATTTCTTTTATGTGATCGTATATTTCTTCAGTCTCTTCATCATCTGTGGAGCTATTTAGCATACAAATTCTTACTACTGTGGTGGGTGTGAGCTTCGTGTATCTTGCCGACAGTTGCGTTCATAGTAGCTTACCCGCATTCCCATTTTCTTACTCATTATTAAACATGCTGCTGCATTGCTCCTATTTATAAACTGTAGTAATCTTGCAAGATGCCGTCAGTGGTATCAGTAGTGGATTTATCTCTGTCTTATTCTCTCTGTTTTTCGCGACAACACGGAGGTATTCTTGTTATAAAAAAAATAATTTTGGAGTGAACACATAGTGTGTAGTGGAACGATCACTATGTTATAGAAATAATTCAAAAGCCAATATCGCTTAAGTACTGTTTACTCGATAACCTGTTTCAACACACTAAAGGTGCCATCATCGGATGTGTGAAGATAAAACAAGACAGGTTTGAGGGAGGGCTTACATGAGTTACACTATATTCATTACTATAAGTGCAGCATCACATATCTGAAGGTAGATTACCATTTATAAACCATTTGGATATAACGATACATGAGGCAGACCAGTTGATATAAAATCATTGTCACAAAAATTAAGAAACAACTGCTCTCTTGGTAATTCTTTTCCATGAGTATTTAAGCGATCTTGACTTTTGAATTATTTCTATTAAAAACTAAATTAATTGTTCATTCCCTATACATCTATTCCTTATCTAATGTGTTCAGAATGAGTATGGATAATGATCCCAGTTAAATAAGGAAAGGAGGATTCAATTAATAAATGTTTAATTATAAAATAAGAAGGAAAATGCAAAAAACATAACATGGAATCCTAACCAATATATAATTATAATTCATGCTATTTACCCTATCCAAGACTGGCACAACTCTTAACTGTCTGAAAGCGTCCTCTGTTATGTTCGATAGGAGCACTCCAAAGGTTGACACTGTCAACCCTCTTCTTAGTTCTAACCACCACCTAAGTTGTCGTAGACAACGAAACACTCAGAGACGAACTAGTGGAACTGTCCATGGTTCACTTTACTGTCCCTCTGTATTAGTTCTATGCGCAAATATCACCGAAGTGATCAGCAAAGAGTGGATCTTCCGCATTGTAGAAGACTTACGGGGCTATGGCGATGCAGTGTGGCGTCCAGAAAATAAATACAGTTACACAATGGACGTATTATTACGTCCGAAAATACCTATGGCTGAAAATACCAAACTATCGCAATTGTTTAGGAGAGTCTGCAGTCTTCTTGCGTAGACTGGCGAGGAACAGAGGTGTGTCTCTAGTGCAAGAGTGTAAGTGAGCACTTCTCAATACTAAAAGCACCACAATGAAGTACCAAGCTATTCTTCTCTCCACAGAGAAACAAACACCTCGCACTTCAAGTAGTGCAACCAACACTGTATTAAGTAATACACAGACTAATCACTAGACACGATGCCAGCAACGTCTCAGAGCAACCCTCCTTGCGACTATCCCACTCGCCTCCTTTCGCTAGACTGGGCAGCACGCTCGCTACCATGCCTACGTTGCTCCAGTGTCAGTTTTGGAGACAGCCAATCACGGTTCTCCATTCGAAGCGATTTTCTCCCACCCTTGTAGGATGTGAAACCGCTCGCCAGCCTCAGAGCGCTTCCAGAACCTACGAGATGTTTCCCGGTAGATTCATGCAAATGAATGCTCGGACTCGGTGGAGGCCCCATTCACTGTCCACAGCTCTTAGAAACGCTGACTGCCTCTTCGTTGCTATGGCCAGCGAAAAATTTAATTTTCCCAGCGCACGCAATTTTATTGTTTTCGGGACAAGCTAGCCAGTATCAACCCTTTCCGTTAATAAAGTGACAACTCTCCTAAACATCGATCTCTCTTGTCATAAAATACCTGTGTTAATTAACATGATGACTTTTAATTGATAATTCTATCATGTGTGGTGACTGAAATACCGGCGCCTTGCTACCTGAACAGAAGTTCTGTTCCTCCTGCCACCGAACTTCACTAATTCTCACCGTATTTAACTTTTCCCTGTCTTTTTACCTTTTTAAATTTTGTAACCTACAAGCACTATTAAGGGATCTGACATTACACACTTCGATCCATAGAACGCCACTTCTGTTTCTCCTGATGATGACATCCTCATGAGTAGTCCCCGCCCGGATATACGGATGGAGGAGGATTTTACCTAAGGAATATTTTACCCAAGATGTTGCCATCATCATGAACCATACAGCAAAGCTGCTTGCCCTCGGTAAAAATTATTTCTGTAGTTTCCCCTAGTTTTCAGCCATTAACTGTACCAGCTTACAAAGGCCGTTTTGGTTAATGTCACAGGGCCAAATCACTTGATCTTCTAGACTTTTGCTGCTACAACTATGGAAAAGGCTGCTGCACCTCTTCAGGAACCACACGTTCGTCTGGCCTCTCTACAGACACCCCACCCCTCCCTTGTGGTTTGGTTGCGTCTACTGTGCGGCCAAGTGTGTCGCAGAAGCACGCAAGCCTCAGCACAATGTCGATGGTTCACGGGGCTGCACACAGTAAAGTAACTTATAAAGTAATACATTGTTTTGTTCTGCATCATTACACACACTGTGGACCGCTAGTAACTCCTGGGCCACAAACGCGCAGCGATACCCCTTACACTGCTTTCAGGCTGTTCGCAAAACGCACTCCTTTCAGTCGGTCCGGAAAACTGCGTCTGTATCCCACAATGATGACTGAGGTACTGAGCTCAGGAGGAATACAAGACGTTACTCTCATGTATTATCGATCTTGGCACAAGATTTTCTTCAAAAATCATTACATCAGAATATTTTGTTTTCATATAATGCGGCACCTTCCGTTATTAACCCCTAGTCTGAGTACCCAAGTTATCTTTAACTGGGTGGTATGCATTACTTTCCTGCATTTTTAAACAGACGTATCTTAGCAATCTTTCTTAGCCTCTCGAGCATGTTATAATGCAATTCCCCTCCATGACTGATAACGCTACATTGAGTTTTTTTTTTGTTTTGTTTCCCTAAGTAAATGTAATTTCAAATTGGTTCCTATTAAATGATCATGTATATTACTATTATCCAATACTTACTAATGATTTCCGTGATACTGTGATTAGACAAGCACCTGGAGATGGTGTAGTCAAACGCGGAAACTGGTTGCGTAAATAAATTACATTCAAATTTTAGACGCCCAGGGTATTTTCAATTTTACATTTTATAGTGAACAGCCGAAGTCCCTCAAGCATCTTGTACAAAGATAGGCTTGCAGAAATTAATAAGAGATTTTGTTGGTCCTTAAAGCATGTAAAGCATGTTCATCCCTCCCTCTGTTAGAAGTGAGTGAGATTCCTAATGCTTCTCATGGGAAGGAATTTGCAAATAACTGTTAAAAAGAGGGAAAATAGATCAAGTCAGAGAAGTCGAAGGTAAACGCAGCCCCATGATGAATACTACCAAAGTGAATCTTTGTCAACCAGCTTAATGTTTACCTCGCCAGCAGTCTAAAAACTAAACAATCATGAGGAATATGCAGATTAATGAACGGAAAGTGGCTGTCAGGGCGGTGAGCCAATATTATCCGGTGACCCTGGATGGAGCTATCAGCGTGACGCAGGAGAATAGTATGCGAGACGAGAGGAAACATTCCGCAGAGGCACACGCCACGTACTGGCTGTTTGAGTTTAATTCCGAAGGAAGTCAAAAAGTAATATATTCGCGCGCTTGTTTATGTATGCATGAGCTGCTGAAGGAAGAGAAAGTAGCATAGCGGCCGACTGCCTCTCCTCCCTCACCCCCTCCCTCACCCCTCCCTACCCTATCGTAGGTACTCAGCAGTCGCAACGCCGCGGGCCACAGTCCCCTGGCGGCATCTCGTCGCCCTGACACCACAGACCGATAGTCGACGTCTCTGATGCTAGTCAGCAGCAGGGGGAACGAGGAGCGGGGAGGGGATTTTGTTTCCGTGGGGCCAAATTCTGAGCTCGCGACGCTTTGAATGAGAATTATTGCTTTATGTAAACAACAGTTTCTAGAGGCAAAGCACGGTAAGAGCAAAGAAATTAATGCTCTGTGTAACAAAAAATATCTGGCGGCCACAGACGCCTTCTGTAGCTGAAGCGAAGAGGGAGTTGTTTTTCTACTAGGGGCGTTCAGTAACTAAGGCAACACCTTTTCTCTGAATACAGATTGGTTTTATTCAGCACTCCGAAACACCATATACCTCCCCACTCTTTTGGTTACAAGACTCTACTTTTTACGTAAACTCCAATCATTGCGAGGGCGTTACGTCACTTTACTGTGAAGGTCTGTATGCCCGCATGGTAGCACTTTATTGGTCGACGTCAGAGCCAACGTCTTACTACTTCTATACCTCCTAATCGTCCATGTACAACTCCCCACGGACTGCATCATTCGTTGAACCAAATAGATGGAAGTCGGATGGTGCGAATACCGGACTCTAGGGTGGATGAGGAAGAACAGCCCATTGAAGGTTTGAGAGGTGCTGTCGGGTGTGCAGACTTGGGTGACGCCTAGCCCTGTCATGCATTTTTGTGGCGAAGAACACGCTGAAGTCGTTTTTTCAGTTTCCTGAGGGCAGGACAATACACTTCAGAGTTGATCGTTGCACATGAGGGTAGACATCAAACAGAATAACCCCTTCAGAGTCCAAGAATACCGTCCCATGACCGGCTGAGGGTCCGGCTTTGGACTTTTCTTTCGGAGGGCAAATGTTATGACGCCACTCCATCGATTGCCGTTTCGTTTCCAGTTCGATGTGATGAGTCCCTGTTTCATCGCCCGTGACAATGTGGGGGAAAAAAATTTGTCACGACCTGCCTCCTAACGCACAAGCAATCCTGCACAGATGGTCCTTCGTTCCTCTTTATGGTCTTCTGTCAGGCGGCGAAGAACCTAGCGCGCACAAACTTTAAAGCAACCCATCTGATGGACTAGAGTGTCAGCACTGCCAACAGAGAGATCATGTTCTGCCGTGATGTGTTTGGTTCTGATCTGTCGATCACCTCGAATGAGAGTGTCAACACGTTCCAACGTTATAGCAGCCACAGATGTATGAGGTCGGCTGGCATCCGGGAAATCCGGCAGGTTTGAGCGGCGTTTTGTCTCGCCCAATCACTCGCCGTGCTTCTGTTCACTTGTAGATCTTCGTAGACATTCTACAAAGGCTTATGAATGTCTGCGATGCTCTCATTTTTCTCCGAATGAAACTCAATGACAGCTCTCTGCTTGGAAAGCAACTCCGTAACAAACGCCATTTTAAAGCCAACCTATTGGAACATATGGGAACTTCATGAACCTGTAGGGGCTGAAGTGAAAATATTCCAAGATGCCCCACAACTAATGCCCCATATTTGCATCCGAAATTGGACGTGAAAAAAAAGTGTTTCATTGCTTATTTAACGTTGCTCCCACATTTCAGCATGCATCCTTTTAAGGCCAACAATAACCTTTACTATTGTAAAATGGAAACATCACAGACCCAATTCGAAGCCCTCGCCAACACAAATAAGATATATAAGGAATGGAATGAACAGTAATGAACAGGAACTGTAAGCAGTAACCATTATAACGTGAGAAAATGCCTTGTACTAACTACTGGCTACCGTAGAACCTCGACCCACTCTCTTAGAGAAAGTCTGTTCAAATGGTTCAAATGACTTTGAGGACAATGGGACTTAACATCAGAGGTCATCAGTCTCCTAGAACTTAGTACTACTTAAACCTAACTAACCTAAGGACATCACAAACATCCATGCCCGAGGCAGGATTCAAACCTGCGACCGCAGCGGTCGCGCGGTTCCAGACTGAAGCGCCTAGAACCGATCGGCCACTCCGGCCGGCTTGAGGAAGTCTGTAACAAAATAAAAATACTATTATGACTACTGTTAGTAGTTACTTTTATGACATCTGAAATCGATCCATCCTCATACCCTATAATGTCGTTGTCTCCATGAATTCATATACGATGCAAATATTTCAACGCCCTAGTATACCATAATCTCTCGAATAGGAGTCTGACATCCCATCCATGACAAAGACGAAGCAGAAGATCGGTTTGGGGAAGAACATAGAACGAAACAGACACTCACTTTTCAAAGAGAAATCCTCACATTCGCCTTGACAGATCAAGGGAAATCACAGGAAGCCACAATATGGAGTGTGAGACCTCGATTCAAACCATACCCGTCCAACTTTATCTACACGTATGTTGTAGCCGCTTAACATATTTGCTTAGTTGCTCAGCTATGTTAAATAAAAATCCTATTACGTAAATATGGTACTATTCAACTCATCGTTTCTCCTCAGGTTTCAAATCATGATTGCCGCATATCAACATCCGACCCACCTTATGTAAACTGGCTTCCCATGAAAATCTGAGTGACTGCCATCCAGAAATCCTTCCTGCTACTGCAGCGATTTGTTGTTACAGTACATCCTAAAAGCAAATCAGTCGTTAGTTTGTTTTTTACTTGGGTAAACACTGGCCAAGTCACCCCAGAAAGCTATAATCAAGAAGCATATGGAGAAGTCGGTGGATCTCCTTCCGTGGCCATAAGAAGTTAGACAACATAGCTCCGGACCATCCGTATCTCGGGTGCGAACCAGCAAGAAAAATATGGAGCTCCCTCAAGCCCATAAAAACTGGCTACGCCGCAACCAGCGCAAAGCTGTGTAAGTGGGGAATTACCGATGATGACTAATGCTAGTACGGAAAACCGGAACAAAACCTAGAGCACATTTTGCACACTTGCCTGGAAAGACGTTGTAGACGTAATTCCATAGTAGTTAACTGGTTGGAGTCTGGATAACCAATAGTGATGAAAAACGGCTCTCTCAACTTCTTTTGTCTACTGCCGGTTCTCCAGCTTTCTTTACTATCTATAAATAGATGTATCTGCTAGTAGCGATGTCTTTTATCAATTGTATGTACTTTTACAATATAATACACTGAAAAAATAAATATTTGAAAAGCAAGGCTTCGATAGTAACGACATGTGTACATTGGCTCCACCTGCAAGTAATAGGCCGGCCGCTGGTGGCCGAGCGGTTCTGGCGCTACAGTCTGGAACCGCGCGACCGCTACGGTCGCAGGTTCGAATCCTGCCTCGGACATGGATGTGTGTGTTGTCCTTAGGTTAGTTAGGTTTAAGTCGTTCTAAGTTCTAGGGGACTTATGACCTCAGCAGTTGAGTCCCATAGTGCTCAGAGCCATTTTGCAAGTAATATTTACTAAGTGGCATCAAGAATGTAAATTTTTAGGATATATAGGAGAACAGACACTCTCTCTCACTCACACACACACACACACACACACACACACACACACACACACAAACATAGGCTCTGTGTCAAACGTTATGCATACATCGTGATACATGTGCAATGAGCACACAAAAAGAGTAACGTATCAGATCATGAAGAAAGCGTGTACTTCTGTATCAAATGTTAAAATTTTAATTTCATTGCCAGAAATTTACTTGCATTACAGTAACAAAGAACTGGCTGGCATATCGCTGGGATTCGCCGTAAGATCATATTACTCCATTCGTATAATCGTACAAGTCGAGGCGGCTCCTTTTCTTTAAAAAATGAGGCTTGAATTTAATTAAATCTTTTTCTTTATCTTCCGATCTCAAGCACTGAAATTCTTATAATCTGACTCCGGCGAACCACCGCTAGAACGTACCTAAATAATCAATCCCCTGGGAAAACAAATTTACCACAATAAAAATCATAACCTAGACCCTAGAATTCGCAACTGATCGCATTCAGTAACGTTCTGCTGTTAGAGATCATGCTAACAAAACATAAGAAATCATACATTAGAAGAAAAAGTAAATATTTGCCTCAGTTTTACTCAGCAGTTTACAAGAACTGCACACCGTACCCAATTAAAAAAACTGAACAAAAATACTTTTACTTCAGTTCACTATGTAGAGAAACTTCTATTCCCTGAAGTAAAATGCCTCTACAGGGTGTTCCACAAGGGGGTTTACAGTGTGAACGCAATAACGTGAAGAAAAATAAGAAAATCTATACATTTTGAAGTCACGTAAATGGTCACAACTTTAATGACAGTTTTTATTGCTGAAGATGTACAAAATGTCCTCCACTGGCAGCAATACACCATCGGCAACGCTGCTGAACACATGGGCACACTTGTGTTTCTAATGGATTCATAGGCAGTCACAATGGACTCTCTCATGTCATCCATCGTACGCAGCTTTGTAGCGTAAACGTGTCTTCCGGAGTTCCCAACAGAAAGAAATCTAACGACGTTACATCCTAACGTCGGGTGGGTTGAAACTCAGCACTTCCTCGACGGCCTATCTACCTCCCACAAATGTTTCAACCAGCGTTCCCGCAGCTCACGATGGTAATGTTCCGATGCGCTGTCTCAGTAGAGATAGTGTACAATTAGTACAATTCGCTGCTGCAGCATGATAATGTAAGTTACATCTGTCACTGTTCCTCAAAAAAAGAACGGCCCTACATGCCATTTGACAGACGTAGCACACCACACTAATAACTCAGGATGATTAACAGCTCGTTCTTTCGCAAACGACGAATTATGGTTCCATTCATGAGTCGTTATCGCAAAATCGTAAAATTCGAGGCGCTTATCTGAATCGCGAGAAGCAACCGGAAATGTTGGCTTTCCGCTTTGCCTGCTTCAGTAAGCTGTGTATACTCGATTTGCTTATATCTGAATCATGCGCAGCTTGCCTTATGGCCTTCATTGGGGATTTTGTGGAAGCTTTCACCACTGTGTCCACAACTCCGCCCGCTGCTGATTTCTTCCTGCCACACCTCCCTTCACATCACGCACATTTCCTCCGCTCTCAAATACAGTCACGGAATGTCGTTATTGTTACACGTGATGGTGATGCAGTGTCAATCAGTCTCTGCCCATCAATGTTTCTACATTTCTATTATGTTTTCACGTTTCCACAAACATTTTAAGATCCACTTTCTATGCTCGAAGGACAAGTTTCCACGTATATTGTTATTACGCGTATTACTGGAAACTGAGAAAAAAGGAACACAAAGAAAACCAAATGACTGACTACAAACGCTAGTCATGAGAGCAACATATAATCACAAGAGGAGAAGGTCATCATTAATTTCTTCTCAGTTATAAAAATTCAGAAGTCTAAACCGATTTCCGGGACACACAATATATATTCTACGTTTAATGTCAGAGTCATTGCGCCTCATAGAAATAACTTGCTGACTTTGAAACACTATCAATGGTAACTGAAATATCTCCGGCGCAATTCTATATCGGTGAGATCAGAACCAATACAATACAATAAATCCAATACAACCCTACGATTTTCTTGTTTGTAGCGAGAAAAGACGTGTTGTGACTGTCGTGCTTTGTAGCTCACTATTCATCGTTTCCACCGCATTGATTTCCGTCTAGTGTAATATTCATTTTGTTGGCCTTATATTTGAAACAAATATTTTAGTCCGGACTGAAAGAATGTACGTTCTGCAATTGGAAGTAAGTACGGAAACACGAAAAACACAACACGGTACCGTTCCCAATAGGATCTAAGACAACAGTTGGCATTCAAACCAGATTCCAGTCGCATCGGAATGGATGAACAAAGGTCTTGTATGAATTTCAAGAAAATCTTAGAACATTCTTACTGCAAAATAGTGACAAGTTCAGATAACAATGACGGAGGTGGACGCGCATTCATCTCCAAAGCAGACAACAAAGGCTCAATAATATTGAAATTTGGCGTGTGTGGTAGACAGGGGACATACGATAATTCTTTCTCGTCCTCACAAAACCAGTTGTGGACGAGCCAGCTCTATGAACAGGTGTCCCGCCGTCCTGAAATACAGCATCACCATTTTGGAACAGACATTGTACCGAGGGATCGACATGATCAGCCAAAATGATACCACAGTACTTAGCAGTAATGCGATCTTGCAGAGTAATCATGCAGCCTATGGATTAACATGATGTGACTGTCCAAATTATCACGGAATCGCGGCTATGCTTCACTCCTGGATGGTTAACTCGGCCAGAAGTTGCAATCAGTGTGAAAAAAGACCCATCCGAGCATATGACCCCCATCTATTGCTCCGTAGTTCAGGGTTTATGGCTTCGGCACCACGTTTCCCTGTTGTGGGCATTTACATCACTTAAAAGCGGTTTTGGAATTGGAGTTCGCCATGCAATTACCACCTTATTGGGGTCCCTTCAAGTTTTTTTCTGTCTGATAGGGTACGCGAATGCGACATTTAGTTCTGTAGTGACTTTTGCAGATATCTCACTTTTCATCACGCTTGTCTCAGCACACTCCTCTGTCCGAGTTAACACTTAGCGAATGATGTAGTACCGCTGCCCCTGTGTGAGGTATAAATCTTCCATACGGTGCATCTTGAAACTACAAACCCTACGGCTCCCTCAGTTACCGAAGCATCCACCATATGAGGACCCACAATTTGACCATGTCCGAGTTCAGTCAGCTCCACCATAACGCACTCACTACTACATAGAACACTGTTCTGACCACAACTGACATTTGCAACGTATTGAGGACGTTGCGCAGGCATCGTTCATGGTCATTTACGGCAGCGCAACCTGCAGGTTAGACTAGCATCTGCACTTACGTTGAAGTTCACGCAGTGTTTCCATTTTTTTGTCCAATCCCTGTAACTGGACAGTTAATACAGCGCCCTAAACTGAATTCTGCAGAATCTGAGAGTCTAAGATTGACAAGATCTGCGCCGGCCGCTGTGGCCGAGCGGTTCTAGGCGCTTGAGTCAGGAACCGTGCTGCTGCTACGGTCGTACTGCTGCTACGGTCGTAGGTTCGAATCCTGCCTCGGGCATAGCTATGTGTGATGTCCTTAGGTTAGTTAGGTTTAAGTAGTTCTAAGTCTAGGGGACTGATGACCTCAGATATTAAGTCCCACAGTGCTTAGAGCCATTTGAACCATTTTGACTAGACCTGCAACTAATGATCGAAACTGTATTTTTATCTTTTCATGGACAAGAATATTTAAACCTTTCACCAATAGCATAAACTAACAATAACCGAAAAAAGCCAAGTCCTTTTTCAAGGCATTAATTGCATCATAGGCTAATGAACCGGACATCTACTGAACCGAATTCATTTGTCATCGCTACTAGCACACGTTGTCTATGACGAGGATGTAATTGCTGCTGCATATATGCTACCATTACTGTGTTCTTAGACCGGTACACTTCACGGCAATGATGCTGGGTACACATCGATGAATGTTCGATAAGAACCTACAGGCCGAAGCTACGAATGAACAACGACTTGGTTTCCGTCGCTGCAGTGTTGTTATGCCGCTCCATGGTTGCATTCGGTGAACTCAGATACGAGATGAATATTGGTTCAAATGTTGAAATGTGTGTGAATTCGTAAGGGACCAAACTACTGAGGTCATCGGTCCCTAGACTTACACACTGCTTAAACTAACTAAGAACGACACACACACCCATGCCCGAGGAAGGACTCGAACCTCCGGCGGGAGGGGCAACGCTAGCAGTGACATGGCGCCTCTAACCGCGCGGCATAAATATTGGCCAACTCTGCACCATTAAATGTTTCCAAATTGCTGTGTATCATTGTTTGCGTACAACGATCACTGCAGGGAATAACCAACCCGAGACCGAAAAGAGCAGCACTCCATGCAAACTTCAGAAAGAAAACTAAAGAAAGCAATTAGCATGGTGCTTCAAACAAGTTTTCATTTGTGCAAATATTTCCAGCTCAATACAAATACAATGTCAAATGGGCGTAAAAAACAAAAAGGAATGCAATGAGTGATCAGTGACCATGTGTTCAAAATACTCAGAAAATATCCACGACCAGCTTCCGAAATTTTGACAGTCGAGTTCAGGTTCAGCAAGTGAATTGTGGTTACTTGTTGTCATTCGTACGTGACAGAACAACTGGTAAGTCGCTCTGAGGTTTCAGATAACGACTGTGCGTAAACTACAAGACATACACAAAAAAATTGGGCAGATGCGAGTACGACTCGAGCGCTGGTGGTTCCCTACAAAGTTAATTGTGTGTATAGATAGTCCGTCCATTCCGGGAATCGAAGATACTGACGATGTTTGTCAGTAACCGTCATTGATAGTGGCATCATATCGGTCCCAGGAATTCGAACACTTACTTGAATGTTTTAAATTCAAGTTTGAAGTCGGATAACAAATGACAAATGAAATGCTTTTTTGTATAATATTATTACAAATAAACAAATTCGGATTTTCCCTTTTCTTGTACTGTGAAACATTGCTTCTTCCCAAATTTCAGGATTCTAGGTCACTAGGGAGTAACCTACAGGTTTTGATTAGTCGATTTTCGAGAATAAAAATGTGGGATGCAAATAGCCGTAAATTTTGATTGAATGGACTTGGAAGCTTAAAATATTTACACCACCAAGCGACTACATATCCTCACACGTGAGATAAATTTTAAGTTGATAAGTTTACTCGGTCCTGAGAAGAAAAGTTTTTAACAGTTGGACAGACAGACAAACAAACAGGACAGCACAGTGATCCTACAATCCTATAAGGGTTCTGTTTTTACGGACAGAGACACGGAAACCCAAATGTTACACATACACTATGTGATAAAAAGTATCCGGACACCCAAAAAAACAAAGGTTTTTCATATTAGCTGCATTGTGCTGCCACCTATTGACAGGTACTCCTTATAAGCGACCTCAGTAGTCATTACACATCGTGAGAGAGCATAATGGGGCACTCCGCGGAACTCAGGGACTTCGATCGTGGTCAGGTGATTGGGGGTCATTTGTGTCATATGTTTGTACGCGAGATTTCCACACTCCTAAACATCCCTAGGTCCACCGTTTCCGGTGTGACAGCGAAGTGCAAACGTGAAGGAACACGTACAGCACAAATGGGTACAGGCCGATCTCATCTTTTGACTGGCAGAGACCGCCGACAGTTGAAGAGGGTCGTAATGTGTAATAGGCAGACACCTATCAAGACCATCACACAGGAATTCCAAACTGCATCAGGATCCACTGTTACTACTATAACAGTTAGGAGGGAGGTGAGAAAACTTGGATTTCATCGTCGAGCGGCTGCTCATAAGCCATACATCAAAAATGGTTCAAATGGCTCTGAGCACTATGGGACTTAACATCTGAGGTCATCAGACCACTTGAACTTAGAACTACTTAAACCTAACTAACCTAAGGACATCACACACATCCATGTGCTAGGCAGGATGCGAACCTGCGACCGCAGCGGTTGCGTGGTTCCAGACTGAAGCGCCTAGAACCGCTCGGCCACTCTGGCCAGCAAGCCATACATCACGCCAAACAAACGAGGCCTCGCCTGGTGTAAGGAGCGTAAACATTGGACGACTGAACAGTGGTAAAACGTTGTGTGGAGTGGCGAATCACGGTGCACAATGTGGCGATCCGATGGCAGGGTGTGGTTATGGCTAATGCCCGGTGAACGTCACCTGCCAGCGTGTGTTGTGCCAACAGTAAAATTCGGGGGCGGTGGTGTTATGGTGTGGTCATGTTTTTGATGGAGGGGGCTGGGGGACTTGGGTGGCGCTATCACAGCACAGACCTACATTGACATTTTAAGCACCTTCTTGCTTCCCCCCTGTTGGAGAGCAATTCGAGGATAGCGATTGCATTTTCAAGACGATCGAGCATCAGTTCATAATGCAGGGCCTGTTGCGGAGTGGTTATACGAAAATAACATCCCTGTAATGGACTGACCTGCACAGAGTCCTGACCTGAATCCTATAGAACACCTTTGGGATGTTTTGGAACGCCGACTTGTTGCCAGGCCTCACCGACCGACATCGATACCTCTCCTCAGTGCAGCACTCGGTGAGAAATGGCCTGCCATTTCCCAAGAAACCTTCCAGCACCTGATAGAACGTATGCCTGCGAGAGTGGAAGCTGTCATGAAGGCTAAGGGTGGGCCAACACCATACTGAATTCCAGCATTACCGATGTAGAGCGCCACGACCTTGTAAGTAATTTTGAGCCAGGTGTCCGGATACTTTTCATCACATAGTAAATCACGGAAATTACACACATCACGTGTATCTCCAAGTTTTGATTCATAATAAGCACTTTGGCGTAGTTGTATTAGGAGGCACATTTGTCAGAACACGTTAACAAATCATTCCTTTCACATTGTCGGATCAAATTAATTCGCTCCTGCAGACAGGCAACACAACAAACAGATTTCCAAAGCGAGCTGCTCTCGCGCCTTCCCAGAGAATTCGTGTCAGCGACTTCCACGAACTACTCACACATACTGAAGTTCGCTGTGTCACGAACGGTACCCACATCACCTACAATCTGAGTTCAGACTTGGAGATATGTTCTACCCACCAACCCAGGTTTATTTGCTGTATGTCTAGCAGTTTGTATGTATTCATGTTCTCAAACTGCTGAGGCACTAGTGAATAACGTTAATAGCGACAGTGTCTATGTTTATGCAGTAACTTCATTTTTCACAACAGGTTTTGCATGTCTGAAGGACTAAAGTGAAGACAGAAAATATTTGTCTCCCTGTACTTAGTTTCATGAATGTGCGAGCTTATGGGTTGTGACTGCGTGATATGCAGAGCTTTCGATCTGTACTCGGGACGAGCTCGAATAGCAGAAGTTTTTTTTTATGGTACATTGTTATGGGACCAAACTGAAGAGTTCATCTGTCCATAGGCTTACATACTACTTAATCTAACTTAAAGTAACTTACGCTAAGGACAACACACACTCCCATGCCCGAGGGAGGACTCGAACTTCCGACAGGGAGAGCCGTTCGAACCGTGACAAGACGCCCGAGACCGTGCGGCTACCCCGCGCGGCCGTAGTGCTTAAGGCGACCGCTCATTACAAGCAGAAAATCCGGGTTCGAGTCGCAGACTAGTAAAAATTTTCATTTCGTAAGACCGCAAGAAAAATTTTATTTTTCTATGTTCATGAAATATGAAATTTCTGGCACAGACACTCCACAAATGTTTATAAATGCACAAACATTACTTCTATACTTTTAATGATAAAAAAGAAGATGCGGTCTTCACATCTTTTTCTTCGTACAGAAAGGGGATGCCCTGCTGTTTCGCATCGTTTCTAGTTCTTTAGCTTTCGTTAAGTTAGTATCTGTCTTGTGAGTGCTCCAGAACCATGAATATATTTGCATATGTTTATATTAATACCATTCAGATTGTTTTATTTAAGAAGACAAAGACATCCTTTTGTATTATTCTCTTGTAATTGTCATGTTCGTTTGAAGCTATTCGTGCAAGAAATGCAGAAGTGCTAACATGGAGCCCGCCCGCCAATGGCACGATCCAATTACTGATTAGTGAATTATCAGATCGTCAATCGTCCACGAATGAATCTGCAGCCTTTCAGAAACGAAGTCCGACACTCAGTTAAGCGTACACTTTAACGCGATTGATCGATTGCCATACGCGGTCGCCTTTTCAAAACTACTTTGGGCCACGTCTGTATCTTTGCGTTTCTTTCCAACACGAGAAACAGTAAATCACAACAGGAATCAACAAGCGCTGCTCGGCCAGACTCAACTGAAATAAGTGAGTTGAACTGCTGGGAAGAGGGAGGTGATTATGACTCTACGTCCTCTATCTTCCTTCCGCATTACAGAAGGAGGTGGCTCAATGGTTAACACACTGGGGTTGCATTCATCATGACGACGGTTCAAACCCGCGTCGGGCCATCCTGATTTAGATTTTCCATGATTTACGTAGATACCTTCAGGCAAATTCCGGCATGGTTGCTTTGAAAGGGCACGGTCAATTTTCTTCCCAACGCTCTTCTAATCCGATTGGAGCTCTGACCTCGCTGTTTGTTCCCCTCCCCGCAAACCAACCAACCAAACAACCATCTTCCTTTGTAAGCTAGCGAGGTATCTGTGGCACCACAGGATCTCACAAGCAGCTCGTGCTAACACATACTCAAAATATGTGAATCCATTTTATGACTTACGATTAAATCAATACTACTGACATACTTATGGCTCTAGTGACCACGTTAAACACTAATCTTCCTTTGATATTATTACAGGCCTCTGTTGCACAGCTGCTTCCATCAGACGCCACATTCACGAGATGAATGCTGGAGAGAGGGTGTGGTGCAGCCTCCTGGTCGCGAAAGGTCCGCTTCTAAATCTGGCGCCGCTGCCGGAGCGCCTCCCGTTACGTCCATATTTTATCAGCGCGGGCGCCGTGTCGCCCGCCACAGGTGAATCGGCGATGCTCGTTTGTCAGCAGGTGGCCGCCGGCGCCCGGCACTCCGTCACTGCCGACGCCCGCGCCGCCCACGCTGACCCGGAGCTCGCCTCGCCTCGTCGGCGACGACGCAGGCCGCTGTCACCCACGACACGCAGGTCGTATAAAACAATGCCTCGTCGTAATATCCGTCCACAGTATTCGCTACAGGTCCGTGAGGCCGTTATATTAAGTAGGTGGTGTTTCAACTGTATGGATCGTATTTGGGTGAATGCAGTGGTGAAAACCTCCTGTTATGGAAATGCCTAGTTCTGGAGCAGTAAGGCCATGCATTCGTGAGCCACATGTCGTTTTGCTGACGAATTACAGTGTTATTCCCTAACGAAAATAAAGTCAGTAATATACTCTATAGTATGTGACGGAAAAGACTATTCAAACACTAATAGATACATTTATTTTCATCCTTTAACACACATATATACATTCATAAATACACGCACAATTAAATGTAAAAGATTATATATTTTCAGTATAAGGCACACTGAGATGACAAGTGATGGCATACCTCCTAATATCGTGTTGGCCCTCCTTTAATCCGGCGTAGAGTAGGAACTCGGTGTGGCATGGACTCAAGTCCCTGGACGTCTCCTGCAGGAATGTTGAGCCATTCTGCCTCTATAGGCGTCCATAATTGCGAAAATGTGGCCTGTGCAGGATTTTTTGCACCAACTGACCCCTCGACTACGTCCCATTAATGTTCGATGCGATTCATGTAGGGCGAACTAGGTGGTCAAATCGTCCGCTCGAATTGTCCCGAATGCTCTTCAAACCAATTGCGAACAACTGAGGGTCGAGTCCATTCCATATACAAACAGCTCACACCATTACGGAGCCACCACCATCTTGTACAGTGCTTGTTGAAAACTTGAGTCTATGGCACGGTAGGGTCTGCGCCACATTCGAACTCTACCATCAGCGCTTACCAACTGAAATCGGGACTCATCCGACCAGGGCCACGGTTTTTCAGTAGTCTAGCGCTCAAACGATATGGTCCCAAGCCCGGGGCGGGAGGGGGCGGGGGGTGGGGGGTCGCTAAAGCCGATACCGTGCTGTTAGCAAAGGCTCTCACGTTGGTATCTGCTGTCATAACCCACTAATGCCGAATTTCGCCGCATTGTCCTAAAGGTCACGTTATTCCTACGTCACAAATTGATTTCTGCTGTTATTTCACACAGGGTTGCTTGTCTGTTAACACTGACAACTTACGCAAGCGCCGCTGCTCTCGGTCGTTAAGTGCAGGCCGTCGGCCACTGCGTTGCCGTGGTGAGAAATAATGCCTGAAATTTGGTATTCTCAGCACACTCTTGACATTTTGAATCTTGGAATACTGAATTCCGTAACGATTTCCGAAATGGAATTCAAAATTTTAATCCCCGCCGGACATTTTTTCATATGAATCACCTGAGTACTGCCGTTCCACAACGCGGTACTACCACCATCCGTACATGTGAATATCGCTATCCCAACCATTTTGTCATCTCAATGTGTGGCGTTACAACGAATAAGAACTTACCCTTTTCTAGTGTCAAATATTTCTATACTGAAGTATCTCGCTGCCTCGTACGATAGTGCTTGTATATGATAATGACATCTTGTTGCAAAACGTTCCGCGCAAAAAATTTCAAGAACAGCACAAACGGTTAATAACAGTACCGCCTCCTAAAGTTTTGATATCACAACACTCATAACTGATTCTAGTACGGTATTAAAATTCTTTACTGTTTCGTATGTCGTATATCGACAGGTCTCCTTGAAAACTGGTGAAGACGCCTGGTGATAAACAATTGAATGAGGTTGCATTTCTAAACTTCTTTCCGGTCGTCGATACATATTTCCTATGACGCTTTCTTTTCAACTTTTCTGCACATTTTCTTATTCCTGTCTACAGTGGTTCCTGTCAGTTTGCTTCGCCTTCTTCATTTCTAGTTTCGTTTGCCGCAGCCCCTTTATCACATTTATCCCCAAAGAACGTCATCGCCATCATTTAATGTATCTTTTACACTCAGAGATTTATCTCCAAATAAGTTATTGTTAAGGACTGCGAATAGCGTATACACAAAGAAATGTCTTCTATTCCATCGTCTCTCTTATTACGATTCTTTGTTCACTGGGCCACACAGTTTCGTAAAATCTCCACAGATGAACTGGATTGATGTGATGTATGCTGGCTGAAGAACAAAAGTTTATATTGTAAACGTGAAACCTTTTAGTAGGAGAGTGAAGATAGTAACAGTATGATTGTAAATACATTGCTGTTATACTTTAATCACACCTGAATATTTAACGGTATGAATCTAGAATGATCTAAGGTGTGTAACTACGCACTGGCGCACAATGGGTAGTTCCTTCTACACAACAGCATTGGGAACTGCCTGAATGAACGTACTGTAAAGACCCCGTCACACGATACCATACAGCGTGCAGCGCATTGGTATACGGCAGTGGAAATAATTATAAAGGCACGGATATTTGTAGGAAAATTTACATTGTCGGTTGGAATAGTTGTGCACGGTGGATATGCAGTAGTATGAGGTATTTTATAAATAATCTCAGGGTGGAATGAACTAAAAACTCACCGAGCGAGGTGGCGCAGTGGTTAGACACTGGACTCGCATTCGGGAGGACGACGGTTCAATCCCGCGTCCGGCCATCCAGATTTAGGTTTTCCGTGATTTCCCTAAATCGCTCCAGGCAAATTCCGGGATGGTTCCTTTCAAAGGGCACGGCCGACTTCCTTCCCCGTCCTACCCTAATCCGATGAGACCGATGACCTCGCTGTCTGGTCTCCAAGAAACAACCAACAAGAACAACAACAACAACAACAACAAAAAACTCGAACAAAATGCTTTACCAATACTTCAGTAAAATGATTGAAGTGAAAACACACTCTAAGTTAGACTCATCCCTCTAAAATACAGAAATAATTACATTCAAAAGGCACTCTGATTAAATTAGACTAACTCCACTAAAATTTTTGCAAATGCTTAATTATAACGATTACAGTATGGTTAAATTGCACTTATTAAATTACGCTTCACTATACTTAAAAGGAAGAAAAACACACAGTTCAGCCCTCAACATTGTCCACGACAAGCCACTCGAAGTATGACCAATTTAAACACGCCGTTATGGTTAACCTAACTCCACTAGCTCCGTAACACAGACCACGCAACTTCCACAGTTTCATAAACAGTTGTAACTAACGTCTGTAGTGAAAAAGTTGCTTCCATTAACGTAAATCTCAGTTCTTTCGAAGCGAATCCCCATAAACAGCAAACACAGCAGACCTTCTGGGAAGGAGGAACTAGTCACAGTACTACGACTTTAACAAACAACGTGCAGAAGCCACAGAAAGAGTCTCACAAAAATACTGGATGAATCCATAGCGAAGTGGCACTAAAAATCTCCACAAGTTCAGCACAGACAAATTTACTGAGTCCTATTGCCACCACAGCCATCCTAAAACACCGTCTTCGCTGGATGGGATCTGTGCTCTGCAAAAGCCGTTTCCTATCGGCTCCTGACAGCAGAGGTAAGCCGGTCTCGCGCCCCGCAAGTGCTTCTTCCAACTCGGCCCTCAAACTCAATCAGTCAACCTTCGTACCTGTCAAAGCTTCTTGCGTGGAGAAAGATCGTGCCCCAATACCGCTTTTTAGCGTCCGACTAATAGACGCAAGCCGGCACGGCCCACAGGAAATGCAAACACGCATTATTTTGTTACTCGTGCTATGCAACGAACTATGTAATTCCGTAATGGTTGTTTGTGTCCTGTATGTATCTACTGTCTTCGTAATAGTTTCGATACATATATGCTTCAGACATTGTATATTACTTTCAGGGGAAACCTGCCTTCATAATGATTTCGGCTAAAGTAGTTCCTCGCAACAGGGACACACAGTTCATAAATCAAATATTTTTCTACTTCGAAAACTAAAAATTTCGTCAGCAAAAGATTACAGTTACTGCACTCAGCGACACACAATGAGCCCAGTACTTAATTTTTCACCCAAACAGGACTCACACAGTAGGAAAACTTACCTTGTGAGTAGAAATGATCGGCACCAGAAGCAGCTGAGTCATACTTCCCAGGTTACAGGCACCATACTTTCAGACAGAGATGGGCGATTGACTCCATAACTGATTCAAAGAACCAGATACTTTTAAGGCGTAAGCGGACGGTTACTCGAAAAAAAAAAAGTTTGCTCGTCTGACCCGAATGTCTCACATGGACGTTTGGGAGCGGAACGACGGCTCCGCAGCAGCGCCCCACGTCACCTACTGAGGGACACGACTCCCAAGTTGCACATAAATGCGCTTCAGACCGACCATGTGGATGCACATATTTGCATATCCTCATAATTGGGCATTTTTTCTCGGTTATGAAAAGAATAGAAAATGAAAGATCAATTTTGCATTAATGGTTTGTACAGGTTGTAAATAGTATCTTTTTACAACATACCATAGTGGTATAGAGAAAGTCGAGACAAACAATTTGATACAATACACTTGTAGTTTCATACCGCAATGAGGAAAATGTTTCGTTGTAATAATAACAATAATGGACTCTCTATAGCCTTTATAGCCTTTTTCGAGTGTATAAGTAAAATTTGTCTTTATTATCAAAGTCAATGAATGTGACATAGACGTGTTTGAAGGCGAATAAATTAATACCAGAGAAGTTATATTTTACTCCAGAGGAAACTTACCATCTTTCATGACTAATTTGGTAGTAAATAATTACAGTTACGCAAAGTACATTCTGACAGCAGTTTAGTTCGTATGCGACAGTGGCTGAAACAAGTCTCTCTCCAAATCGCCCGATTTCCAGCTATTGATCAGAAAACATAAAATACTGGAAGTGAGTAGGGAGGAGAAGAGGGGGCTTACATTCTTCACAATGCGACCAGTCCTGTTTCAAAAACTCCCAGTGTTTGGCAAGAAAGTTGTAGACTTAGCTGACACATCGTTACTTCCATCACGCACCCATTTTGTGGTTGGTCCATAGCGAAATGGCATTTCAGGGTCGATTAAGGCACAAACTTTCAGGGTCGGAGATTATTAGGGTCCTACGAACCAACATACGTAATATGTGCACGCTGTTGGAATACAAAATGTGCTCGTGGGTGGGGGGGGGGGGGGGGGCGGCGGGTGGCATATGCCAGGATTTGTAACATCCATTGGCCCGCACTGTCGATTGGAAATCGTAAATAAATCAGCTGATCGGTTGAAAGACCTTCCTATGGAGATTTGTTAAAAGTTAACATACATCGCAAGGCGGCGAAATATTTACTCCTTAACTTAGCGTTGCTCCATAGCGAGCGAAGAAATGTAAGAAAAAAATTGTTCAAATTGCTCTGAGCACTATGGGACTCAACTGCTGTGGTCATCAGTCCCCTAGAACTTAGAACTACTTAAACCTAACTAACCTAAGGACATCACACACATCCATGCCCGAGGCAGGATTCGAACCTGCGACCGTAGCAGTCGCACGGTTCCGGACTGCGCGCCTAGAACCGCGAGACCACCGCGGCCGGCGAAGAAATGTAAGAAAATCGGTATGTGATGGGACTTTGTTGCGAGAGAGGATAACGAGAAGAAGTGTATGAAGTGTTTGCAATGCAACAGTCAGTGCCCGCCATATAGTATAATTTTTGTTTTTTTGAGATTCACAAGCGATATGTAACGTTAATGTGGAGTTTAGTAACAACTATAATATAGCTGGTGCATTTCAAAGGTAGTTTCGAGTATTTATTTTTAATCAAAAGATTCTGTGACGAACTGCAATGTACGACAAGCTTGTATAGGACTTCGAACATTTGGTGGTCGATGTTTGCTGTAAGAGCCTGCTTCAATAACACGGTCAAAAGCATAGATAAAGTTTTCGCTGCTAAATCGAACTCATTTCACCCGCAGACCATCATCGAATGACCAAACGCGAATGGTAGTATCGCAATTGGAGAAGATCCTATAGAAGTTTTCTTCCTCTTACATTTCATTTCAAGAATTTTACAGGTGACCGTCGGAGGCGGCAGCTGCTTCTACAGCACGACAGTAACTTGTCTACGTGTACGATATTACGTATTCTGTGGGAGTAGTCGACGCCACTCTGGAAACTTATATTGTCCTTCACAGACATACAAACATAGACACTACACACACTAGTTCAATAATAACGAGTTAAATACTACCAGCTTAAAAATATTAATTTCTTCTTTTGAGAGAAACTATCATAGATTTTGTCAGAATATAAATTCTTGAAGGTTGTATTCTAAAAGTAAATTTAATTCAAACGAAGCCCTAACATCACTGTGTTTGTAAATGGCTTCTTGTATTAATTCGTACATGTGCCTCATTTTGGTTGGCAGCCACAGAACACACACACACACACACACACACACACACACACACAATGTAAACGAAAGGTAAATTACATATGTTATTCAAACAACACAATCCCAAGTAACATATTTCTTAACATATATAAAATCTGTTAAGTATTTGTTCCGGGTAAATAGAAGGAACAAAATCGGCTGAGGACCCTTTAACTGTGCTGAAACCTGTTTGGACCTTAAAGAAAAGTCATAATCGTGTTTGCAAGAAAAGGCGGATACAACTTTTTTCCATATCAAGGACTGAAAACATCTTTACCGATATCGTCAGGACGCTGAAAGACATAAACAACGAAACCACGTTTTGGCAGGCATACAAAAGCCAGCAACAGTTCTGGGAATGTCAAATACAGCAACGGTAAGAATAAGAAAAGGATCATATGCCACGATTTTTCCGGACTACAACTTTTTTAAAGGTTGTATTCCAAAAGAAAATTTAATTCAAACGATTCCATAACATCGCTATTTTTGTAAATGATACGCTGTATTATCCAGATCTATGGCTGATTTTAGCTGTCAGGCATAGAACGCACACAACGTTAAGAAAGATAAATTAGGTATGTAATTTAAACAACGTAATCCGATGTAGCATACTTCAAACCTAAATAAGAACTACACGTATTTACTTCATATAAATGAAAGGAACAAAATGCGCTAAGGAGCGGGGTTGAAACATATAAGCCTGAACTTACCAAGTTAAGGAGCGATCTAAGTTAATGCTTAAACATTAATGTAGATATTGATTCTCGTACATTAGAACTGTGGAAAGCTCACGCTGGAAAGACATTGTTTTTCCTCTTGGTTTGACGATATTCAGCGCAACACTTTGGCCTCTAACATTATTTTATGGGATTATGTCACATGTCAAGTAGCCATAGGGTAACACACCATTAGACTGTGACACTTCTGGCCACTGTTTTTGGTAATTATTAAATTAAAAAACATGTGTAGAAATATTAAACGTTATGATCTGACAATATTTGGAGCTTAGTTATTCGTTCGATTTGTCGCCGTTAGTTTCTCCTTCGCATTCAGACCTCGAACACTATGCTATTACCTAAACCTCGAGCTACAAGGTGAAAGTTTACTATACTGTAAACTGTGTGTAGCAAGCTAGATAGGTCTATTGGTATAGCTGTTAAGACCATATTATATAGCAAGTTTATTGTTGTTGTATTACATAGCATGTTGCAGGATTACCCTATTTATCCCTGTGGTCTTGTCATCTTTGTCTTTCACACCAAAACCTCGATCGCCCTGCAACTACCTAAACAAGAGTTGCATTTTGATAGCGTAAATATCGTGATTAGTTTAAAGCCAGCTAAGTGATTTCATTTTATAGTTTCTGTACATGCAATGAATGACGTGTTTGTGATACATAGAAGTGGAACAATTGATGTTCCCATTGTAGTTCCTTCTCATTTACTTAACTGCACCGAGATGTTTGAGTTAGAAAGAACAGTCAAGATCGCAATAATATTCGTTTATTAACAGGTTTAGTCTTATTTGAAATCCATCTTTGGCCCCCTATGGCTGGTACTGGTGGCTCTTCGGTTGTCTCGTGATACAACGATCGTATTCTCAACAGTGTCTGGTTGTCGAGGCTCGATGCTGCCTGCATATTATCACATGTATATGTAGAGCCGTTGTTATCACACTGTGTTCATAAATGTAGTACAAACAGTTGTGGGGAATTGGCAGCAAGGTGTCGCTGACAGTAACCACATTTTGTAACAAATGAAATAGTATAAGTTAAATTGCAATTTAAAAATAGAGCTAGAGCTTAAACATAGAATAATGTTAGTTAAAATGCAGTTAAGTATTCTTTTAATTGTGTTTTAACGTATCCTACTTTGTTTCATGCAAAATGTAAAAGATCACATCCCTTACATGTTAACGTGACATCGTAAACACTTTTGGTTTTTTTACTGAACTGACTAAGCCATTAACTAACACAAAGTAATGATTAGTATTTTTCAGTTGAGATTTATCTGGAAAAATATTTAGCATACTTATTCGTTAGAAGAATCTGCTTTCCTATTTCGTATTTGAGATGGAGTTATATTTCTTTCGTTAATATGAACTCTCCAGCCTAACACAATATACAGATAACTACGATAGCTAAAACGTTCTGCACAGCTAATTTTGCCCTGTGCCATCATTATAACATGTAATTTCTTTCACTTTGTCTATGTTTGTGCATTACCTCTCTGCGGAAAGAATTGTTTGGCTGCAATGAGTGACCTTTGTCTCTCTCGTATATTAACAATGAACGAAAAAATTTCCCCCTATACGTCCACTGAAATACATACGCGTTTCACCCTCGATATTACCTTGGCGAATGGCTCAAAGGTAACGAGACATGTAGGAGGTCGGATCGGAAGCCTTCCATGTATCTGAGGGCTATTTCCCTCGTGAGCTGTGGGGCGTGAACCGATATATGCTACATACTCCAAATGAACGATCTGGTGATTGCTACCGCTTTTTAAAGGGCAGAAGCGCCCTGTAGCTTCCTGAAACCGTCAACGCAGTACGTGTAACACAGCGAAAAAGAATAACCGTTCATTTCTACTCTTAGCATCCAGGGGAAAAACTTATAATAATTGTCATAGTTGTACACCACCTTTAAACGTTGTACACTATATCTATTTTTGTGAGTACAGTAGCTCACAGTTGGTTCGTTTCTACCTGCCCCTTGTGTTATATAAAAAAAACTACATTGCATAAATGAAGCTAGGTTTAATGCTACAATTTGGTAGCATTCAGAGTCTGATATTCGTTATTAATATCTGCACTAGACACTTTGTATTCTAATTAAAGAAAAGACCACTACAATACTATTTCACGGGATGTGGTCATTTGAGCAAGCAAATTATTTTGTACTATTCATATTACCTAAGAATGCAAGACAGACAAAAAATTGCAGTAGATGCAATTTACTCAGGTCGTGTTAAGATTTTCTTGTTATTACATATTAGTAACTGATAGTGCTATATTAGATATACAGAATGTTCTGCAACAACACTAACAGACCTTACCACTGTATACACTGCGTGCAAAGCTGATCATTTTGCCGGGGAAACACTTTGTTTGTGAATGTACTGTTTGGACGCTATACAACGCTGAATTTTAAACTAAGTCTGTTCTGATGATATGCGTCTACTGATATATGGTTGGAAGGATATCGTTTGTGACGCAAATTATGAAGTTAGCGCCTTCGAACAGTGAAACTACAATCCCCAGAATTTGTTCAACTTTATGGTTACCAAGCATTCACATTTCAGATACTGCATTCTCCTATGTCATATGAATAAAAAGTAATAGGAAGGGTTCAACAGTGGCAGTTCATACTACAATCGGCGCTTTACAATTTTATAACAAGCTAAATAGCACAATGACTCAGTATGTGAATCAGAATAGCAGGTTAAATAGATTAGCAAAAGAATAACAATGCTTACAACTAACAAAGTAATTATACAAATACAGCACTGAAACTGTAACGAAATCTATGCCTGAAATCGTCTATTAATAATGTAAGCGAACGAAAGTTAAGAACTACTTTTTTTTCATTCTTTTATAAACAGGAGATTTTATCAGCTGTATCGACAGAAGTTACCATATGACTTCATTCTTGAAAGATATTAACTGAAATACTATGCAAAAATTTGCTTTAGGTCGACGTTCATCGTCGAGGAGAGATGTTAGCGTAAAAAGTAGCATCACATAATTAGGTAGCTAAATGAACCATAAGCGCATCTACCACTATGAGAATCTGTAAATCGTGAAATACCTGTACAATTCAATTCAGGATGTGAATCATTAAATTTTGACGTTAATGCGGTGCACGCAAAATCAGAATTGATGAAAGTTAAATGAATATTAATGTGGACTGGCGGGTAATGTAATGAAAATAAACATCAATAAATCAAAAAATTAGTACTTCCGCATCTATTTTAAAATATTATGATATTCCGGAATAATTAACACACACACACACACACACACACACACGCACACACAAAATGTGGTACGTCAGCGAAGGATCATATATCCATTGACAGCTTGAATGAAAGACTTAATGAGTGTGGTAGCTTGTAAGATTTCCAATGTTTCACTCATTATTGCTATTGTGTCATATATTCTATTAAAATGCTACACAGAAGCGCCAAAGAAACAGATACACGCATGCGTATACAAATACAGAAGTATGCAAACAGGCTGAATACGGCGCTGCAGTTGGCAACGCCTATGTAAGACAAGTGTCGGGCGCTGTTGTTAGATCGGTTACTGCTGCTAAAATGGCAGAGTACGAAGATTTAAGTGAGTTTCAATTTGGTGTTACAGTTGGCGCACGAGCGATCCGAGGCAGCGATGAAGTGGGGATTTTCCCGTACGATCATTTCACGAGCATACCGTGAATATCAGGAATCCGATAAAACATCAAATCTCCGACATTGCTGCAGCCGAAAAAAGATCCCTCAAGAACGGGACCATCGACGACTTAAGAGAATAATTCAGCTTGACAGAAGAGCAACCCATCTGCAAACTGATGGGCCATCAACAAGTGTCAACGTGCAAACCATTCAACGAAACATCGTCGATATAGTCTCTCAGAGCCGAAGGCCCACTCGTGTGCCCTTGATGACTGCACGACATGAAGCTTTGCGCCTCGTCTGAACCCGTCAATACCGACATTGGCAGTTGCTGACTAGAAACATGTTGCCCGGTCGGATGAGTCTCATTTCTAATTACATCGAGCGGATGGTCGTGTACGGGTATGGAGATAACCTCATGAATCCATGGACCCTGCATGTCAGCAGGGGCCTGTTCAAGCTGGTAGAGTGTCTGTAATGGTGTTGCGCCTGTGGAGTTGCAGCGATACGGGTCACCTGATACGTCTAGATACTACTTCGACATGTGTCAAGTACGTAAGCATGCTGTCTGGTCTCCCGCAACCAGTCATGACAATTGTGCATTCAGGAAGGACAATGTGACACCCCACACGTCCAGAATTGCTACAGAGTAGCTCCAGAAAGTCTCTTCTTCCGCTGGCCACCTACTTCACCAAATAGGAACATTATATATCGTATCTGGGATACCCTGCAACATGCTGTTGAGAAGAGATCCCCACCCCTCGGACTCTTACAGATTTATGGACAGCCCTACAGGTAGCCATTTCCCTCCAGCACTACTTCAGACGTTAGTCGACTCCATGCCACGTGGTGTTGCGGAATTTCTACGTGCTCGCAGAGGCCCTACGCGATATAAAGCAGGTTTACCAGTTTCTGTTTCTTTGGCTCCTCAGTGCATATCAACACTTGCTCTAAGGCTTTGTCCAGCTGGAATGTATTTGATCTTCTTTGCATCACTTCCATTCTTTCTTTACATCTTTGTTTTCGTCTGTTTTCGCTATTTTTAAAAACTTGGAAGTTTTCAGTCTTACGACGGGAGAGGGAGGGAGGAGAGATAGAGGAGAGAGAGAGAGAGAGAGAGAGAGAGAGAGAGAGAGAGAGAGAGAGAGAGAGGAGGTATAGTGCTACGAGGCAGATGATGGTCTATTGCACTGGACCATTGTTGGTTTCTTCAACATGACCTTCATTATATGTTGTGATGTTGAAACATAAAGAAGAACTGCTCTTTAGAGGCTATTTATTCATAATTAAAATACTTAGGTCAAGATCATGCTGAATATGAAAAAATACTAGCTATAGTTAAGATGAAGTATTTCTGAAACGAAAATTTACTAGAGGATGATCCTATCTTAAAGAATGTTAATAGATTTTTAATCTGAAATTCATGTCAACCAGATATACCACTGCTCTTGTCATATCAATACATCTTATGGGTTTCGACACAAAATATTTTTTTCACACGTCGTACATGACATAGATTAACTATACAGTAACTTCACGGGTGTCTGGATACCCATATGATAGAAAAAATACATCAGAAAATATCACCGCATACTTAAATTCCAGTAATTTCTATCAATACAATGTCATAGATTCTATCTGGTGACCACACATTCGTTCTGTTACCTCCACATGCACAGAATTGCTTGACGTTATATAAACTGGAAGCCTATGTATGACAAGAACCTATTTCTGTGGGCTAAAAATATAAGGCTAAGGTACATGAGAAGTTGGCAGTCTACAAGAAATTACATTCTAATAAATCAGAAAAAAAACAAGGAAATCAGATTAGAGACGTAGGTGTAAAGGTCCCTGTGTCGAACAGAAAGAGGGAAGGAAGGAGGATGACTAATGACTGCGGTTCATCATCGTGACGACGTCGAGGTTATTAGACGTTGAGCATAAGCTCAGACTTTGGAGAAACAGGAAAGGAAGTGGACAGCAACCGCTCAAAGGAAGCACACCTTTTCTGGGTTAGCGGGAAATCACGGAAAAGCTGAAGCAGGACGGCCGAGAGATTTGAAGCCACATCCTTCCGGATAAGATTCCGTTCCTCTGGGCTGCAAAGAGAGAACACTATCAAGAAATGCGTCATCTTGAAATACAAGACGGAAAAAAAGGCACGAGGAAGAACTCCCTAAGTTAGCGAACGTTGAGTGTGAAGGATAACAAAAGGACAACAGATAAGAGTCAATTTATGCAAATTAGTTTCAAGTCGAACACATACGTCAGTCCAAAAAGCTTCCAAAATGGATAGGAACGTTAAGAAGGTGGTGTCCATCTGCAGGTGTTATACAGAGGGGCCCGGAAAATGTAGACATCGTCTGATCAGTATTAATGGAACAAAATGATATACCGTTACAATTCTTGTACGGGGCAAGGTTATTTTATGGGTTCAAAGTGACCCCCATTGGCAGCCAAACAACTTCGTACTGTCGTACTGTCGTACTGTTAACTAACTACGGCCGTCCGTGTTACCGGTGTGACAGTCGAACAAGACGCTTCGATGGTTTCTCGTAGCTCGTTCAGTGTAGCTGACTTTGGTTGATAAACTTCATTTTTCGAGGGCCCACATGGGTACAAGTCAAGAGGTGTCGGGTCTGGAGACCGTGGTGGGCACTTTTGTTTTCCTTTTAAATCTTATGGCACTTAACTGCTAAGGTCATCAGTCCCTAAGCTTACACCCTACTTAAACTATCCTAAGGACAAACACACACACCCATGCCCGAGGGAGGACTCGAACCTCCGCCGGTACCAGCCGCACAGTCCATGACTGCAGCGCCTTAGACCGCTCGGCTAATCTTGCGCGGCGTGGTGGGTACTCAACGGTTCCTCTTCCACCTATCCAGTCTCCACGTAGATTTTCATCTAAGTGGGCACTGACATCACTGTGGTAGTGAGGCGGAGCGCAATCTTGTTGTAGCTGAAATCTATCATTTCCAAACACCGCTAGTATAGAAAGTAAAATAGATGTTTGCAGCATATGAACACACACCTCACCAGTTACGATAATTTCCAAGAAGAATGGCCCAATCAAACCAAGGAATTACAGACCGCACCACACATTAACAAGCGTTAGACTAGCATGTTTCTCCACGTGAATGTGAAGATTCTCCGGAGCCCACTTCTCGCAGCTGTTACGGCTTACAGTACCGATCAGTCTGAATTTCGCTTCGTCAAACCAGATTACCATCCCTACAAACCGATCATCCTCGCTAAGCATTCCTTCAAACTGCTCGAAGCTCCTTCGATACGTGTCGCCCTCGTTCATAGCGTGCAACATTAATGGAAAGTACACTTCCCACTTTGCAGCCGTCAGAATTCGTCGAATGCTTGATCGGCTTACTCCGCTTTCACGTTCTGCCTGCTTTACAAATTTGTGAGGTGACAAAGGAAAATGTTGCAACGCAGAGGCACTGGAAACTGAACTTTATGACGTTTTCGGTCGGCCACACCTTTCCTTATGCACATCTTGAGCAGTACTGTCGTCTTAAAATTTATCCTGAATAAAATGCAATGTCGTACGTGTTGGTAGCTGAGTTCTGTACACATTGCGCCATTGCCGTTGTACCTCCACCATGTTTTCGTACCACTCCAATACGGCCTTGCGTTGCTCAAACGACAATCTTACCTCACTCATTGCTGTAGTGTCATCTGCTGGAAAACACACGCCAAGATCAGTTGACAAAACAATGGGCTAAGCCATCACCCAAAACTGCAACGATACGCCATTTTGTTCCAAATATATTAACTATAAAAGAGTGTATCTATTTTTCTGGACCCTCTGTACATTTTCGTGCCCCTAGAGTAAAACGCACAGGACGTTCGTAAAGATATGTTAAACCGTCATAGAAGTCATTCTTTAGGAAGCCGTTCAACTCGCGCATCACACTGCCTTGAATGTGACTCACGGCACCACAGCGTTAACACTTCGTCTTACGGTAGGCTCGAATTGGTAACACGAAGTCTCGTCGCCTGCGATAACTGTTTCCGGAAAAGGTCCTCGTTTTGCATTTCAAGCAAGTAGCAGCAGGCGTAACGTTTCGCTATTTTATTTATTTATTTATTTGTTTTGGAGACAAGTATGCGCGATAAATTTTGCACACACCTTTCTGTTCTGCAAAATATTTTTGAGAATATCTTCAACACTTGATTTAGAGTCGTTGCTTCATTCAGATTTGTGACAGGGCAACGTTAACATTCTACGGCCGCACGCCATCATCATCAATTTTGACTCTCCCTGCTTAGTCAGCAAGAAACGGCAGAGTATATGTGTGACCAACTCGGACGGCAACTGCGTCACAGTGCAGTTATCCAGAATATCAAAGACCAATTACAACACATTTGTGTCAGATTGACTCACGAGTCTATATAATGGCTCTGTGAAACCAATGCCAACCAAATCATGCAGTTATCCAGACCATAGTTGGTAAAAGTTATACTGATAAGTGGACTGATGCAGCCAAGTTCTTTGTATACATTACTCGGTGTATTATTGACTGAAATAACACCAGACACTCTTTCAACCCGTATTTATTTCGCTTACCCCTCACTATCTGAATGCTTCACACACATGCTCAGTCGTTTCTTGGTGACTACGGAAGTAAGTCAGCGTCACGCAGACACTTCGCAGTGATACGTACGATGTGTAGACGAGCATTGTACTGTTGAAAAGTGACGCATGACTCCTTGCATCGCTACTGGCCCGTCCTCATGCCCTTTTTTATTTATTTACTTGAGCCGTTATTTACTTGAGCCGTTACGGCTCGCTACGAATTACTCTTCTGCGCTAACATCTACATCTCAGAGTACCATTTGAACCCCACGTCCTCACTTATTTGTTGGATGCATTCCACTGTGTTTCTACCTTCTACGGCTCCCTCTAGTGACGTGTAGGTTATTCCCAGACGTCTAGACACATATCCTATCATCTTGTCCCTTCGTCCTGTCAGTGTTTTCTCATACGTTCTTTTTTTCGTCGATTCTGAGAAGAATCTCTTCAATCCATATCTTATCAGTCCATCTAATTTTCAGTATTCTTCTGTAGCGCCGCATCGCAAACGATTCTCTTCTCCTCTGGTCAGGTTCTTTCCTCAGTCCATGATTCACAATACAGTGCTGATCTCCAAACATACATTTTCAGAAATTTCTTCCTCAAATTAAGACCTATGTTTGACACCAGTCGACTTCTCTTGGCTGGAAATTCCCTCTTTGAGTGTGCTACTCTATTTTTATGTCCTCGTTACTTCGTCTGTTATGCTTAATTATGCTTTGTCTGCTTCGTAATCACCGATTTTACTGTTGAGTTTATTGCCATTCTCCTTTCTGCTACTTCTCCTTACGTTTGTCTTTTTCCGTTATGTTCTCAGTAAGAATTCTGTACTCATTTGACTGTTCATTCCATTCAAAATAACTTATAATTATTCTTCACTTTCACTCAGATCGTCTGAATTTAGCGAATCTTTCATTGATATCCTTTCACCATGAATACTAATCCCGCTCCTGAACTTTTCTTTTGATTCCACCATTGCGTCTTCGATGTACAGATTGAACAGTAGAGGTGAAAGATTGCATCCCTGTCATTCACTCTTTTTACTCCGAGCATATCGTTCTTGGTCTTCTTGTCTTATTCTTCAACTCTTGGCGCTTGTAAATATTGTATATTACGCATCTTTTCGTGTAGCTTACCCCTATTTTTCTCATAATTTCGAACCTTTTGCATCATTTCACACCACTGGCCACCCCAAATGTAACATCCTGAAGGAAGCATCCAAACTAAGTAAAATTTGCAGCATATTTTGTGGCGGGTAGGATGCGCGTCAGTAGTATTACAGCTCAGGCTCACATCACGGGCACCAGCAACGCCACCTGCTACCGCTATATAAACGAATAACAGACGGTCGAGCGGAAGTAATGGAATTGTTCTTTCGTGCTATAAATAGCTTCAGTATGCCTCGTAGAAGACAGTTAAATGGTTCAAATGGCTCTGACCACTATGGGACTTAACAACAGAGGTCATCAGTCCCCTAGAACTACTTAAACCTAACTAATATAAGGAAATCACACACATCCATGCCCGAGGCAGGATTCGAACCTGCAACCGTAGCGGTCGCGCGGTTCCAGACTGAAGCACCTAGAACCGCTCGACCACACAAGCCGGCGTAGAAGACAGTGAGAGTCTTGGGAGCATGTTTCGTAGTTTGACGGAGGAAAAATAGCTGCTTATATGGATTGCAGATTATCCTTCAAAAAAATCGGTGATCGTGTCGAACGGAATCAAGCCACTGTGATGCGGATCTGCAATCTCTTGATACAGGAGGAAACAACGGACAGACGGGAGTGATTGTACCCATCTCGTTGCACCACTACAGGTGATGACAGGCATGCTGTGCGCATCGCAGTGACGGACCGCTCTGCCACACCACGACCGTACCAAAACAAAGATTCGGTCCTTTACACAATAAGCCGTGTGCGCACATACCATTTTACGTCGTTTGCAGCACAGTGGACTGTCCGCAAGGGGTCCATTGCTGCGTTTACCTTTGAGTCAACGTTACAGGCGCTTGCACTGCAATGGTGAACGACGGACAGGAGCAAGCGATTGCAATGAAACTGCGTGCACCACCAAGACGGTCGGATTACAGGTTGGAGACACCTTGTGAGACATAGTTCAACGCATCGCCATTGCCTTGCGTATTACCATACTGGTCCTGCACTCGGTGTTATGGTTTGAAGTCGTACTGGGTTCGACTCCCGTCCCCTAGTAGGCACGGCCAGTATAGTAACGAGCCAGCGTTACACCTCGGAAGTGTTGTCCACACATACCTTTGGAGCGTGCCGACGGCCTCGTTGCAACAGAACCATGCTCGATCAACATGGCAAGCAGTCTTCGAGACTTCTTCGTCGCTCATCGGATTGCACTGTTGCCTTGGTCTCCTTGGTTTCTCGATCTCTCGCCTATCGGAAATGTCTGATCGATGACTGCGGAACGACTGGCCCGGGATACAGAAGCCGCTGCTACAATCGATAAGCTTTAGCAATAAATATGGTTCAAATCGCTCTGAGCGCTATGGGACATAACATCTGAGGTCATCAGTCCCCTAGAACGTAGAACTACTCAAACCTAACTAACATAGGGACATCACACACATCAGTGCCCGAGGCAGGATTCGAACCTGCGACCGTAGCAGTCGTGCGGTTCCGGACTGAGGCGCCTAGAACCTCTCGGCCACAAGGTCGGCTCTTTGGCAGTATATATGTGTTAAAGAAGCATGGACTGCCACACCCCAACAACACACACAGAGCCTCTTTGATTCAATGCTGAGGCATGTACCAGCGGTTATAGCCAACGTGGTGCCAACACCCAGTACTGATTTCGTCATCATCCTCACTTCACATCGGACTCTATTTTCAGTCATGTGATCTCTGCACAACGTGCTATTTCACAAATCAATTTTGCTGTGATATCTCCGGTCATTCTTGTTGTTGCCTTTTGGATGGCCAGCAGTGTCGACTCTCGAAAGCTTTTTCCAGCTCCATAAATTCTGTAAACCAAACTTGACATTCTTCTGTCATGCTTCCAGTATCATGCGAAATGTCGGAACTGCCTATTTGGTGCTTTTCCTTTCTTAAAGCCAAACCGATTATCGTCTGAGAGACCCTCAGATTTCTTCTCCGTTCCTCTGCTTGCGCTACAGTTCTCGCACCTACCTGCCCTTGTTATCCTTCGTAAATGTGGATGACATTTTTCCGGAAGTCTACTGGTACTTTCAACATATCAACTTGGATAGTCGTTTGATTGCCACTTTGGCCAGTGATTTGAACTATGACTATTTCTGGATCCCCTACGTCTCTAATATCGACTGCCATTTCTTCTTTTATTACGTCACCGGAAATGTCTCCCCCCGCCCCCCCCCCCCTCTCCACACTACAAGAGGCCTTCAGTGTATAGCATAATGGCATAACAGATGAAATTAGCCACTAGAGAAAAATAATTTTATTGTTGATGGCAAGTGTTGTCATCTGGTTAGTATAATCTGTTCCGTTCTGATCATTACCTCTGTGTGTGCGTATATATATACCGGGCGATCAAAAAGTCAGTATAAATTTGAAAATTTAATAAACCACGGAATAATGTAGATAGAGAGGTAAAAATTGACACACATGCTTGGAATGACATGGGGTTTTATTAGAACAAAAAAAAACAACAAAATGTCCGACAGATGGCACTGGACAGCAAAACGTCAGTGATTGCGCATGACAATCGTGTATATAAGGAGCTGTAATGAGAGAGAATCATATGCGCCAGCAGTCGCAGCATGTTGACGTTACCTGAAAAGACGCTTTTAGTGGAGCTGCATTATCAGAATGGGGAATGTGCTAGTTCAGCGTTACGATCCTATCGCCATAGGAAGGGGATTCGAATGGGTAAAGCTCCGTTGACAAATGCAGCTGTGGCGAGAATGATTTCGAAGTTCGAAGCCACGGGTTGTTTAAACGGTAGACCCCGTAGTGGTCCACCGAGCGCAAGGCGGAATGCTGCTGAGACAGTTAAGGAGGAAATGGAGTCTGTAGCGGGTTTGTCTATGCACGGGGAAGTCAGCGCTCTTGCAGTCGTACGACGCACCGGCATTCCATACACTACTGTTTGATTGGCACTTAGGCGTACCCTCCGATACTATCCGTACAAAATCCATCGGCATCATGAACTTTTACCTGGCGATTTAGTGAAGTGGAAGGCATTTGCGGTGTGGGCGTTTCAAAAGACGGCGGAAGATGACGATTGGCTGAGTAACGTGTTGTGGACTGGCGAAGTTCATTTCACGCTCCGAGGGTCTGTCAACGCCCACAACTGCAGAATTTGGGCTACAGAAAATCCCAGAACTGTCGTGTAAAACTCCATTGCACGACGAGAAGTCACGGTATGGGTTGGATTTATCACATCTACCTTTATCGGGCCTTTTTTCTTCGGGGAAATGCGTGATTCTGGTTTTGTAACTGCTACAGTGACGGGTGAAGGTACGCCGATACGTTACAGAATCGCATCATCCCCAGCGTGGCTGATAAACACCTGCTGGAACGTACGATGTTTATGCAGGATGGCGCTCCACCCCATATTGCTAGACGCGTGAAAGATCTCTTGCGAACGTCGTTTGATGATCGTGTGCTCAGCCGCCACTTTCGTCATGCTTGGCCTCCCAGGTTCCCAGACCTCAGTGCGTGCGATTATTGGCTTTGGGGTTACCTCAAGTCGCAAGTGTATCGTCATCGACCGACATCTCTAGGGATGCAGAAAGACAACATCCGACGCCAACGCCTCACCATAATTCCGGACATGCTTTACAGTGCTGTTCACAACATTATTCCTCGACTACAGCTATTGTTACGGAATTATGGTGAACATATTGAGCATTTCGTGTAAAGAACATCATCTTCGCTTTGTCTTACTTTGTAATTCTAATTATTGCTATTCTGATCAGATGAAGCGCCATCTGTCGGACATTTTTTGAACTTTTGTATTTTTTTTGGTTCTAATAAAACCCAATGTCATTCCAAGCATGTGTGTCAATCTGTACCTCTCTATCTACATTATTCCGTGATTTATTCAGTTTTCATATTTATACCGACTTTTTGATCACCCAGTGTGTAATATATGGGGCGGGGGCTTTCTTTGATATAGAGTCGAGTGTGGTGTGATGGCACGTATTCTACAAGGGTATTAACATTGTATTAGGACTTCGGGTAGTGGGGTTGTAGTTACTGGGACGAGGGGTTACAGAAGGCTGAGTTTGCACCAAATAGCTGTCAAGGAATGGGTAGAGGGTCCCATAATAATTCAGATTTCTTCAAACCTATGTACCATAGATTTTGACGGTTTCTGTAGTATTTGCAAAACCAAACTAAATTCGGAGAAAAAAAGGTTATCGATATAAAAAGGGTCGTCAGATGAAATGCCGTTCCATTCGAATCCGGCAGGGAAGTGCAACTAGCGGCCACGGGACACACGCACGGAACCAGGGCAAAAGGAAAAATCCGCGAGTGGCTACGGCTTTGACGAGCAGTCGTCCGTGAAAAGAGGGAGCTCTAAAGCATTCGCTAAACGCAATAAATTTTGGTCGCCTATAACCGTGGTGTCTGAACACGCGAGTCCTCGCTGGCGCGTAAACACATCTGCGCGGGACCCAGCGGATATATAATACAAACTCGGAAACAAGGGATTCCATGTCGAATTGAATTTAATCCGCAATGGTAGGCTGCACGTGCAGAATGCGCGGCCGGGCTGGTTCGCCCCGCGTGGCACGCCAACACGGCTGAAAGGACTCACTTCACCAGCCCGCAACGAACGACTACCTGACTGTGTGGCATGATCTGATGAAGAGAGCAAAGCATACAGCTAACTTACGTATCCCACCAAAACTACACCCCCTACGGATATTCTTACAGGCGACTGAAGATGATTTCACACTGGTGTTCACTGACATTGCAACACCGTGAAAGCATCATGCAACAGACGTCGACTGGTGTATAGTGCAGCACATGCTTTGATATTCAAATGAGTAAAATTTCAGACCAACAACAGAAAATAAGAGTAACGCAGTTTTCCTCTATACTACAACATACATCAAAAAAGTTTTGCATCGCTCCGATTCCCGGAACTCCGGAAGATAGACGTTGACAGTGGATATTGTATTACAGACACAGTCTTTTTGACTGTTCAGAGCTGTCACTAATCCCGCCCAAAGATATAAACAACCATGCATGAGCAGCGCTCATTAGACGGAGGGGGTCTGACAGCCGAACAGTTCCAGTCATTCCACCAGGAAGGAGGTACACACTGTGTTGTTGTTGTTGTGGTCTTCAGTCCTGAGACTGGTTTGATGCAGCTCTCCATGCTACTCTATCCTGTGCAAGCTTCTTCATCTCCCAGTACCTACTGCAACCTACATCCTTCTGAATCTGCTTAGTGTATTCATCTCTTGGTCTCCACCTACGATTTTTACCCTCCACGCTGCCCTCCAACACTAAATTGGTGATCCCTTGATGCCTCAGAACATGTCCTATCAACCGATCCCTTCTTCTGGTCAAGTTGTGCCACAAACTCCTCTTCTCCCCAATCCTATTCAGTACCTCCTCATTACTTATGTGATCTACCCATCTAATTTTCAGCATTCTTCCGTAGTACCACATTTCGAAAGCTTCTATTCTCTTCTTGTCCAAACTATTTACCGTCCATGTTTCACTTCCATACATGGCTACACTCCATACAAATACTTTCAGAAATGACTTCCTGACACTTAAATCTATATTAGATGTTAACAAATTTCTCTTCTTCAGAAACGCTTTCCTTGCCATTGCCAGTCTACATTTTATATCGTCTCTACTTCTACCATCATCAGTTATTTTGCTCCCCAAATAGCAAAACTCCTTTACTACTTTGTCTCATTTCCTAATCTAATACCCTCAACATCACCCGACTTGATTCGACTACATTCCATTATCCTCGTTTTGCTTTTGTTGATGTTCATCTTATATCCTCCCTTCAAGACACCATCCATTCCGTTCAACTGCTCTTCCAAGTCC
Organism: Schistocerca nitens; assembly: GCF_023898315.1. Lineage (NCBI taxonomy): Eukaryota > Metazoa > Arthropoda > Insecta > Orthoptera > Acrididae > Schistocerca > Schistocerca nitens. Next base: position 203,860,108 of record NC_064618.1, on the reverse strand, counting down.
TTTGCTCTCTCTGACAGAATTACAATGTCATCGGCGAACCTCAAAGTTTTTATTTCTTCTCCGTGGATTTTAATACCTACACACACTGTATACACACACTGTAGTTCAACCATACCTAGACGGTCAATACCGCGGTTTGATGACGTCCGCATTGTTTCTCTGAGACAGGAAGGACTCTCAACAAGGGAAGGTGTCCAGGTGTCGCTGAGTGAACCAAAGGGATGTTGTTTGGACATGGAGGAGATACAGAGAGACAGGGTCGATGACATGCCTCGCTCAGGCCACCCAAGGGCTACTGTGGGCGACCGCTACCTATGGATTTTAGCTCAGAGGAACCCTGACAGTAACGCCACCATGTTGAATAATGCAGACACAGAACGTCGTGTTACGACTCAAACTGTGCGCAATAGGTTGCATGATGCGCAACTTCACACCCGACGTCCACGGCGAGGTCCATCTTTGCAACCACGACACCATGCAGCGAGGTACAAATGGGCCCTTACAACATGCGCGAAAGGACCGCTCAGGATTGGCATCACGTTCTGTTCGCCGATGAGTGTCGCATGTGGCTTCAACCAGACAATCGTCGGAGACGTGTTTGGACGCAACCCAGTCATCTCAACGCCTTAGACAAACTGTCCACCGAGTGCAGCAAGCTGGAGGTTCCTTGCTGTTTTTGGGTGGCATTATGTGGGACCGACGTACGCCGCTGGTGGTCATGGAAGCGCCGTAACGGCTCTGCGGTATGTGAACGCCATCCTCTGACCGATAGAGCAACCATATAAGCAGCATAATGGCGAGGCATTCGTCATCACGGACAACAATTCGCGGCCCCACCGTGCACATCTTGTGAATGACTTCCTTCAGGATAACGACATCGCTCCAGAGGCCAGCATGTTCTCCAGACATGAACCCTATCGAAAATGTCCACGACAGATCGAAAAGAGCTGTTTATGGATTACGTGACCCACCAACCACTCTGAGGGATCTACGCCTAATCGCCGTTGAGGAGTGTGACAATCTGAACCAACAGTGCCTTGATGAACTTGTGGATAGTTTGCCACGACGAATACAGGCATGCATCAATGGAAGAGGACGTGCTACTGTGTATTAGAGGTACCAGTATGTTCAGCAATCTGGACCACCATCTCTGAAGGTCTCGCTGTATGGTGGTACAACATGGAATGTGTGGTTTTCATGAGCAATAAAAAGGACGGAAGTGATGTTTATGTTGATCTCTATTCCAGTTTTCTGTTCAGGTTTCGGAACTCTCGGAACCGAGGTGATGAAAAACTTTTTTGATGTGTGTATATAAAGACAATTCGTTGCTTAACATTGTTACCAATAACCTCGAAAAGTACTTGACTGATCTACATCACGTTTTTACATGATTCTTTATTGAATATCCGGACAAACTTAGGCTACATAATTTTATATATATATATATATATATATATATATATATATATATATATATATATATATATATATATATATATACTCCTGGAAATTGAAATAAGAACACCGTGAATTCATTGTCCCAGGAAGGGGAAACTTTATTGACACATTCCTGGGGTCAGATACATCACATGATCACACTGACAGAACCACAGGCACATAGACACAGGCAACAGAGCATGCACAATGTCGGCACTAGTACAGTGTATATCCACCTTTCGCAGCAATGCAGGCTGCTATTCTCCCATGGAGACGATCGTAGAGATGCTGCATGTAGTCCTGTGGAACGGCTTGCCATGCCATTTCCACCTGGCGCCTCAGTTGGACCAGCGTTCGTGCTGGACGTGCAGACCGCGTGAGACGACGCTTCATCCAGTCCCAAACATGCTCAATGGGGGACAGATCCGGAGATCTTGCTGGCCAGGGTAGTTGACTTACACCTTCTAGAGCAAGCTGGGTGGCACGGGATACATGCGGACGTGCATTGTCCTGTTGGAACAGCAAGTTCCCTTGCCGGTCTAGGCATGGTAGAACGATGGGTTCGATGACGGTTTGGATGTACCGTGCACTATTCAGTGCCCCCTCGACGATCACCAGTGGTGTACGGCCAGTGTAGGAGATCGCTCCCCACACCATGATGCCGGGTTTGGCCCTGTGTGCCTCGGTCGTATGCAGTCCTGATTGTGGCGTTCACCTGCACGGCGCCAAACACGCATACGACCATCATTGGCACCAAGGCAGAAGCGACTCTCATCGCTGAAGACGACACGTATCCATTCTTCCCTCCATTCACGCCTGTCGCGACACCACTGGAGGCGGGCTGCACGATGTTGGGGCGTGAGCGGAAGACGGCCAAACGGTGTGCGGGACCGTAGCCCAGCTTCATGGAGACGGTTGCGAATGGTCCTCGCCGATACCCCAGGAGCAACAGTGTCCCTAATTTGCTGGGAAGTGGCGGTGCGGTCCCCTACGGCACTGCGTAGGATCCTACGGTCTTGGCGTGCATCCGTGCGTCGCTGCGGTCCGGTCCCAGGTCGACGGGCACGTGCACCTTCCGCCGACCACTGGCGACAACATCGATGTACTGTGGAGACCTCACGCCCCACGTGTTGAGCAATTCGGCGGTACGTCCACCCGGCCTCCCGCATGCCCACTATACGCCCTCGCTCAAAGTCCGTCAACTGCACATACGGTTCACGTCCACGCTGTCGCGGCATGCTACCAGTGTTAAAGACTGCGATGGAGCTCCGTATGCCACGGCAAACTGGCTGACACTGACGGCGGCGGTGCACAAATGCTGCGCAGCTAGCGCCATTCGACGGCCAACACCGCGGTTCCTGGTGTGTCCGCTGTGCCGTGCGTGTGATCATTGTTTGTACAGCCCTCTCGCAGTGTCCGGAGCAAGTATGGTGGGTCTGACACACCGGTGTCAATGTGTTCTCTTTTCCATTTCCAGGAGTATATATATATATATATATATATATATATATATATATATATATATATATATATATATACGAGAGAGTTCGTTACCAAAAACTGCGAAAAGTTATTGATCGATTTCCTTCGCATTATTACAGCGAACACCAATAATCATTGAGACAGGTAAAACGTTTTTAAAATGAGAATGTGCAGATTTTGAGTTGAACCGTCCGCGAGAAAGAAAATGATGAGGTGCGCTGTGGAAATGCGCGGTTTCGTATTTTTTTTGTTTTTATTTGCATGTAGTTTCAGATAAGAAGGCATGTAAGCCATTAGAGTAATTGTTTCTCACAAATATATTCTTTCTCCTTGTACGTATTGTGTTGCCGTAAGAGCGTGCAAAAATGTAACAGGACGTAGTGGATGCTCCGCTGAACAATTTGAGTCAGGGAACCTGGGGTCGGAGAAGCCAACTTAATAAATAAATAAATAAAAACATAGTACTGTGTAATAAAAACATAGTACTGTGCACATTTTTGATTACATTAGTTACAGTTAACCGCAAATACCATCAGTTGTACTGTATCTTACTCAATGTGATGAAAATGATGGCAATCAACCTCATTGTAAGTATGGCGTAGGTGAACAAGGTTCTGACGCACCCTGACAAATATCTCTCGTGTGTTTCGAATCACATCACAGGCAGCTACAATTCTGTTAACTCATCCCATCTCCGTATCCACTTAACAGAGTACAGGAAATGAGAATTTATGGTTTATCGGCTTATAGTTAAAACTCTACTACAAGCCGGCCGGGGTGGCCGAGTGTTTCTAGGCGCTTCAGTACGGAACCGCGCGACCGCTACGGTCGCAGGATCGAATCCTGCCTCGGGCATGGCTGTGTGTGATGTCCATAGGTTAGTTAGGTTTAAGTAGTTCTAAGTTCTAGGGGACTGGTGATCTCAGATGCTAAGTCCCATAGTGCTCAGAGCCATTTGAATCACTGCTACGAAATCTGCGAGACTTTGTGATCCCCCTCATTCTCAGATTAAAACAATGAGAGATATTGAAGCGGTTTCTCTCACAGCCCGTATACCAACCATGCCAACCGATTTACTCATTCGTTATAAGCGACTGTAAGTACCAGTAAAGATTTCGTTTGCAATAACAGTGAACAAGGTTCAATGTCAGAAAGAGGGGTAAGAGGACAGAGAGAGCGGGGGAGGAGGAGATTTGTAGAGAAAGGGGGGGGGGGGTAGAATGATTTGCAGAGAGAGGGATTGGAGGATGAGGAGACGCATAAATAGACTGCGAAGGACGAGGTTGGTGCAGAGAGGGGTGGAATAGGAATTTAGGATTATATCCAATTCCAATACACATCTAGCAATTGCGAAACATTACCGGGTTCGCTGTTTTTATACTGGGTCTACATCTACACATTTAAGTGCTTGGCAGAGGGTTCATCGAACCACAATCATACTATCTCTCTACCATTCCACTCCCGAACAGCGCGCGGGAAAAACGAACACCTAAACCTTTCTGTTAGAGTTTTGATTTGTCTTATTTTATTTTGATAATCATTCCTTCCTATGTAGGTTGGGCTCAACAAAGTATTTTCGCATTCGGAAGAGAAAGTTGGTGACTGAAATTTCGTAAATAGATCTCGCCGTGACGAAAAACGTCTTTGCTTTAATGACTTCCATCCCAACTCGCGTTTCATATCTGCCACACTCTCTCCCCTATTACGTGATAATACAAAACGAGCTGCCCTTTTTTGAACCCTTTCGATGTCCTCCGTCAATCCCACCTGGTAAGGATCCCGCACCGCGCAGCCATATTCTAACAGTGGACGAACGAGTGTAGTGTAAGCTGTCTCTTTAGTGGACTTGTTGCATTTTCTAAGTGTCCTGCCAATGAAAGGCAACCTTTGGCTCGCCTTCCCCACAATATTATCTATGTGGTCTTTCCAAATGAAGTTGTTCGTAATTTTAACACCCAGGTACTTAGTTGAATTGACAGCCTTGAGAATTGTACTATTTATCGAGTAATCGAATTCCAACGGATTTCTTTTGGAACTCATGTGGATCACCTCACACTTTTCGTTATTTAGCGTCAACTGCCACCTGCCACACCATACAACAATCTTTTCTAAATCGCTTTGCAACTGATACTTGTCTTCGGATGACCTTACTAGACGGTAAATTACAGTATCATCTGCGAACAACCTGAGAGAACTGCTCAGATTGTCACCCAGGTCATTTATATAGATCAGGAACAGCAGAGGTCCCAGGACGCTACCCTGGGGAACACCCGATATCACTTCAGTTTTACTCGATTATTTGCCGTCTATTACTACGAACTGCGACCTTCCTGACAGGAAATCACGAATCCAGTCGCACAACTGAGACGATACCCCATAGGCCCGCAGCTTGATTAGAAGTCGCTTGTGAGGAACGGTGTCAAAAGCTTTCCGGAAATCTAGAAATACGGAATCAACTTGAGATCCCCTGTCGATAGCGGCCATTACTTCGTGCTGATGAGTCACACAGCATTTCTCCCTTCAAAAATCGCAGTTGAATGTTTTTCGCTTATGAGAGGGTAGTGCCACGACTCGTGTGGGAAGTATCGGAAACTGTTAGCATGACAGGATGGAGGACTTTCGACACTGTGGCTTATTTTTCTATAACATTACTGCTAGCGTTAATCAGCATACCACAACTGTCGTGCAAATAGAAAATCGATGGACTGAGAAGAGCCATAATCAGTGACTTGCAGGTTCGCAATGGCTCCTCCGACTGGCACCCGAGAGAACACACACATTGCCCCCTATAATAGGACATCGAACAGCGACGTTTGCAGCAAAGGCAAGTATTTACACTGAAGTCTAGAGCACGAAGGATGTTAGCACGGTGAGCGGATGTAGCGGCTTCTATTGACGCGTCATAAAAGAGGAGAAGTGCGCCGGCAGGGTTTATCCCAAAGAGTGGCGGGTTCCAGTTTTGTGTACTACATCCTCTGACAGTATGAGGTTTGTGACGAGCATTTATTGTTATCTGTTACACGTGTAACTGGGCTTTGCAGCAACATCTCGTTGCAACCACGGTTCTTTGAGCTGTGCATCTACAGAAAAGATGGATCTAGCTGGAAAACCATTAAAGTAAAGATTTCTCGTAATTCGAGAGAGCACCAAAGCTTTACCACAACACATAAACATCTATATGTAGTGTGGTGTGCGTACTGTAAGACCTTCAGTACACACACCATCAGATTATTTGACTTGTCGCTCTAACGAAGTAGGTGAGTGTCAACAATATGGCTGGCTCTGAGCACTATGGGACTTTACATATTGGGTCATCAGTCCCCTAGAACTTAGAACCTAACTAACCTAAGGACATCACACACATCCATGCCTGAGGCAGGATTCGAACCTGCGACCGTAGCAGTCGCGCGGTTCCGGACTGAAGCGCCTAGAACCGCACGGCCAACACGGCCGGCTGTCAACAATATGTCTCAAGGTCTTATCGTGGCGTGTTTATCTTCTGCCGTTAGGTCAGACGACAGAAATGCCACTTACATGCTTAGAGTAGCAGATTGACGGTGACCAACTTTAAACAGAACTTGATTAATTTTCACACACATTTATTAAAATAATAACAAGCAAAAAAATTACTTAACTTGGTTCCGGATGCTATTTACAATTGACAATCTGAAGTTCCTTTGGTATTGGTACGTTAATCTTATTCTCACATATATCTCTGATACTTGACAAAAGTGTCTATACATTTATCTTCATGGCTATGTACAGGAATATGGTCATCTTATTAGGCGCAGACTGAAACTTGACTATAGACTGGTACAGACAAATGCAGATTGGTACAGACTGGTGCAGACAAATGCAGACTGACTAATCCTAGGTCTGTACACTCTTTGTAATACCTCGCACGTTCATGTATCACTACGCGAATGGGATCCGCGAGGAGAAAAGGTTCTACGTAAGCAGCAATCCCATTGGCTGTGTTACATATTAATACGCAGATCGGCGGAAGCAGAATTTGTTCCGTCTCTATGGCAGCGCCATCTCGTAGAGCGGAGACGGACGAGCGCTGCGCCTGCGCTGTTGTTCTTAGCGGGGCGCGCTCTAGCGGGAAAGTTGTGTATGCGCTGACTACGCGGAACTATGTACACAACATGTAGATAACCTTCTTCTTCCTCTTCTTCTTCTTCTTCTTCTCTTCAGGCATTGAGCAAAATTGCCCCTTACTGTACCAATGTTTTATATGAATGGGTGGTGTCCGTTCTTTCGAACATGTCCGACAGAACAGACTCTACGTTTCCATATTGTTGATACACCTAACCGGGAAATGGATCAATCTTCTTCTGTGCCGATGCACAAATATGTCCGACCTCCTGTAGGATTCTCAGAGTAGCGAACAGTGAATTAAGGGACAGGGACTGGAGATAGGTGGCACTCGGTGGGAATGTGGATAGGCAGTGAGGCGTGCCGAGAGAGTCCGCGCAGTTGCGAAAACGTCGTGTGGCAGATCGCGAAGTGGTTAACGCACCTGACAAGCGAGAAGGAGATCCAGGGTTCGAATCCCAGTCCAGTACATATTTTCGCTCGTCGCCACTGATTCCGTTCATGTCCCGCTGTAGCTGTCAGCAGTGTTTGCCGAGGTCCTCCTCTATCTCTTCTTCGCTGGCACTTACAACGTTTAGCCTTTGTCTCACTCTCTTTTCTTTGTAGATGTTCTTTCCAATTCCATAATCTAAAACTTTATCATTTACACTAAAATCTTTTATTTCTCTAATATCTCGATTCCTTAGTCTTTTTCTTTACTGTGCAACCTTTCACTCTGCTCAGGGATTTCATTATTTGTACCTGAATACGGCTGTCTTGGTATTTAGTAGTCACTGACCTATAGCTCGCATAAAGCAGTCCGGGGGCTGCAGAAGTTTCGTACAATTTAATTTATCTTTCCTAGTTTTATTTTTAAGGTTTCTACTTGTACGTCAACATGGATACCCCGCAAGCCACTAAACGGTGCGTGGCGGAGGGTATACTAAACCACTACTACTCTTTACCTTTCATGTTCCACTCGCAAATAGAGCGAGGGAAAAACGACAGTCAATGTATCTCTGTATGGGCCCCAATCTATCGTATGTTATCTTCGTAGTCCTTACGCACAATTTATCTCAGCGGCCAGAGAATCGTTCGGCAGTCAGCTTCAAATGCCGGTTCTCTAAATTTTCTCAATAACGTTTCTCGAAAAGAACGTCACTTTGCCCTCACGGATTCCTGTTTGAATTCCTGAAGCATCTCCGTATCACTTACGTATTTTAGGAATCCATCGGTAACAAATCTAGCGTCCCCCCTCTGAACTGCTTCTCTGTCTTCCTTCAATCCCACCTGGTACGGATCCCAAGTACTCGAGCAGTACTCAAGAATAGGTCGCACCAGTGTCCTATATGCAGTCTCCTTTACAGGTGAACCACTCTTTCCTAAAATTCTCCCATGAACCTAAGTCGACCATTCGCCTTCCCTATCACAGTTATCACATGCTCGTTGCATCTCATGTCACTTTGCAACTTTACACCCAGCTAATTAAACGACTTGGCTGTGTCAAGCAGGACACTAATAATACTGCATCGGAACATTACAGGTTTGATCGTCCTTCGCATCTGCATTAACTTACATTTTTCCACATTTAGGACTAGCTGCCATTTGTAACACCAACTGGAAATTTTGTCTAAGTCGTCTTGTATCTTACTACAGTCACTCAACTTCTATACCTTAACATACACCGTGGCATCATCAGCAAACAACCGCATATTGCTGCCCACACTGTCCGCCAAATCGGTTATATATGTAGAGAACGGTGGTCCTATCACACTTCCCTGGGGCAACATGCTGGGTTCTATTGTTTAAGAAATCTTTGAGCCGTTCGTGTATCTGTGAACATATTCTGTACGCTCGTACCTTCATTAATAGCCTGCAATGGAGCACCGTGTCATAAGCTATCCAGAAGTCTGTAAATATGGAACATGCCTGTTGCCCTTCCCTTCATCCATAGTTCGCGGTATATCATGTGATAAGAGGCAAGCTGAGTTTCGTACATGTGATGCTTTCTAAAACCATGCTGATTCGTGGACAAATGCTTTCCAATTTTAGTAAACATTTTTGGAATACAGTGATCAATAGATTATTATATTTTGACTAAAGTTCAGTCTTGATCACACCACTTATGTTTCAATGATATAGGTAACCTGTTTCGGTTATTTTTACATAACCATCATCAGACCTGTGGATTAATTTTAGGAAATACTAGAAACTAATCTTTAAATAAAATGAAAGTGTCTAATGACGTCAAAATTTAACAAGATAAAATTAAATTAATTAAACCCATGGCTTCCTTAGGATGGTAGGCGGAGCTCCTCAGCTGCTATGAAGTTAACCGATGGTTGTGAGTGCTGAGCACGAGCTTAAATATGCAGAGGCTCCGCCTACTTCCTGTCACACTACTTCACAACTGCCAATCAGCGTTCATAATATGACGCCATCGTCAAAGTATAAAAGTAGGAAATACACTAATAACATAAAATTGATTCATTTAAAATGTCTGATTAACAAATAGTTAGTATGTGTACAGCTTATTTATATTTTAGATAAAAACAGTAAACTACGATGTGTAATAGTTGTGCCCTCTATGGGCAACCTTAATACTATTACAGTGTCAGTTAAATCAAAGATGTGAAAGTCCTTGGAGTTGTGGTATATATCGATTATACCGAGTCGCCTATATCACAATTGCATCTTTTTTGGATGCTGCAGAATGGTCTTACTTTAACTGTAGTTTGCACAGCAATATTATTTATAACAGTAGGGTAGCAGCCAAGAGTACGTTCCGCATTATGTATGTCTGAGTAACTGACGAGACCGCTGATTAAATTTTAGAACTCATCGATCGAATAGTTTTTATAACAATCGATGTCAATTTAATAATTCTTTTTTTATGTTGTACAGCATATTTTACATACATAGCTTTTGCCATGGGTGTAACCAGTCTTATATTTTAAAACAAAATAGTAGGTGCTTGTACTATAAAATTTCGTCAAAAAGGTCGTAAAAATATTTATCGCGAAAATCTAATTGTTCATTGAGCAGCATTGATGATTTGGTTTTCAAATGAGCATATATCTCGATTTCTTCTAAGATATTCGTAAGTAAGCCTTTATTTGCATAATGAAGAACTTGTAAATTCTGCTCTACTGTCCCCTCAGCATGATTATTGAATGCTATATGATGGCCAAATACAGACTTTGTGCGTGAGGTACCCGTATGTTCTTTGTACCTTACTGCAAAATTTCGACCTGTTTGGCTGATGTATATTTTCTCACAGTCTCTACATTGGATCTTGTACACTCCAGATCTGGTAAATTTTCCATTATCTTTACTTACGGTATGTCTTAATTTTTGTTGCAAAGTATTGTCAGTTGTAAATGCTATTGTTATTTCAGAATTTTTGAATAAATTAGTAAGTCAATCTGATAAGTTTCCCATATATGTCATCTTCATATATTTTGGATTACCTATTAGTGGAGTACTTTGTGATTGTTGCACTTTATTAAAAATGATATCTACCTGTCATGTGTTGAAAGAGTTGGTTTTTGCAATTTGTTTTAAGATGGTCATTTCCTTTTAGATCTCATTAGCTTCTAGCTGTAATTTTAGTATTCGGTGTATCATAGACTTAAAAAATGCTTTTTTATACTTGTCAGGATGACATGATGTGGCATTAATAATAACATCAGTGGTTGTAGGTTTCCTGTATATGGTGAAGAAATGTTTCCCATTGTTATTAGTTATAGTGAGATCTAGGTAGTTAATAGATTTTCGATTTTCATGCTCAACTGTAAATTGTAACTTCGGATGCATAGAGTTTAATTATATAGCAAGCTTCTCAATTACATCTTTTGAACCATTATAAAGCAATAATGTATCATCTACATATCGCTTGTAATATATGATTTTATTTGCGATATCAGGGTTATTTTTCAGGAATTGCGTCTCAATGTGGTTCACGAAAATGTCTGCAACTGTCCCAGCCAAAGAATTGTCCATTGATAAGCCATCTTTCTGACAATAGATTTTAGTATTAAAAGAGAAATAATTGGGATCTAAAGTGCATTCAAGCAGTTCTATAAATTCGGTTATCACGCCTTTAGTCATATTTTTGTATTGTACTAAGTTATCCCTAATTATATTAGTCATCTCATTAATGGGTATATTTGTATACCAATTTTTAATATCTAATGAGGCGAAGCTTGCACTAGTTGGAATGTCTATATTGTGGATTTGTTGTGCTAATTCATAACTGTTGTTGATACTGAAATTGCTGTCATATATATAGAATGCTTTCAAAATTTTATTAAGTTTCATACTTAGTTTATATGAAGGACTACTTTTGTAGTTGACAATAGGTCGTATAGATTTCTGTTTTTTATGCAGTTTAATCTGTGATCTTAATTTAGGTATTTGGGGATTCATATTTTCATCATATTCTTTTCTTCAGGGGTCAAGAGGTGAATATTTTCATCAACTAATTTCTTGATCTTTATCTGGAACTTTGGAGTGGGGTCTGTAGTTACTTCGATGATCCCATTTACATTAAAAAATTAGAGAGTTTTAAATATATAATCGTCTTCTTTAATAATAACAAGGGTATTTCCTTTATTGGCCTTTACTACAATTGCTTTCTCTGCTAGTAGTTTATTATTGATATTTTTAAGTGTTTTATCTTCAGTTTTTCTATGCAGTTTATTTTTCTCTTTTAGAATTAAATCTTTCGTTTTTAGGGCTATCTTACATGCTTCGGGTTTATTTATTTTCGATATTTTGCTTGTTGCTATAACATCAGCAATTAGGTGTTTAACATTCGTATTATTTAGTGGGGGAGTTAGGTTATATTTAAGCCTTTGTCAAGTAGCGACATTTCGGACTTTGTGAACTGAATATGTGTAGGATTCATTGTCCTTGGATAAAATTGATGTATATTGTTGACCTTTTCTAAAAGCTTATTTTGTTGTTTAGCTACGAGTAAATCAATTTCTCTGATGTCTTTGGGTAATCGCTTTACGTAAAAAGTCTATTTTCTCATCAGTGCTGCTTAGTAAAATAGAAAAAATCAAAGGTGAGAGTTCATTAATTACCAATAAATGCAGACTGTACATTTTGACAAGTAAAGATCTTATATCTTAAAAGCTTCCCTAATTTCAGATTTAATCCATAAGTCACTACTCTTTTGATGTACATATGTTACATTACTAATTTTGGATTAGACATTGATTATAGCATATGTTGGTATGATATGTTCCATGAGACAAGTCTTATTAATTTTAATTTTCATACCAAGTTTCATAACTTTGGTTCTAATATTTCTAAACATTTTGTAATTTCCAATTGCCTGACTAGACAAACTTTGACAATTTTGGTAAACATTTTTGGAATACAGTGATCAATAGATTATTATATTTTGACTAAAGTTCAGTCTTGTTTCAATGATATAGGTAACCGATTTCGGTTATTTTTACATAACCATCATCAGACCTGTGGATTAATTTTAGGAAATACTAGAAACTAATCTTTAAATAAAATGAAAGTGTCTAATGAGGTCAAAATTTAACAAGATAAAATTAAATTTATCATACCCATGGTTCCCTTAGGATGGTAGGCGGAGCTCCTCAGCTGCTACGAAGTTAACTGATGGTTATGAGTGCTGACCACGAGCTTAAATATGCAGAGGCTCCGCCTACTTCCTGTCACACTACTTCACAACTGCCAATCAGCGTTCATAATATGACGCCATCGTCAAAGTATAAAAGTAGGAAATACACTAATAACATAAAATTGATTCATTTAAAATGTCTGATTAACAAATAGTTAGTATGTGTACAGCTTATTTATATTTTAGATAAAAACAGTAAACTATGATGTGTAATAGTTGTGCCCTCTATGGGCAACCTTAATACTATTACAGTGTCAGTTAAATCAAAGATGTGAAAGTCCTTGGAGTTGTGGTATATATCGATTATACCGAGTCACCTATATCACAATTGTATCTTTGTTGGATGCTGCAGAATCGTCTTACTTTAACTATAGTTTTCATAGCAATATTATTTATAGCAGTAGGGTAGCAGCCAAGAGTACGTTCCGCATTATGTATGTCTGAGTAACTGATGAGACCACTGCTTAAATTTTAGAACTCATCGATCGAATAGTTTTTATAATAATCAATGTCAATTTAATAATTTTTTTATTATGTTGTACAGTATATTTTACATACATAGCTTTTGCCATGGGTAGAACTAGTCTTATATTTTAAAACAAAAGAGTAGGTGGGGACAGTAGAGCAGAATTTACAAATTCTTCATTATGCAAATAAAGGCTTACTTATGAATATTTTAGAAGAAATCGAGATATATGCTCATTTGAAAACCAAATCATCAATGCTGCTCAATGAACAATTAGATTTTCGCGATAAATATTTTTACGACCTTTTTGACGAAATTTTATAATAAAAGCACCTACCCTTTTGTTTTAAAATGTAAGACTAGTTCTACCCATGGCAAAAGCTATGTTTGTAAAATATGCTGTACAACATAAAAAAAAGAATTATTAAATTGACATCGATTATTATAAAAACTATTCGATCGATGAGTTCTAAAATTTAATCAGCGGGCTCATCAGTTACTCATACATAATGCGGAACGTACTCTTGGCTGCTACCCTACTGTTATAAATAATATTGCTGTGAAAACTACAGTTAAAGTAAGACCATTCTGCAGCATCCAAAAAAGATGCAATTGTGATATAGGCGACTCGGTACAATCGATATATACCACAACTCCAAGGACTTTCACATCTTTGATTTAACTGACACTGTAACAGTATTAAGGTTGCCCATAGAGGGCACAACTATTACACATCGTAGTTTACTGTTTTTATCTAAAACATAAATAAGCTGTACACATACTAACTATCTGTTAATCAGACATTTTCAATGAATCAGTTTTATGTTATTAGTGTATTTCCTACTTTTATACTTTGACGATGGCGTCATATTATGAACGCTGATTGGCAGTTGTGAAGTAGTGTGACAGGAAGTAGGCGGAGCCTCTGCATATTTAAGCTCGTGCTCAACACTCACAACCATCGGTTAACTTCATAGCAGCTGAGGAGCTCCGCCTACCATCCTAAGGAAGCCATGGGTTTAATTAATTTAATTTTATCTTATTAAATTTTGACGTCATTAGACACTTTCATTTTATTTAAAGATTAGTTTCTAGTATTTCCTAAACTTAATCCACAGGTCTGATGATGGTTATGTAAAAATAACCGAAACCGGTTACCTATATCATTGAAACATAAATGGTGTGATCAAGACTGAACTTTAGTCAAAATATAAATGCTTTCCAGTTTAAAAAAAAAGTTATTATGTTCGAAGTGAGAATATAATCAATGATTCTGCAGCCAACAGAAGTTAAGAAGATTGGTCTATGATTTTGCGGGTCCTCTCTTTTACCATTCTTATATAATGGAGTCACTTGCGCCTTTTTCCAGACGCTAGTTAAGGGGACAATGCCGTAAAGCACTTTTTGTAAAATTGAACTGGGATTCCATCTGCACCTGCTAAATTATTTACTTTCAAATCTTTCAGTTATTTCACTACACCAGAGATGCATATTGCTATCTAGTTAGTATGGAAGTCTGTCTGAAGATCAAATGACGGTATGTTAGCTCGTTTCTCCTGTGTGAATGATTTCTTGAACGTGAAATTTAAAACTTCGGCTTCAGTTTTGCTGTCTTCAGCTGCCACACCAGACTGGTCAACAAGGGTTTCTGTTTATTGTTCCACATACTTGAGTGAATTTACCAGCAGACAGGAGGACCGCCCATAACAGATTACAAGCAAATTTGTGGTGTATGCTGTGTAAGATCAGAAATGAAAGCAACAGGTGTGGTAGCGCTAGATATCTGAGCGTTTAGATAAGGAGTGCACTTTTGGGGCGGGTCGGATTAGGCATGAGCCATTTACACTATGGTGGTGTCTTGGCAGCGTGTGGCGAAGTGGAAAGAGTACAGACCGGTAATTCGAAGATTGTGAGGTCGAGTCCCTCTGCAGAAATATAGTCTTTGTTTTCAGTTTCTACGTTAAATACACGGCAAATAAACCGAAATAATCCTCAGTGTATTGTATCTCTTATAATTTTCATAAAAGGCGTGAGAGGGAAAAGGAAAATTTGGAACTGCAAATAAATTTCCAGAAGTACTTAGAGCGTCCAAGAAGACTTTCAAACAAGTTTTACAAGAAAGGATAATAATTCAAGGATACTGACCTCCGTTATTCGTGGTTTGGTGTCAAATTGTCTGACTGCAGACTAAATTTTATACATGTAAACCACGTTTGCTTTTTTATAGAAACTTTAAAGCAACCATGTAATTGTAAAATCGCGGAGTTTAGGAAGTGTAAGCAGCCGAGACAATTATTGCTTCCCCTGATTTTACGACGAATAACACACCAGCATGTTTCAGTTTATCTGCAATGAATGTAACGTAAAAATTTAAAACAAAGAAAATAAAGAAGCTTGTGCGTGGATAAGTGATTCACGGTCCTCTGATTTCCTTTCTATACTACTTCCACTGCTCCAAGCGCTCCCTGGAATCCACGTTAACATAAATAACACTTGTCTCGCATGACCCGCATCAGAAATGTAGACACATAGGGCCGCCATTTCGTCACTTTAATTTCAGGTCAGTCGTGCAAACATCATAAATTTGGAAGGAATCGGTGAAGACGGGTAGGCACGGCCCTCTTGTAAGCTTAATTCCCTTTCTTTGCTGTAGTTGTGTATTACCTCATTTCCTAGAGAACTGAAGTTGTTTACTCGGTATAAAATCTTCTGATCTGTAGCTGTTGTTGTTGCTATGTGTTCTTTCCCCATGGTTTTTTCTGTTGAGAGATCCATGTCAAATTTCGACTTACTTATTCAAGTAAGTGAATTCCTCTGTTCCTCATCTGTATGTGGTAGGATCATTACATCATCAACATGTTGTCAATTATAATAAAGAGCTGTTATGTCGAAAATTTTGAAATTCAGTTTTTCATGTCCGCCTTACTTCACGCACGTAAATGTGGAAAAACGTTGGTGAGACACAGCAGCTATGTAGCACTTCTTTGTTAGCTGGTACCTCATTATAGTTGAATTCTTTTATCTTGGCGGCTCGCGCATGCCCGCCCAGACGCGGGAGATTGCTGCGTTGCCAGTTACACACGACGCACGCGCCAAGAGAAACAGCGCCATAGTATAGTATAGTTCGCAAGCTTACGTTTAGGGGGGAGCGCGCAGTTTATGAAGTAAAGCCACCACGCCCACATTAACCCTTTCGCTGCTACAGAGACGTGCTCCCCGCATTCCGCGCTGTGCGCGATTTTGTCACTGCACTGCTCCTGTGCTGACACATGGTGTTTCCGACTGCTTTGACACACTTATCATTCGATCCCACAAAAACTATTTGGCCCAAAATTTAGATTTTTACACATCTACTTGACTGATACCTTCCCCCCACTTCCTTTGACTGACTGAAGTGCTTTAAAATAAAGCCAAACGCGCCCGGTGTAAATAAAACTTTTATTACCGTCGCGAAAGACGGAATATTTCTCAATATTACATACGACACCTATGTGGTACTTAAATTAAATGAGGTATTGTTATACAGTAAATTTTATATGAAATTTAGGTACCTTGTCCACATTTCATTCTCAACATTGTGGCAACTAAAATCGACTATATGGAAAGTATACGCTATGGACTTTTACCTCTGCAAACTCTTCAAAATTTCGTGCAATGGTTTACTACATTTAATGCTGCACAATAACTGGGTTGAACATCGAAACAAAATTAAGTCATTTATGGGGGGGAAGGTATCAGTCAAGAAGATGTGTAAAAATCTAATTTTTGGGCCAAATAGTTTTTGTGAAATCGAATGATAAGTGTGTCAAAGCAGTGGGAACACCATGTGTCTGCACAGGCGGGCAGTGCAGTGATGACAAAATCGCGCACCGCGCGGAATGCGGGGAGCACGTGACTGCAGCAGCGAAAGGGTTAATGAAGAGACAAAGCACTAGAAATTTCAAAAAATTGCATTCAAACGAATTAAATTCATGAAGTGAGACACTTCGATATTGTTTTAAAATAAAAAAAAATATTTAGCATCACACAAGGTTTGAACTTTTTACCTATCGCTTACTAACCCAACGCCTTTTAAGCGTTACGCTAGCGCAGCTCATCCTGCATGTCTCTCCATAAGGACTCTAACAGATTACGCAGAATTCTGACAAACACTGCTTGTATGCCTATGAATTACTCGCACTTCGTCGAAGTACAATAGGAAATAAACAATTACCGCTGTTCTTTATTGCGAAAAAGCGGTTCGTGAAATTGATACAAACACCTTTCCTTGCTATCTCCTGAATTAAGAGTCTTATTGCTTGTTTGGTTTAATTAATTAATAGAAAATGAAGCAATTGGTATAAAGAATGATATTTCCAAACTTTCAAAAAACAAAGTCTGCTATCAAGACATTGCTTTTGTTCAGTTACTTTATTTATGACTGAACGCTTCTGAAACTGAAGACACTCGTCCGCGCTCTGCTCTGCAGTCGAGATCTGGCAATGTCGTTCTCTGTTCATTGGCTGACTGTATTTTTTGACGTCAGATGCGCAGAACCAACCTAAACTCGGCCGCCAACATAAATGACGCGCACTTCAGTCATTTTTCCGTTGAGATCTAAAGCGATACTGGGCTCTAATACCAACTTTTTATCGTATTTATTAAATGTTTCGGATATGTCGTTATCTTCCAAAGATTACGCCCACTGATATAATCGAAAGCCTCTATAAAATCCAGAAAAGCAATTTGTGTTACAGTAGTAGATTCTCTGCGTTTTTCTATTAGCTGCTTCGAAACCAAAACCCCGTCTATCACGGAGAATCGTTTGCTAAAACCTATACCCATAACTGTCACAAATTAACATTCCCGACCAAGTTTTCTGTTTGCTTCTGAAGGCTAATCTCAGGAACTACTGTAGGAATTTTGAAAAGGTTTTAACTAAGAGATTGACCATTTCACGAGAGAGAAATCTGTTTGTATGATTTGTAAATATTTCGTAAATGCATTTTCATCCACGGCCGTTTTCAGACTGCATGTGAAGACTAATCTTAGCGATTGCTGCAGGAATTTTGATCCTTTTTTTCACTAAAACAGACTGACTCGTGATAAAAGACTGTGTGAATAATTTACTATCGTTATTCCACACGAAGCAATGGGCTCTCTAAGTATATTTAAGTCATCAGTCCTCCAATTGATCTTATGCAACCCGTCACGAATTTCTCTCCCGTGTCAATCTCTCCATCACAGAAACTCATTGCAACCTTACTCCTCGATTATTTCATGGATGTAACCCACTCTCTGCCTTTCTCTACAGTTTGCATCCTATACAGCTCTCTCCAACATGATGAAAGCTTAACAGATGTCCCATTATCCTTTCCATCCTTCTTGTCAGTGTTTTCCTTATGTTCTTTTCCTCGCCGATTCTTCGGAGAAACTCCTCATTCCTAATCTTATCATTCCTCCTACTTTTTAATGTTCTTCTGTAACACCACATCTCAGACGCTTCTGTTCTCCTCTGTTTCGGTTTTCCCGCTGTACATGTCTCACTACCATAAAATGCTATGTTCCAGACGCACATTCTCAGAAATTTCTTCCTCAAATTCAGATTTATGTTTGATACTAGTAGACCTCTTGGCCGAGAATTCCGCTTTCGCCTGAGCTGGATAGATTTTTATCTCCTCCTAGTTCCGACTGTCAAGAGTTATTTTGTAGCCTAGGTAGCAGAACTCCTTAACCTCAGCTACTTCTGACCATCAGTCCTGATGTTGCTCTCTGCTTTCATTTCTGCTATTTCTCATTACTTTCGTCTTTCTTCGATTTACCCTCATTCCATATTCTGTTCTCATTAGAAGCTCTTTTCATTCAACAGATCCAGTAATTGTTCCCCACTTTCTCTGGGAATAGCATGAGCGAATCATATAGTTGATGTCGTTTCACCTAAATTTTTAATCCGAGTCTGGAACCTTTCTTTTATTTCCGTGACTGCTGTTTCGACGTACAGTAGGGGCGAAAGAGTGCATCTCTGTCTGACACCCTCTTTAATCTGTGCACTTCGTTCTTGGCATCCCACTTTTATTGTTTCCTCCCAGTTCTTGCACATATAGTAGCCTATTTTCCTATAGCTTACCTCTATTTTTTCTCCGGAATTCGAAAATCTTGCACCATTTGACATTGCCGAAGGCTACGAACGTGTCTTGATTTTGTTTAGTCTTGCTTCCATTATTAACTTCAACGTCAGAACTGCCTCTCTAATGCCTTTACCTTTTCTAAAGGCCAACTGATCGTCTTCTAACAGATCCTCTAGTAAGCTGTAAAGGACGTGACGGGTGTAAGAGCTCATTTGTATGTGTGGTACCTCAGTATGCACATACATCAGAGTGTTGATTGTTTTTTCTTTGTGCATAACAGTCTCCCACACACGTTGCGATCTTACGTTTCCTGCATGGCCGTACGTGTTCCAATGAACTACGCCTACTAGTATAAAGTAACCGTTCTGCGCCCACGTGCCTACGCTTCAACATCTGACCTGCTTCCCAGCGGAAAATAAGCGTTAATGGCTTCCTCTTGCCTCATGTTCTTGGAGGCAGTAACCCACCCAAGAAATACTATACCAAATAGCTATAATTCGTGCCGGCCGAAGTGGCCGTACGGTTAAAGGCGCTGCAGTCTGGAACCGCAAGACCGCTACGGTCGCAGTTTCGAATCCTGCCTCGGGCATGGATGTTTGTGATGTCCTTAGGTTAGTTAGGTTTAACTAGTTCTAAGTTCTAGGGGACTAATGACCTCAGCAGTTGAGTCCCATAGTGCTCAGAGCCATTTTGCTATAATTCGTAATGTTGTTCAGTACACCGTCCTCACTCAGCAATAGAAATAACTGCACTTACAACCGTTACACCATGTATTTTTCCACTTTTAGAACTTAGTTCCGACACACTTAACGGGCCGCAAGAAGCACGTATCGGACGCTCTCGAAGATTACGTCGCGGTCGAGCAGCCGGAGCGCGGTGCTTCGCCGCCCGTCAATTAATGATCTGCGGCTCGCCTCGTAAAAGGCTTCTGCGGGGCCGGCCGGTTTATTTATTGGCCATCAATGAGAGAGGAGGTGAGAGGCGTTTTTACAGCGTGTCGCCTCGCCTCGCCTCGCCTCGCCTGGGGCTCTACCGGCCGTATTTCGAGCGGCTCATCAGCGCCGCACTCACGGGCGCACCCTGCAGTAACCGCCGGACGGGGCCGCCGACGCTGCCTCGCTGCCTCTGGAAACTACCTGCAGCCTGCTGCCAGGCGCTCACCCCACGCAGAGCCAACAAGAACCATTCAGTAAACGCGTGACCGCGTTTGTCTTCATGAAACCAATCTTATCTACCCTAACTACACTGGCGTGCAATACTCAAGTACGAAAGTAACTTACTGATATACACAGAAGAGCCAAAGAAATGGTACGTGTGCTTAATATCGTGTAGGGCCACCGCGAGCAGGCAAAATCACCGCAACACGAAGTGGCATGGACTCGAATAATGTCTGAAATAGTGCTGGAGGGAACTGACACCATGAACACACCATGTTCAAAAGGTGTGTGAAAACTTATGGGACTTAACTGCTGAGGTCATCAGTCCCTAAGCTTACACTCTATTTAACCTAAATTAACCTAAGGACAAACACACACACTCATGCCCGAGGGAGGAGTCGAACCTCCGCCGGGAGCAGCCGGACGTTTTTAGGTGTAGTTCAGTGGAACAGCGCCTTAGACCGAGAACACACCATAGATCCTGCAGGTCTGGC
Source organism: Schistocerca nitens (assembly GCF_023898315.1). Taxonomy (NCBI): domain Eukaryota; kingdom Metazoa; phylum Arthropoda; class Insecta; order Orthoptera; family Acrididae; genus Schistocerca; species Schistocerca nitens. The sequence goes on along the minus strand of NC_064618.1, from coordinate 203,839,223 downwards.
CATAAATCCGTAAGAGTACGAGGGGTTGGAGATCTCTTCCGTACAGCACGTTGCAAGACATCCCAGTCCTCTACATCTACATATATACTCCACTAGCCACCAAGCGGTGTGTGGCGGAGGGCATTGTTCGCGCCAAAATCATGTTTCCCCCCGCCTGTTCCACTCACGGATCGTGCGGGGGAAAGACGACTGTCTGAACGCCTCAGTACGAGCTCTCATTTCCCTTATCTTTGAATGGTGATCATTGCGCGATTTGAAAGTTGGTGGTAATAATATATGCTCTACATCCTCGGTGAAGATCGGATTTCGGAATTTAGCGAGCAGCCCCTTCTGTTTAGTGCGCCGTCCGTTGCACGTGTGTCCCACTTCAAACTTTCTACGAGATTTGTAACACTCTCGCGATGGCTAAATGTACCAGTCACGAATCTTGCCGCTCTTCTTTGGATGTTCTCAATCTCTTGAATCCGACCCAAATGGTAATGGTCTCATACAGACGAACAATACTCTAAGACTGGGCGAACTAACGTATTGTAAGCAATTTCCTTTGTTGAAGGACTGCATCGCTTCAGTATTCTACCAATAAACCGCAATCTAGAGGTCTCCTTACCCGTTACTGGTGTAATCTGATCGTTCCATTTGAGATCATTTCGAATAGTCACACCCAGATAATTGACGGACGTTACCTCTGTAAGTAGGCTGTTTAGGTTTTTTTTGGTAACGCCACCTCTGTATGAAAATCACTGGCTGTGCTGTGTGCAGTCTGTGGCTGCTTTGCATTGTTGTAATACTCAACCATTGTAGTGTTAGGCAGCTGGCTGTGAACAGCGCGTAGCGTTGCGCAGTTGGAGGTGAGCCGCCAGCAGTGGTGGATGTGGGGAGAGAGATGGCGGAGTTTTGAAATTTATCATGAACTGCTATATATATATATATATATATATATATATATATATATATATATATATATGATGACTATTAAGGTAAATACAACGTTTGTTCTCTATTAATATCTTTCATTTGCTAACTATCCCTATCAGTAGTTAGTGCCTTCCATAGTTTGAATCTTTTATTTAGCTGGCAGTAGTGGCGCTTGCTGTATTGCAGTAGTGGGAGTAACCAAGATTTTTGTGAGGTAAGTGATTTGTGAAAAGTACAGGTTAATATTAGTCAGGGCCATTCTCTTGTAGAGATTATTTAAAGTCAGATTGCGTTGCGCTAAAAAAATTTTTGTGTGTCAGTTTAAGCACAGTCTTGTAAAATTTTTCAAAGGGGACGTTTCACCTCTTCCAAAGCCTGCTCATTTATTTTGTACTCGTACATTAATGGGGATTTTCGCCTTGTTATACGCAGTAGGTGACACTTACTAATATTGAGAGATAATCAATAATGTTCCTGTCTGGGGAGTTTGGTGGCCAGCGGAGGTGCTTAATCTCAGCAGAATGTTCCTGGAGCCACTCTGTAGCCGTTCTGGACGTGTGCGGTGTCGCATTTTCCTGCTGGAATTGTCCAAGTCCGTCGGAATGCACAATGGAGAAGAATGGATGCAGGAGATCAGACAGGATGCTTGCGTTCGTGTCAACTGTCACAGTCGTACCTAGACATAACAGGGATCCCATATGATTGCAATTGCAAACACCCCACACCATTACAGAGCCTCCACCATCTTGAACAGTCCCCTGCTGACACGCAGGGTCCATGAATTCATGAGCTTGTCTCCATACCCGTACACGTCCATCCTCTCGATACAATCTGAAACGAGACTCGTCCGACCAGGCGAACATTTTTCCGTTCATCAACAGTCCAATGTCGGTGTTGACGGCCCCGGGCGAGATAATAGTTCAAATGACTGAGCACTTGGGACGTAACTTCTGACGTCATCAGTCCCCTAGAACTTAGAACTTCTTAAACCTAACTAACCTAAGGACATCACACACATCCATGCCCGAGGTAGAATTCGAACCTGCGACCGTAGCGGTCGCGCGGTTCCAGAATGTAGCGCCTAGAACCGCTCGGCCATATCGGCCGGCGCGAGATAATGTTCCGTCATTTAATTTCTCACTGCAGAGAACGAAACTGTGGAGAATATTCACAAATGCTTGTGCAAAGTCTATGGAGGATCTGCCGTCGACAGCCGCTGGACACGGAGGGTGAGGTCATCAGAAGGCGGTACGGTGGAGCTGCACGATTTGCAGCTGTCGGGGATACCATCCGCGGCTGTCACACCTGGCATGTTGCTCCCCCTCGGACTTCTACATGTTTGGGCCATTAAAGGATGCCATTCGTGGAACACATTTTGCGGACGATGAGGAGGTGATTCACACAGTGAAACACTGGCTCCACCACCAGAACACGTATTGGTACCGAGAGGCCATACATGCCCTTGTTTCGCGCTGCAGTAAGGCCAAAGGGAGGGAAATTACGTGGAAAAATAGGATGTGTAGATTCAAGAGCATTATTTCACGTGTGTAATGCTCATTATGTTCAATAAAGAACTGTTGAAGAAAACAATGTGGTTCATTACTTTCTGGGCAATCCTCGTAACGTGCGCATTGATTTCCCCTTAAAAAACAGAATCAAATTTAAACTACGACATGAAATTAGTAAGAGTGAAAGTTAATTACTCTGTCCGCGAATATACAAAATGCAGTGTCAAAATTTCAAAATGAAATATGTTGGACAATGAGCCGTGTCACGGCTCAGCACATTTGATTCACTTGTTTTCGCCGCAGCGACAGGGGGCGTGGTCGCTGAGTGCTGTCGACGCTGGAGCGCGAAGCAACAGTTCTGGGAGGACGGCTAGGTGGGTATATGGCGACAGGACGGAAGCGGCGGAGAGTCAACTGGTGCCTGCCGATTAAGGACTGCGATGAGTGTGGCTGTTTGCGAGCATGAGGGGAGGAAGGAATGCTCGCTTGCTTAGCGTGGTTCTCCATGACCAGCTGTTGTTTGTTGGGCCTATCCCTCGAGTGTAACAGGAAACTGCATTAGTGTGGTTCTCGTCACCTGGCTAAGGCCGAAATTTTCATATACTTTTATCGTATTTCATGATCATTACCTTATTACGTGGTAGGTACTTGTAGCAAACATTTTGTGATTTGAAATACTTCAGAGAATATCATCATGTGCCAGGTGTCTACTGTGAATAATTCTTAATTTTTTTCATAGTGTATGGCACGGTATCCACTATCATCGATTATATTATGAAAGTTCTGTCCAAATTATTATTACATTAGACTTTGTTAAAATTGGTGCGTTTAAATTGCAAATTTCCTAATTCTACTAATATTGCTTGGGATAAACCCATCTATTTCTTGATATTGCCATATTTGTGTATTAAGTTGTGTTTCTTCTCTAGACTGACTGAATTGATTTTGGAACACGTGGGGGAGGGGGGGGGGTATTTAAATGAAAATTTGCTAGATAACAACCGTCGTGAAATTGAAAACTTGACAGTGTTTACTCATGTCACCAGTCATTAATGTTATTTGTGTCTTGTAGCTTACTTAACTGATATAAAATAATTTAGAAATTTTGTGTATTTGTCACGAAAGGTGAACTGATGTCACATGAAATTGACATTTGTGTAGAGTTTACGTAAGCTTAAGTGAAATCAGATTATCATTGCTACATTTTTTTAATTTATTTATTTTCTTGCAGGCAGTAGGGAATTTGTTGCACGGCAGCCGCGGTGGTCTAGCGGTTCTGGCGCTGCAGTCCGTAACCGCGAGACTGCTACGGTCGCAGGTTCGAATCCTGCCTCGGGCATGGGTGTGTGTGATGTCCTTAGGTTAGTTAGGTTTAAGTAGTTCTAAGTTCTAGGGGACTTATGACCTAAGAAGTTGAGTCCCATAGTGCTCAGAGCCATTTGAACCATTTTTGAATTTGTTGCACTCTTGCCAATTTGGATTTTTTAAAGGTTTGATTTACATGCAGTACAAATCACAAGTTCAATATTTTTCTGGTGTAATTGTTAATATTTGTACATGTTGCACTATTGTACGATATAATATACCTTTTTCTAACAGTACCTTTATGTAGTGTTTCAGAGTGGGGCTGCATGTTCTTTTAAAGAATGTTTAAAAAATTTTTTTTATTGCTAAAATTGCCTTTTAAACTGTTAATTGTATTAACTTGGATGTATAACCAATTATTGTGAAATAATAAATTTGTATCAACAAGGCTTGGACCAAATAAACGTGCCTACACCTTCCCCATCCTGGCTCTTTTACCGTCTGTACTTCACAGACCAACTGGAAGAAGTTTTGCATACCTGCGCGGGATTAGCCGAGCTGTCTTAGGCGCTGCAGTCATGGACTGTGCGGCTGATCTCGGCGGAGGTTCGAGTCCTCCCTCGGGGATGGGGGTGTGTGTTTGTCCTTAGGATAATTTAGGTTAAATAGTGTGTAAGCTTAGGGACTGATGACCTTAGCAGTTAAATCCCATAGGATATCACAGACATTAGAACATTTTTGAAGTTTTGCATCGCGATTTAAGCAACATACATACATTTAGCACCCCCACCACCAGATGCAGTGCTAGATGCCGATGAAGTGGCGTGGTTACCGTTGTGTAATAGTGCAGAGCGCTGTCACGAAGGGCACTGTCGAGCAGCGTAATGGCCAAAGCCACTGACCCGGGGCCGGCCGCGGTGGTCTAGCGGTTCTAGGCGCGCAGTCCGGAACCGCGCGACTGCTACGGTCGCAGGTTCGAATCCTGCCTCGGGCATGGATGTGTGTGATGTCCTTAGGTTAGTTAGGTTTAAGTAGTTCTAAGTTCTAGGGGACTGATGACCACAGATGTTAAGTCCCATAGTGCTCAGAACCATTTGAACCACTGACCCGGGTGTTTACTTGCCGTCAGCAAATGGGCTGCTGGGCTGTTCTTACGTAGACATCAACTACATCGGACTTGGCCTTCGCCTCACACCGTGCTGTATTTTCCCTGTGCTTAGCTTATACAGACGCCCACACCAGTTGCGTTGTGTTTGCGCCGTATTCGCCTCTACGTGGCGGTCGGACTCTCTGCTCCCCAGTAGATCGACTCGCACGCCGAGTTCCGTTCCCTCCTCCTGGGTTTAGATCCCCGGAATTGTAACCGAGCAACCGTAGCATGGTATAGTAATATTTTGTGCCGATGGTCACTGTACACGGCTCAAATACAAAAATATTCCTATAACAAAACTATTTGGTACACATTTCTCAACTGCTAAACATGCAGTCGAAAATATTCAAGATAAGGACCGGACGTGTTGCATTAAGTTGAAAAGAGCCATCTACTTAACCTGTTGCAAGGATTATAAGACACTGCACCACCGGAGCGCAAAAAATACCAATATGATCCTAGAATGAGATTTTCACTCTGCAGCGACGTGTGCGCTGATGTGAAACTGCCTGGCAGATTAAAACTGTGTGCCGGACCGAGACTCGAACTCGAGACCTTTACCTTTCGCGGGCAAGTGCTCCACCAACTGAGCTACCCAAGCACGACTCACGCCCCGACCTCACAGATTTACTTCCGCCAGTACCTCGTCTTCTATCTTCCAAACTTTACAGAAGCTCTCCTGCGAACCTTGGAAGGTAGGAGACGAGGTACTGGTGGAAGTAAAGCTGTGAGGGCGGGGCGTGAGTCGTGCTTGGGCAGTTCAGTTGGTAGAGCACTTGCCCGCGAAAGGCAAAGGTCCCGAGTTCGAGTCTCGGTCCGGCACACAGTTTTAATCTGCCAGGCAGTTTCACCAATATGCTCCTCTTTTAAAAGAATCTGACAGACAACTGAGGTACCAGCTGGAATACCTTCCTCAGCGCTTTTAAAAGCTTTCCCGAAAGTTTTCTCATGCGATCATATTCGCACTGTTTTTAACACGCAATTCGTCTCTCACTTCCACAAGCTCCTTTAACTGTAACTCATTCACATTAGTTCACTCGTATCTATCCACTCCCATAATTCTCGCTTGCTCACTGTGATCATCTCTTTATATTTCACTGTTATTGCCCCTGTCTAAGAGCCACAGTCTCCTTCCTTCTGTCCTGTTACTACTGCCTCCTATCACTGCCACTGTGTGACTCTTTGTCTCTCTTGCTGCTGCTATCTGTTTCATTCCTTCCCATTGCTGCTGTCTCTTCTCGCTGTCACTATCTCTCTCATCCTCGTTGTCATTATCATAGACTCTGATTATCACTGGCTCCTACCCACTTCCACTTTACTTTCTCTTTCTATTTTCTTCTCTCCCGCAGGCACCGTAGTGTCGTCTGCTATGGGAGTCGGCACCCTCAGACAAGGAGGGAGAGAAGTTGCGTTGGCCGGTGGCTGGAACCAAAAATCATCTGCACAAAACACTTTCTAATTAGAAGGACACTTTACTTCTAAATAGAAAATAAACATAACGTATCTTTATGAAGTTCGTGCCTGTGCCTCTTATTTTGCAAGTACTTCGGGCAGTAATACTACTCTCAGAACGCAGGGTAGGTAACGTCTTCCTCTAACTCAACTGCTGACGTTCTCGAGAACTGCAAGTGAACTGGGGCCGACAAGCAATGGACGGCTGGTTAAATCAGGGTTCACACGGGGAAATGAACTCTGTGTTCCTGGAGGTGTGGCACTACCTACTCTTCCATTGTCGTGCGAGTCGGCTCCTTCTTGATGCCGTTTCGGACATGTCCGAAAGAACAGATACCATCTTAATATATATATAGTTAAGGCTCACCGGCCACTTGACCATCTTATTCGTCTGTGCGAATGCACAAACAGTGCCCTAACTCTTACGGGAATCGGCAACGCGCCGCGAGTAATGAGTATAATGGGCGGGGGCACTACGAATGTGGGTTTCGCGGGAGGCGTGCCAGAGATAAATCCCTGCACTCGCGCTATTCTCTGTGTCCTCGGTGGCTCAGATGGACAGCCGGCATGGTAGCTGAGCGTGTTCGGTCAGAGGGTTACGTGCCCTCTGTAATATAAAAACTGAGTTAATCGATCATCAATGAACTTAAACGGATGTCTTCCGACGTCCGCCCCGAGCAGATGCAACGAACAAAAGCGAAAAAAATGAGATTATAAAAAAAGATGGATAGAGCGTCTACCATGTTAGCAGGAGATCCAGTGTTCGAGTCCCGGTCGGGGCACATATTTTCATCTGCCCCATTTACGCATGTCAACGCCTGTAAGCAACTAAGGGTGTTCATTTCATTGTAATTTCATTCTAACGAGGTGCATGGTCACCGATGGTATCTGTTCTTTCGGACATGTCCGAAAGAACAGATACCATCTTAGTATATATATACTTTTAATCAAAATTACACATGACGGACGAAGCGCGGAGGTCTTAAGGAGACCAGCATTGAGAAAATGGCATTCTTAGCCAAGAGAACTCTACCAGTATCAAACAACGGCCTCAGTGTGAGGGAGAAATTTCTGGAGAAGTGCGTTTGGAAAAAATGGTTCAAATGGCTCTGAGCACTATGGGACTCAACATCTTAGGTCATAAGTCCCCTAGAACTTAGAACTACTTAAACCTAACAAACCTAAGGACATCACACACACCCATGCCCGAGGCAGGATTCGAACCTGCGACCGTAGCAGTCCCGCGGTTCCGGACTGCAGCGCCAGAACCGCTAGACCACCGCGGCCGGCGAAGTGCGTTTGGAGCACACACCATTGTGTGTGGTGAAACATGGATTGTGGCAAAATGGGAGCAGAAGAGAATCGAAGCATTTGAGAAGTTTGCTACACAGGGATATTGAAAATTACTCTTAGATGGACTGATAACGTAAGGAATGACGAGGTTCCCAGCAGAATCGACGAAGAAAAGAACATATGGAAAACACTGATTAGTAGAAGCGAATATCCTCGATGGCAGTAGAGACAGCTGCACGGCGTAAAAACTGTAGAGGAACATAAATTGGAATACAAACAACAGTAATCGGGGATGTAGGGTACTAGTACTATTCTCAGATGAAGAGGTTAGCGCAGGATAGGATTTCATGGCGGGCAGCATGAAACCAGTTAGAAGAGTGATGACAGAAAAAAAAACAACAAAAAGTTTTATTGAAGACTACGCGGCCCAAGAAGCCTATAATCATTTTATTACTTACATTTTTTCTTAAAACTGTCACAAACTTTTAAAAAGAAGAACGAGATTCTAAATATTCCTATTATCTGCAAGTAATGTATTTCTGCAACAGCTTTTCTGCTAATAAAATTAAAAACCAGGACACAAAATAACTGCAGACATCCCTATTTTAGTAGACCTGGCGATTAGTATTGCCAAGCTGTTTTGTTTATTCTCCCTTCAGGAATGTGGTGCAAATGATTTGAGCAGTTGTTCCTCTAATTCACTGTGTCGTCAATGATGATTTGATTTTCAACAGTCTGGAACCGCGCGACCGCTACGGTCGCAGGTTCGAATCCTGCCTCTGGCATGGATGTGTGTGATGTCCTTAGGTTAGTTAGGTTTAAGTAGTTCAAAGTTCTAGGGTACGGATGACCTCATAAGTTAAGTCCCATAGTGCTCAGAGCCATTTGAACCATTTGAACCTACTATTCGTTCTGCCGCACACACTATAATACAAAATTAAATGTAGGGTGGCTAAGCAAGCAGTAATATAACATGCGACTGCTGGGAAGTTAACACAAGGCGGTGGAACGCTGCTGGTTAACTTCCTCGTGTACATTTCGAGGAGCGTGGAATTAAATCCAGCTGTCTAACCGACATGTTTTATCACACGGAATGTAAGTTGTAGCACTTCTCCGGAGACCAACAACATTTCACGGCGCCGCTAGTGGGACAAATCTCCATTATGAGCCGGAGTAGGAGCATCCTTCGTAGACGACTCTCGTAAATATTTGTTTCGCGCCTTCCTCTCTCTTCCTCCTCCGCCAGAGGGCTGGCAATAGCCGACAAATGGCGTAGAAAAGCTGTGGCTGGCGGCCGGCGAGTGCCGGCGTGTTTAATGGCCCGTGGCGGCGCTGGCGGCGCCGAGGCGCTAACGTGGACGTCCCGGGGGAGCGGCACGTGGGCGCCCGGCGCTTCTCTCTGCCGAGTGGTCGCCATAAACCGCCAAAGAATCGGTCATTCTTTCGTGTTTTCTGGTGTTCCAACTTCCAACCCGATCATCAAGGTAGCACGCGTTTCACGTACTGTTTGATGCAGCTCGCACGCTAGTCTGTCCCGCGCAGGGTTCTTCATTTTCGCATAACTGTTTCTACTGACCTCAACTGAGCCTTATTGTATTAAACAATGTAATTTTTAATCACTCCCCTAACTCCTAGCAATTCCCTTTTCTCCGGCGACGCATTTGGCTGTGAATCGGTTACTAACAAACTGAATTAGACCGTTTATCCCAACTACTGTTAGTTTATTCATACTGAGTATGAGCTGGCGGTCTGTGTTGACTTTCGTAGGACAAGAAAAACTTCTTAGCCAAGATCTCAAAAAAAACACTGCATTGTGGATTTCGAGCTACGTACTTGTGTATTTACGTTATACCTGTTAAACTGCGCGTCATTTACGACGGCGGCCGAGTTTAGGTTCGTTCTGCGCATCTGACGTTACAAAATACAGTCAGCTAATGAACAGAGAACGACGTTGCCAGAGCTCGACTGCAGTGCAAAGCACAGACGAGTGTCTTCAGTTTTAGAAACGTTCAGTTATAAATAAATTCAACAAAAGAAATGTCTTGATAGCAGACTTTCTTTTATAGAAAGTTTGGAAAAAGCATCTTTATACCAATTGCTTCATTGTCTATTAATTAATTAAACCAAACAAGCAATAAGACTCCTAATTCAGGCGATAGCAGGGAAAGGTATTTGTATCATTCTCACTAACCGCCTTTTCGCAATAAAGAACAGCGGCAATTGTTTATTTCCTATTGTACTTAGACGAAACGTGAGTAATTCATAGTGTTTATCGGTATTTTGCGTGACATTATAAAGTCCTCCAGGAGATCTATTGGATGACGAGCTGCGTTAGCGTAATGGTTAAAATGTTTGGCTGCCTAGCGAAAGGTTCTGAATTCAAACCTTGTACGGTGCTTAATATTTTCTTTATTTAAAAACAATATCGAAGTGTCTTACTTCATGAATTTTATTCGTTTGAATGTAATGTTTTGAAATTTCTAGTGGCAACTAATATCGACCATACGGAAAGTATACGTTATGGACTTTTACCTCTGCAAACTCTTCAAAATTTCGTGCAATGGTTTACTACATCTAATGCTGCACAATAACTGCGTTGGACATCGAAACAAAATTAAGTCATTTATGGGGGGGGGGGAGGGGAGGGGGGAAGGTATCAATCAAGATAATGTGTAAAAATCAAATTTTTGGGCCAAATAGTTTTTGTGAAATCGAATGATAAAATGTCTCAAAGCAGGACAGTGCAGGGATGACAAAATCGCACACATCGCGGAATGCTGGGAGCACGTCTCTGTAGCAGCGAAAGGGTTAATGCGGCCGTTGTGGCTTTACTTCATAAACTGCGTGCTCCCCCCTAGACGTAAGTTTGCAAACTATACTATACTATGGCGCTGCTTCTCTTGGCGCGTGCAACTGGCAACGCAGCAATCTCCCGCGTCTGGCCGGGCATGCGCGAGCCGCCAAGATAAAAGAATTGAACTTTTTTTTTATATAGATGACAATAAGGCTCTATTGAATGCACAAGATAGGCGTCATTGTGTTACAGATTCAAGTTGTTTGTCCTGTAATTAGTTTCCACTTTACGTTGTTGAATGTAGGCATTAAGCTGCACAGCTTGAATATCTCCTCATACCCCACGTACATTTTGATGTAGATAGAAGGCAAAAGGACGCAGCTGTTTAGGCCGCTGGATGTCTCGTATTTTACTATTACCCTTCAGTATTTGGTACTATGATTTGAACGTAGTCCTCGAGCTACGTAGCGGTGTACAAGTCCCATGAGTGATGGTGCATTACCTAGGGAATTCATAACTTCTACTGTTTGGGCTGAAGGCAGCTTTGCTGCAAGCACGCGCCGAGTAACTGGAGTGGTTAGGTCTGTAGTACCTGCGACTATATGCTGCTGTACATCTGCTTCGACCTACAATGGTGTAATGGAGCGATTTATTAAGGGTAGCCGTCAAGTATTTTAATATTAATTATTTGAGCCCATTCTTGGTCTCTGGCGTATCCTGTAAGTTATTCAGAGTTCCGTCCATACAGGACTGCCTTTGTGTGGTTTGATGGATGAAGGCAGATAGTTTGCTACGTGACGCTACTCCTAGGCATCATTATATATTAGTTCGTTTCATGTAATGAAATGAATAAGCCTTCGTAGGGTTGTGATTCAGGATGACGTTTTGTTTTTTGTTTAGTATTATTTGGTTACAGACCTCTATGTGCTTGGTCTATGAAGCAGGCTGTAACTACTTTTGACAGCTTTCTGTTGGCATGCCACGTAGTAATTATGGCCATGATATAGGCAGTCACAACCCCTAATTTTCCGTGCATGGTGTATTGCAGTATAGTAGTATAATTTTAACATTAGTTGTGATAGCTCCACACCGCTCTATTTTAATAATTTCCTAAAAGTCTTTTCTCGATAAAAATTTTAGTTTTTTACTATTGATGCTGGCGCTTATTTAGCTATGCTGTCATAAAGGTACTTGCAGTTTTGCGATGATATAACGCATTTGTTGTAAAAATAATTTATAGGATGCCTTAACTATATTTTGTCAGGAATAAATCATAAAGAAGTTTCTTTAGCATTTCAGAACTTTTTATATTCCGAATCATAGTTGGTTTTAAATTAAGTATTTGACTTTTAATGGTAGGAACTATCCCTGTCGTACTTGTTCAGTTCATCTCATGCACTGGCCGTTGACAGTCAGGCTTGTGCCACCCTAGTGGGAATGACGTGTGATCATATGGATGCAATGTTGTGAAGATTTTTACTTTTGACGTGCAAACACATCACTCATTTCATATGTTGTGCAACTGGAGATTTAATGGGAAGATTGTGTGTGTATCTGGCACAAGATGTTTATAATAACCAGTAGGAAAGTATGTTGCCATTAATTCATCTATGCGTTAATTGACATTATTTGTATAACAGGTTGTAACATCTTTTGTAATGTTATTACAGATCTGATGATGGTAACTCTTTTACCAAAACCGTATATCCACAATACAGTGTTTTATTGCAATCTTGGCTAAGAAGTTTTTCTTCTGCTAAGGAACTATTATTCTGTTTTGCCTTACATCGGGTAGTACAATACTGTTTTGTACCCTCAAATGTCGACAAATAAAACCCGTAGATGAGAAAACACATGGCATAATACTCTCTTTGATAATTATGCTTATTGAATTACATATGTTCTATTTGTATTTTCGTGAACTGATAAAAGAAAGAAAAATTTCCTCGTACAGCAATTACAAAAATGCTCAAAAGGCTCTAAGCACTATGTGACTTAACATCTGAGGTCATCAGTCCCCTAGGCTTAGAACTACTGAAACTTAACTAACCCAAGGACATCACACACATCCATCCCAAGGAAGGATTCGAACCTGCGACCGTAGCAGTAGCGCGGTTCTGGACTGAAGCGCCTAGAGCCGCTCGCCCACAGCGGCCGTCACAGTAGTTACAGCTACGTTTGCAAACCAACTACATATAGAACGATAAAAGCTGGATACGTAATTTAACTGCGGATAATACTTTATTTAGTTCGCAAAATAACTCCGTCTTGTGTGAAAATAAGCTATTAAGAATTACAAATTAAAACATGATTTAATGACAAGCTTGGCGTCAAAATTTATGAAAGTTATAAAAACTATCAACTTTAGATTTTCTATCGGTTGTATGTTTGGCGCTTAGTGGCGCTCAGTGTCGAGATTATCAGCGTCCTCGATTATCACACAGTGAAAAGATTTCAGAAACGAAGAAACAATACATTTTAGAATATGTCCAAACTAAACAGTTTGGATAAAATCTAAGTATTAATTTCAATAAACTGCATGTCAAATCGCAATTCTGAAACACGAAGTCTTCGCACGTATACTGATACTAATGCACGTTTAGAGTTTTACAACACTGAAACAATAGCTATAACCTGGAAAGTCATATTCGGAAAAAAAACACGTCATTAAATTGTAATTTTTGTCTTTACGAATAGCAGCAACAACCACCGAGAGCAGTTTGTTTGAACTGTTGAATTATATTCCTGCGGAATGTGATCGTTACGCAGAAGTGTAGATACTACATTAAAATTTCCACCATCTGTTTAATATTTAACCTAAATTGGAATAATAGTCAATGACCCTTTATGACGAAGTACATATGTGAGAACTGTGCTCTCTCATTTTCTTGTACTGATACGCAGATTGTATTATTGAAGTCACGTCGAGCGTGACGGCACATGCGATTTACAGTCGAAAATTCTAGGGGTCACACTCTCCATTAACTGACGATTCCTTCATGCCTACGGATGCCTATCAAACGATATCCTCATTTAGTCAAATTATAAATTTCTTTCCTTTTCAGTATTCCAGTAGATATCCGACCTGCTGATGTAATCTTCAGCGTTCTTCCGTAGCTCCAAGTATCAAAAGCTTTTACTCCCTTCTTGTGCAACTGATTTTCGTCCGTGTTTCACATTCATGCAAGGCTACAGTCTGTCTCCAATTATTTGCAGGAAAGAATTCCACTTAAATTTATTTCAAAACTTTCATTGTATGTACAAAGACCGATTATGTTTTACATAGGGTGAAGATAAATATAATACATAAGAAAGTGCAGCTGTTGTACGCACGTTGACATTTCTCAAATACCCTACGCTGTCAGTGCTCACCTACTCAAAGTATTACTTAAAATTACGTTCGAGCTCAAAAAATTCCTCTTATTCGGAAACTCTTCTCTTGCTACTGCAAGTCTACATTCTACGTACATCCTCTCTATTTCGGCCAACGTACTGCGCTACCCAATCAACAGCACTTAACTCTTATTTATAGTGTTTCATTTCCCAATCGAATTCATTCAGAATCGTCTAATTTAATTGTATTGCATTGTATTACCCTTCTTCTATTCGATTTAAAATAGGGAAGCTCTCTTTTACGATAATTCCGTCATACAGAATAAATACTTCCTTGCTTCCTCACATATGACACAATTGTCAACCACCTTCGGAAGCAATGCGCTGCTCTTTTTTACTCAATCATCACAAAGCTTTATTAGTCTGATCCACTTTCTGTCACCACTTTAGAGCTCAGAGGTGGTCCTCTCCACTATAAATTACATGCGTATCACATGAACATAAGAATTCGCATGCCTCTAATCATCTAACTACTCTCCGTCTAGAATTTCCTTCAGAAAATGTTGAGAACTTTAAAGTATGTAAGAGTCTGAGAGCAGTTAAGATCTGTGGACGAGTATAGCTTAGTTTCTTACCTATGTCCTGTGTGACCAGCCCCCGTTATTGTTTAGGTATGATTCCCATAATTCAATTATTAATTGCTCATGGGAAATTCCAACATGGAGAAAGTACTTTGTACTGTTCATAAGCATCATATAGAGACGGATAAGCGTACACAACTAGTAAAAAGAGGACGCAACGTGATGAATAGATTACATCCTAAAAATTTAACTTCTTACACCACGAAGTAATAATGGTTTAGGTAGGGGAGAGTGTCGTTCTTGAGATAATGTATCCAGGAACACCGGATGTTTCTTCGTCGGTGTTACAGTCTAGTGAAATATTTTAGAATCACATGATCAATGACCACTAGAAGCTGCCGTAGGTACTTTCCAGAATTTCTGCTGATTTTGTTGTAAGACATCAGGTTGTGTTTTGTGCAGCCTTCGTAAATATTACGAATTCTGCAGGCTTAAGTCCGAATGCGAGTCCAGTGTGCTAACCACTGCACCACTCGGTGAGCTTTATGTTGAGTAAAATCCTGTATATTATATAACTAGATAATAACGTGTGGTCAGTTGAGCATACTCCTTCTGTCGTGCACCATGTTATACCTTGAAGCGTACGGCCTTTCACTATGAAACCCCTGGTAGTTGCAAATGAACTGAGTTACTTTAATGTCTTAACAATTTTCCCTGTCTTGAAAATAAAAATTTGCGTTGGTTGCCAGTTGATTCTATTTCAGAATGTTTTCAATTTGTTACAGGCTTTTGATAACACTTCTTCTTGATTTTATCTTACTTACTGGTAATTGTTGTTTAGTAGATGTAACACATACGTGATGACTGGGTGTTGTGTGATGTCCTTAGGTTAGTTAGGTTTAAGTAGTTCTAAGTTCTAGGGGACTGATGACCATAGATGTTAAGTACCATAGTGCTCAGAGCCATTTGAACCTTTTTTTTTAAGATTTGGAAAAAACTTACTTTCCGAAAGTAATTTTTGTAATTTCAGAAAAAGACTGCAACACACGTAAAGCGAATGCTGTTACTCTAGGATAGAATAATAAAATATATTGAACTTCTATTATAGAGGTGGCAAGAGGCGAATGTCTTAAAAGTATTCCATGGTACTGTCCCCTCTGCGAAAGGAGTAGGACTATTTATATTGACTTTCCATCCCAGTAAGGCTCCGTGTAGAATCTTTCTATTTCAACTAACAGAACAGACTGCTGAACAAATGCTGCAAAATCACCATAGTCTAATCGCTGTAAGAAGATCACCCACTGTTGCAGTAGGCTACGAGCAGCAGATCCGCGTGCTTGCTGCAATCAGTCACGTTACCCGGCTTTCTAAAGGTCTCTATAGCAAAGCTCCGGAGTTGCCGTACTTTTATAGACGGCTACTGTTTCCGCCGGTAGCCGTTTACAATTCGTAACAGCGTTGCCAGCTGTCAGGGATCAACTTAGGCCGACCCGTCTATTGCCGTATTTACTTCTACGTCTCGGCATCTGTAACGGAGTTTCACAAGCTGCGACATGGTCATGAATAAAGCAGTGACCCGAATATAGAACAAATTTCCTTTACTTCTCGGCTATAGTCACAAATTTTTTTGTCATAAGACTACCGCTTTCTGTCTATAATGACAGTCATCAGATCTGTTTTATAAAAAACATGTCCTAATGTATTGGAGCCACTATGGCTCCAATATATTAGGACATGTCCCAAGTGGCTTCAGTATATTAGGACATGTTTTTATAAAACAGATCTGATGATAGTCATTATAGACAGAAACCAGTAGTCTTATGACAAAAAATCTGTGACAATAGACATGAAATAAAGGAAATTTATTATAATGGAATTTTTCACGTATCATTGCGATACTTCTAACCAAGATTTTTCCCATTCTGGTCCACTGTTTTCCGGCACGGGAAAATCACGATCGAGCTGACGTAACAAAAAGGCTTGACCAGTCGGGGCTTTTCTTCTCCAACATTCGCCGGGAGAAACACAGAGGGAAAAATTCGAGCACCCACTAAATGGAATTTCCCTTACAGAATGCTGCCTTGCTTGATTGTGGCTTTGTGGCTTTTATAGTACTCCCCCCCCCCCCCCCCCTCGTTCTACACTCTCTCTCTCTCTCTCTCTCTCTCTCTCTCTCTCTCTCTCTCACACACACACACACACACACACACACACACTCACACTGATACCAGTTCCGCTCCTGTTTTCCGTGATCATCAACCAGATTTCTAGGTAGCCAGTCTTTACTTCGGAGCATTTGTGCATCTACAGAAGGCGTCCCGGAAGGAATAGTTAATATTCAGGGATACAACAGGAATGAAAACACGAAGGAAAAAAGTAATGGGCCCTAAAGCTCATGAGCTCTGAGCCTTATCTTCGATACTGACAAACAAATCCCTTTTATTGCAAGCTGTTTGCTTTCCATATTTTGGGAGAAGGTAGTATGGACCATAACAAGGAAAAATAGTCCGGTAAACACGGGATTTAAAACGCATACCTTAAGAGCTAAGAGCGCTTGTCCGGTAGAGGAGATCTGTTTCACAGTAGCGAACATTAACAAGTGCTAATACCTCTTAAGGTCTGCACTTCAGAGCTCATGTTTAGCGTTTTTTTTTTTTTTTTGGGTCCATAGTACCACCTCCCAAAACACGGAAAAAAGGGAATGCAGTATAAGAGATTGGTTTTGCTGTATTGAAGATGAAGAAGTGCTCATAGCTCTTAAGGCATGCATTTTAGCATTTTAGAACCCATGTTTACTAGACATTTTTACTTCGAATGATTTGTTGTCACGTCCTTGAATATTGCTCCTATATCGATTGTTTCACAGTACCTGATACAGGCGTCTAGGGGTTGTAGAGCGGACTTAGTTTCGAAGGTACCATTTTCTCCAGCTGTTGTTATAGTCGGACGAAAACGGTGAGATGGACTAAGACGATCGGGGAATCATTCTCGAAATATGTATTGTGCAGCTCCACTAATACGTAATAGTAGTGTGGGGCGGGAGATTTGAAAGTGACCCTATCATGAGACTTATTTTATTTCAAAACGGTACATTTCCGGTTATGGGTTCTTTGTCGATACTTTATCCACTGTGTTCCCTCCACAACCCCAAGAACACAGCAATAGCATTTGCTAAACACCCTGTGCTTCAGCAAGAATGAGCCCATTCACAGTTTAATATGAATTTGAAGTTGAGCGCCTTAAAACAAGAAAAGCCAATAACGGCTATTAAAGAATCTGTAGCCGAAGAACATGGGGTGATGAAAGTAATACTTCATGAAAAATATCAAAGCCAATGAGGTTAATACCCCATACCATAACAGCACCACCATTAGCTCTGTACTTGGTTCCGTTTTAAGGAACAGGAAATTACATACGCATTCCGGTTATAAGCCGCAGTCTCGCAGCTATCTTGTTATCAACTACTATATCTCGTCAAGAACGTTGTTTTCGTCATTACGACCTCAGCTCACTGAGACCCTGTGACATCTTTATTTCATATATCAGTATATAACAGAACTAAGCAGGCCAATGATTTTAAACATCATTAAATTATTTTTTTGTTAAAGATTCAAACTGTTAAACCTGCGTATTACATACCTTTCGTGGACAACGCACCAGCTGATACGCTGTACGCAGCCGTTATGAAATACAAATGGGTGACATCAACGTTAATGTGGCCTTATGCATTCAAATTCAATATGGCGGGCCGTTAAAGCAGGAGGCGGAAATAAGCTTCCACCACAGCCAGCCAGAAATTCAACAGCGGGGTGTAACAATAAACAGTGCAGCCCTTCCCCCCCAACCCACCCCCACGGTGGAAGGGAATTGCTCCATGTATTATGTATTTCGCTGAGAGATGCAATCCTTTAAAAGGGACCTGGTCTACTCCACTGAGCGGATACGTCGAACGTAGACGAGGGCAGGCAAGCTAGGATGTTAGGGAAATTTACGGAACGAGACCTCTCAGAGTCAATGACTTCATGAAGGCTCAAGGCCAGAAGAAGCCACTCGCAAACGCGGTCGAAGGTGTTTGCGCGCCTGTGTCAGCAGCGACTGTCGTTATGTTACTCCTCAAATTACTTTCTGCAAGCTTTTGTGCATAGTAAACGCACTTACCTCGTCTTGTGATGAGTATTATCGTTGTTAATCAGCTGGAAGTTGCAATTATGTTCCACTGACCATTTCTCCTAGGAAAAGCTGCGCCCTAGTTATGCATTTTGTGGTCGTTCATGTGTTTAAAAGTTTAAATCCACTGAAAGATTTCTGCACATTCTTCTACCGTCCTTTTGCGATAGCATTAAACATTTCCAATTCAAGGGCGATGTCACGACGTTGTTCTGAGCCAACACATTATTATGTGTCGATAACGTGGTATGCTGACCCGATAGTACGGCTAAGCTCATCTCCTTATTTACCAGATTAGAGTTGGGTTATTGATTGTTGGGAAGCCTCAATATGGTGTTCCAGGCTTCGTACTTATAAATGTTCCAATGATTCTCCATTTAAACCACACGTATATTACATACTAAGATTACATGGAATTTCGGGTTACTTAATCTCCTATTGTAAACCAATTATTTTATACACCGATCTGTCATTAAGCTCCCAATCAATAATCATTGTGAAAATAAATGCATGTTCACTCTGAAAGCACCTAACAAGTGCGAGAATACAAAACCATTACATGCGCACTTTTACTCGCACAGACGTGTAACAGTACACACTCAGTGGGGCTACAAATTTTGATGGTTCAAATGGCTCTAAGCACTATGGGATTTAACATCTGAAGTCAACAGTCCCCTAGACTTAGAACTACTTAAACCTAACTAACCTAAGGACATCACTCACATCCATGCCCGAGGCATGATTCGAACCTTCGACCGTAGCAGCAGCGCGGTTCCAGACTGAGGACCTAGAACCGCTCGGCCACAACGGCCAGCTATAAATTTTGAGTCTTCCACATTCTCCTATCAACTGACGACAATTTAGGCACAAGGAATATGTGCTTGCATAATTGGGGCACTGAATTCTGGCTCTCTCGTAGAAATTCCTGGTCGGGTATCCTTCACTGGACCACTTTCTCCTGTCGCCTAATTAAACTCGGTGGTGTAAAATGCTGTCTGATAATCCGTCAATGAATATACCTTAGGTTTTCATGGTGATATTCCTCTTACTCCAAATATTCCATTCCCTAGTGTTGCTGGCCATTTGCTGAAACTTCTGAATAAACCGCTACAATGGAGCGTGCTCTTGCCCGACTCTTCAAGAAACAAAGAAGGAAGACTGGAATTTCAAGTCCTATCGACAGTAATGTCATCAGAGACGGATCACAATTTAGGAATACGGAAGGGGGGACGAGGGAAAAATCAGCCGTGCACTTAAGTGATTTAACCTCCCTCTGCCCGAATCTTCAACAATCCCACCAGGCAACAGACAGGTGCTACTGAATATACAATGGAGCAATACAGTGAAGGCCCAACACCTGCGAGAGCTAAGGCAATAAATTATATTGCATTGACTGACTCGTTAAAACTGCTTAAATTACGGGGAGCATGTAGTACATTCGGTCCTTGGAATAATTCTCCCTTGCCTAAATGACAAGACAGATTAGCAGAGTCAGACGCGTGGTGTTTACGTCACTGCACAGTAATACAACAGCTAGTCATTGTCAGTTTTGGTTCAAATGGTTCAAATGGCTCTGAGCACTATGGGACTCAACTACTGAGGTCATTAGTCCCCTAGAACTTAGAACTAGTTAAACCTAACTAACCTAAGGACATCACAAACATCCATGCCCGAGGCAGGATTCGAACCTGCGACCGTAGCGGTCTTGCGGTTCCAGACTGCAGCGCCTTTAACCGCACGGCCACTTCGGCCGGCATTTGTCAGTTTTGCATGTAACACAAATGAGATGAGTGCTCTTAAGCGAAGCGTACTCGTGTCCGAATTTTCCTGCACCTATCACACAAAGGTTACATGACTCTCAGAAAAATGATGCACACGACTTATTTTCCTACGAGTAACTGATGTTTATGGTGACGGAAATGGTATCAAATTATTGAAAAAAGTCAGCAATCCGTCCTACTTTCTTGCCGCAAATCGGTAAGCTGGTGAGGATGAGGATATTAGTGTTTAATGTCCCGTCTACAACGAGGTCTTTAGAGAGGGGCGCAAGCATGCATTGGGGAAGGATGGGGAAGGAAATTGGGTGCGCCCTAGCTGCTGAAGACAAGCCAAGGCAAGTACATATCAACATGCATGGTATTTAAATTATAATAGTGTTGATGCTATACACAAAAACGTGTGTTTCGTGAAGCTTGTATCAGTCGAGTTATACATAAGTACCGAAGGAACTGGTATAGGTATGCGTATTCAAATACCGAGATATGTAAACAAGCAGAATTCGGCGCTGCAGGTCGGCATCGCCTACATAAGACAAAAAGTCTCTGGTGCAGATGTCAGAACGGTTACTGTTGCTACAATAGCATATTATAAAGATTTAAGTGAGTTTGAACGTGGTGTTATAGTCGGCCCAAGAGATACTCAGCATCTCCGAGGAAACAATGATTACCCGTATGACCATTTCACGAGTGTACCGGGAATATCTGGAATCCAGTAAAACATCAAATCTCCGACATCGCTGCGGGCTGGAAAAAGATCCTGCAAGAATGGGACCAATGATAACTGAAGAGAATCGTTCAACGTGACAGAAGTGCAACCGATCTTCAAATTGCTGCAGATTTCAATGTTGGGCCATCAACAAGTTTCAGCGTGGGAACCATTCAACGAAACATCATCGATATGGGCTTTCGGTGCCGAAGGCCCACTCGTGTACCCTTGATGACTGCACAACACAAAGCTTGACGCCTCTCCTGGGCCCGTCAACACCGTCAGAGGACTGCTGGTGACTGGAACCATGATGTTTGGTAGGATGAGTCTCGTAAACTGCATGGAGCGGATAGAGATGTAATGTTATGGAGACGACCTCATGAATCCATGGACCCTGCATGTCAGCAGGGGACTGCTCAAGCTGTTGGAGGCTCCCTAATGATGCGGGGCGTGTGCAGTTGGAGTGATATGGGATCCCTGATACGTTGAGATACGACTCTGATAGAGGACAGGTACGTCAGCATCCTGTCTTATCACCGGCATCTACTCAAGTCCATTGTGAATTTCGACGGACACGGGCAAGTCCAGCAGGACACTGCGACACCCCACATGCCAAGAATTACTACAGAGTCCCTTCAGGAACAGTCTTCTGAGTTTAGATACTTCTACTGGCCAACAAACTCCCCAGACATGAACATTAGTGAGCATATCTGGGATGCCTTGCAGCGTGCTGTTCAGAAGAGATCTCCGCCTCCCCGTACTCTTAAGGATTTATGGACAGCCCTGCAGGATCCATGGTCTCAATTCCCTACAGCACTACTTCAGACATTGTTCGACTCCATGCCGCGTCGTGTTGCTGCCCTTCTGCGTGTTCGCGGGGGCCCTACACGTTATTAGACAGGGGTACCAGTTTCTTTGGCTCTTCAGTATAGATTAAAGCTACGAGCGGACGTATTACTCTCATTGTAAATACTTGGTATTTCTCCGAATTGTACGGAAAATGGAACTGTGACGAAACACTATTTCATTAACTTTGTGAAAATTTTATTTAAATAATATCTGTGTTCAGAATGTATGATCAGACATTTCTAGCAGCACTGGTACATTATTGACGGACGAATTGGTAAATACCGCACTTGGCTGTAGAATAAAGGCGCCCTGGGATTTTTTATCGATATAAACTGACCCAAATAAACTGATCAGCTCATACTGCTGCACATAATGGCTTTGAAACTGCTCCATCGCAGCTCACCACCTCAGATGACGGAGTTCTGCTGTAAGTATGCCTTAGCGGTCAGTGTATTGCCTTAGGCAGAGAAAAGTAGATATCGTGATGACAGCCTTCTCCTGAGCCAAGTGATAGTTCTTTGCTGTCGTGTCAGAAAACTATGGTTCGGTGTTCACCCTGTAAAAGACCCCGCACACATGGCACATCAGAAATTACGGATAAAAGGATTAGTCCTTCCACATTCACCTCCATTCTCTTTCAGCTAAGAAATGAAAGAATTTGGCGACCGTAGGAGATCAACTAAACGCATCATAATTTGCATTCTATTTTTAACACGAGTATCTACGAAAAGACACTTGCAATTATTTCAAATATTGATTTGAAAACCACTAGACATTGTCCCATTATCCGTAAATGAGACCTACCAATTTACTTTACTTCCGGAAGACCGAGCGAGGTGGCGCAGTGATTAGACACCGGACTCGCATTCGGGAGGACGACGGTTCAATCCCGCGTCCGGACATCCTGATTTAGGTTTTCCGTGATTTCCCTAAATCACTCCAGGCAAATGCCGGGATGGTGCCTCTGAAAGGGCACGGCCGACTTCCTTCCCCATCCTTCCCTAATCCGATGAGACCGATGACCACACTGTCTGGTCTCCTTCTCCTAACAACCAACCAACCAACTTCCGGAAGACATTGAGGATTGTTCCTAGTGAGAATCTTACTTATCTAATATCTGATCAGACAGGATGAAATGATCAAGTCGAGAAAATTCGAGAAATTAGAGCTAATACAGGGGCTTACTGACAGTCATTCCTCCACAGCGCCACTCACAAGTGGTACAACGAGAAGCGGATCGGATCAGTCAGTCGTATCAGTCGCCTCACACCGTTATGTGGCTAGAGGAGTGTGAGGTATATGTAGATGCAGACTGTATTTAAGAAATACGAGAGACTAGAACTGCCTTCTCTTTGGGGATATATCCACAGGCGTGAAACTAACTTTCGACGTTCCCAGAAGTTGTGTACTCGTAGTAACACACTAGGGTTAGCAATTTTCAGACCTTGATAGCCCAATGTTCAAGAGCATTCGCTGGGAGCTCTTAAGTCAAACGACCAGGTGGTTCCTTTAGCGGAATCATGACTGGTATCACGGTACCCATCGCTCAATGATATCGAGGACGCCGTTTTAACATAACAATGGGCTGGTAATGTTAATTACCTCACAAATCTATCACAATAAAACTGACGACTTTCGGAAGAACAGGCTTCCACCTGTGGATCCACACCGTTACAAGAATCGGAAGAAATAGGAATAAAAGATCAAATCGTTACCTAAAAAAATTTAACAATAAAACTTTCGGACTGACATGTCTCTTAAGCCCCAAGAGTCAGTACTGGATACAATGCACTGAAATAAGGCTTACGATAATTTATAGGCCTACATTATAGTGAAACAAGCTATAAAAGAAGATGGCTGCTGAGACGCTTGGCAAGGCGCGGAGATTGGCCTGTTTAACCGTAACAGGCGGAATTAGCTTCAGACCCACTTCTGGGATGAAGACAATTTTGGACGTTCTCCCCTATAGCTGTGGGTTAAAATGGAGGCAACTGGCTAAAAACTGAAAGTAACCGGACATCTTTAGGGTATACTGAATCCCATACCACTATCAGTACTGCTATTTCCATTATTACTGTCATATCATCATCATCATCATCATCATCATCATCATCATCATCATCATTATCATCATCATCATCATCATCACATTTACTATTATTATTATTATTATTGTTATTATCACGTAGTAAATATTAATGTTATTTAATTAAGACATCCAATATCAATAAGACATTATATTATTTTACAAACCTTCCTTACTGGTTCAATAACAGGAACAATAATAAAAATATATTAATCTTCATATATTTTTTAACATTTTTTGATGGCATATTAATTTTATTTATAGTGGCAGCAGTTACAGTACTACAAATACTGCCAGTACTAACTTAATTAGTCCACAGTCGGTACAATTTTCTCTCATTGCCACTTCAAACACTCAAATCATTTAAATACAAGGTCTCATATTACCTTTGTTATTCCTAGGTAACTATGCGTAAAAAAGTTACAGCATATGTTAAATCCCGGTCCGTTCTGAGAGAGGATCTGATGGCCCCGATCAGGAGCTTTATGACCATCTTCCTAATAGCCGGTATACCCACCTCTGGCACGGATAACATTAGTGACGCATAGTTGCATGAAGGCAATGAGGTCTTGGTAGGTCGCTGGAGGGAGTTGGCACCACATCTGCACACAAGTCACCTAATTCCCGTAAATTCCGGGGGTGGTGGGGGGGGTGAGGGGGTGAGGGGAGCATGGCTGAGCTCTGATGCCACGTTCAAATGTGCCCGATCGGGTTCACATTTGGCGAGTTGGCGGGTCAACACATCAATTGGATCTCGCACTGTTCCTCGAACCACTCAGTCATACTCCTGTCCTTGTGACATGGCGCATTATCTTGATGAAAAATGCCACTACTGTCGGGATAGATGATCGTCAGAAAGTGCTGTACGTGATCAGCAAGCAGTGCACGATTCTCCTTGTACATGCTCCACAGGATCCACGGTTATCAGCGTGAATATTCCGCTGAGCATAATGGAGCCGCCACCAGCTTCTCTCCATCCCGCAGTACAGATGTCAAAGAGCTGTTCCACTGGAAATTTGTGGTAAGGTCTTAAGGGACCAAACTGCTAAAGGTCATCGGCCCCTAAGCTTGCGCACTTCTTAATCTAACATAAACTATCTTACGCTAAGGACAACACCCACACACACATAATGTTCTGACTGATCAGTGTATAAGGAACACGTTAAATATAGGAATACTCGGGGAAATACCGGCTGACTACACGACAGCTACCAGCTGCTTCAATGCACCTTTCAGTGTAACAGATGGAAGCAGGGAGCAGTGGTAGGATGAACCACGATATCATTGAGGAGGCACAGACTGGTTTAGTAACGGTTCGAAAACAGACGACGGTGCATGGGGCCGGGATATGCGGGGTCGCTTAGACAGCGCAATCTCTCTACGAAGGATGGACACGATGTTACAGGCGGAAAAATCCTCTATCAGGGTGTGCGTGCAAGAGAATTTGCTAGGCGCTACAAAGACCGTAGCATCTACGTTTATTCAGAGAACAAACCTGCTCTGAAACCTCTGTCAGTCCCTCTAATGAGCTCGAAGGTCGTTACAGAATGCCACAAAGTGCTTGGGAAACTGACAGGAAGAGAATAAACCAGCTGTGGGTCTTTGGTCAGTCAGGAATCAGTGACAGTGAACAAACCGAAAGGTTGGCTGGGAGGTGCAACGACTCCCTTTACTAGACTGTAACCTATCCTAAGCATCACTAAGGCGATGATTAAACCAAACGACGAAATCTAACGAGAATTCAGCATTTCGAATATTGGACTATGATCGACAAAAGAAAAAAAAGCATGGTCATGTTTTAAGAGAATTTCTGTAATGCACGCCTTGAAAAGAAACAAAAAAAAAATGGTTCAAATGGCTCTGAGCACTATGGGACTCAACTGCTGAGGCCATTAGTCCCCTACAACTTAGAACTAGTTAAACCTAACTAACCTAAGGACATCACAAACATCCATGCCCGAGGCAGGATTCGAACCTGCGACCGTAGCGGTCTTGCGGTTCCAGATTGCAGCGCCTTTAACCGCACGGCCACTTCGGCCGGCGAAAAGAAACAGACTAAATTGATGGTAGGTCTACAGACAGGCCATGGGAACTTTAAGAATCATTTACTGACAAAGAATATATAGAAAGAATCACCAGATGTAGACTGTGCCCTGAGGATGATTAAACTGCTCCACACCTAATCTTCCAATGCGAAGCGTTGGAGATTAAAAGACACAGAATATTCGAATCATCAAGTTGTGAATAAATTATTTCTAATGCCTTCCTACTACTCTTAAGGTATACTGGTTGGCTTCACTAGACTCAGAGGGAGTTAAACCATCAGATTAACCCTGTTTATGTGCGGGAAGTAGTGGCTAAGACCATTGTTGTTTTTATCTCCCTGTTCAAATCAAATCGATCACCTTGCCTCTTCACTTAATCTCCCCGAGAGTCGTCATGTCGACAACCATCTCCACTCTCATTGTATACTGAGAAATCAGCAATGCCACTGCACGAAGCATATTTCACGAAGAGCTGCAGGCGATCGATGATAGTGTAGGAAACGTGAATAAATTTAATACCTTGCCCATAAAAAGGCGAAGAAACCCACTATTGTTCCATTTGGCTATTGGCGTCACAGCTCTGGAAACAATGAACCCTATGAAGTGTAAGTAGCTACCCGGCGAGACCTAGTATGGAGTGACAACGTAAACAAATAGTGGGGAAAATCAATATGGAAAACGTTTAGGAAACATAACTGATCCACGAAAAAGTTGGTTAGAAAATATTTGTCCGAGCGCTTCTTGCTCAATAGACTGAAATTATTACGAAGTTAATTTTACGCCTTCCGTCTTGCTGTCACAAGTTGCGGAAGTTAGCTTATATAGACGTCTTGCTGATGATAGTGAACGTTTTAGTATCGTTGTCATGGTATCCACTTCATACTGCTGTTTATTAACCTCTATTGGTTTCAAAAAATCCAGTGCTTCATCGTGAGGCACACTTGGTGACCATCGATATGCTGTGCAACCGCAAGGTATATAATTCCGTAATATGGATCGTTATCAAGTATAGAACCTCGTTAACTCCATCTTACTAAATTGGATTAAATAGAAGAGAATGGCGTGTTTTGTCACACGGACGTCTAGTCAGTGTGAGAGCGCTGATGAGGTGCTCAACAAAGTCTAACAGTGGCGTTACTAAAGAGGCGATGTGCTTGAGTGTAATTACTGAAACTCCGAAGAAGAGCCGAGAAACATACTGCTGCCTCCCAGATACGTGTCACTAAATGATGAGAAAATCAATTAGAGCTCCATAAAGGTTTACCGAGAATCATTCCTCCTGCACGCCATTCCTCAGTGAAACTGTGTATAGGGGAAATCTCCTGATACCAGTACTGTGCACTGTTCAACGTCAATAGCAATGGTACGGCTTCCAGCAGGTTGTTTTCTTACGCATCCTAAATACTGGGACAAACGCGTACCGCACACGTGCAAATCTGTAGATTTATTTTATTTTTTCCGGGCGATTTAAAGTACAACAACTATCTCACGCATTCTTCACGTTATTTTTCTAAGAAAGTTTTATATGTCCCCTACTGTTAATAGCATTTTATTATTTTCCACCTGTGTGATCTGACAAACCGCGGTATACACACTTATTTACAGATTTTGGACATTCAGAATACAGTTTAACATAAAATGTTAATACCTGTTTTGCAATATCATACTCAACATTATTTGCACACAGCACATTCGTTAACAAGAAACAGCGAAAAAGTGGCATTTGAAGTTTCTACTGCATGGGTTGGACCAAACTTGCCGAATCATATGCATCCGTGTCTCTGCTTACGGCAACCAAAAGCGTACCTGAATTTTCGATGACAGGAATAGGCAAGTGTCCCTAATTCAGTCTCTTATGAGTGCACACGAAAATGGCATAAACCCGATATACTCATAATCAGACATGTCCTTTCTTGTTGTGAAACTAGTACTGCTGCAAAGAACTACTCCGAAGAAGCAAAAAGACTTGTCGTAGACACCAACAAAGCCTACAACATCGTTGACAGAGAAATTATTTTCAGTCCACCAGAAGAATTCGGCACTCTAATAAAAATAAATAAATAAATAAATAAGGCAGTAATTACAGAAACTTTGATAGTAGCAAGCTACGGAATAAAATTCCGTGGAGAATTTTCGAAAATACTTGAAATCAAACCTGGTATAATGCAAGATAATGGCATCTTCCGTATGCTTTCCAACTGCGTTTTGGAAAAGGTAAGTTATCTTGTTGGAAGAGACGGAGGAAAATATCACGTTGCTAACTTACTCCGAGAAGACAGAATTCATAACAACGTTAAAAATGCGCAAAAATTTCTTAACAAAAGGTAGGGTAGAATTAACAGAGTGAGCAAATTTAAATACATAACGCAAATAGTACTACCAAATGGACCAGATAAAGAAGCAAACAAAAAACATGCCCAGAAAATAGTTATGCTCATCCAAGGAGGCAGAACGTTTATAATGAAGTCCTTTCCCGTTTCAATAAAAATCGAACACTGCCAAACTATCATAAAACCGAATTGCCGCAATGCAGTGAAATGTATTGTCGTAAACAAAAGGAAGAATAGAAGAAATACGGAAATAGGAAAGTAAGGCAATACGGGAAACACTCGGCCCAAAATGTTTGGAGTACACGAAAGAGAAGAAGCAATGAAGAAATCTACATCCGCACTGAAAAACTATCCGATGTCCTTGTGAAAAGGAGAATTTCGTTTTATGGTCACTTGCTTCGAATGAACCTAGAAACAATTGACTACAAAACTGTTTGACTATTTAGACAAAATCCCAAAACTTAAATAAGTTTACCTAATGCAGTGAAAAAGGACTTAAGAGACTTAAGCAGAAATTATAGGCAGGCAAAATTTTCGGAACAAAATTAGAAATTGGGGTAGTTTTAAGGAAAAACTCAGGAAGCGCGTCATGTACAGACGAACGAAGAAGAGAGCACAATGAGAGAATGAAGAAATTCTGAATAGACAGAAAATTAGCAGTAGAAATAAAATCTCACGTAAGTTACTTCACGTGGTGGTCCATAACAGCCAATACCGAAGAGAGAAGAAAACTATCACAACAGTGAAAAGCAAAATTTTATGTGTTTGTGCGTAAGACACAGACAACGAGCGTGCAGATTAAATTCGTGTACTCACTTCAAGCTTATCGTATGGGTTTTGGACAAGAAGACTTAGTAGGCAATGCATCGCATCTCACCGTAGCAGCAGATCACAGTAGCTTTGTGCAACAGAACCAAATAAAGCCATCTATAGATGCATTTATCTGCCCAAAATGTGTAAGAAGTTGAAGAAATATTCTAGCACAAGGTAGGATCAAAGCTTATATGGCGATTATTATTTCCTAGAAGATCCATTGTCACAGTCATTGTGAAGGATCTGTTTTCAGTAACCAGCGCACTTTTTCCTTCTACACACCGGGCAGCAACAGTTGCAGACAATAGGCCCACGCCAGTTTGAAGTGACACCTCTCAAAGGCCGGATGGAGTGATCTCCACTCGCCGACAGCGCTCTCGCTGCCGTGGTCGGACTGCTCGTCTTGTGTCAGACGTTAGCTCGATTTCAGGCTATTCCCGCAAGTGTCGTTTGGCAGCCTGAGTTATCGCTCACTCGAGCCGCTGTGTTGCATTTCCCATCTGCCTCATCACCGAGTTCAAAGCAATTACTGCCACTCGGTCTCTCGCGCGTTCCACAAATCAGCCCGCGTCGCGCTTAAAGCAGGCCACTTGCTCTGAACGGACGGGAAACTAACTGAACACAGCTCGACGTACAGACAATGCTATCGCTCTTATCGCTTGCGTCTGAGTCACGTAGTTCTGCTACACAGGACATATCTCATCAGTGGTGCAGATAAAATAATTGACAGTTAGATGGATTAACTAATGACAAAGAACAGATTCATGGTCTAAAGAAATATTATACTACCATTTGAATAAATGAAGGGAAAGGTTGACAAGTAATCGACAGTTTGGCAACTGAGAGGAGTGTCCAGGTAAAAATTGTAAGACAAGATCAAGGCCTCACTACAATAAGAAGGTTTAATCGATCCCTTTATGAATTAGTGACGTAGAGACAGTGAGGTCTGCACATCATAGACTACCGTGGAGCGCTGCGTCAAACCAGTCTTTGGACATCAAAAACAAGAACAGCGAAAGAAGCCAGTACAATATTTTTCGTGCAGTACTGCCGAAATACTGCTGCACTAACGTTACTTGTGCTTCTCATACATAAGAAAACTTGGGACGAACAAAACTACTGTTCTTTGAGTTAGTCTGTCGCAGCCAACACTGCATTATACCCCTAAGATGGAAGATGTTGCATGTATCTGCCTTGTTCGTGACATTCGCGCTTCAAGTTTTGCACGTATTATGACAGCACAACTGGCATGTCCATGTAATGCCTCGACTTATACATAGCCCTAATGTAACAGAGCAGTTTAATCTTTGTATTATGTAAGTACTTCTGCCCGGTTTAATGGATATGAAGATGGCAATACATATTGCCGAAAGTAGTAACGCACTAATTGTGCGAACTCTCTGCCAGGTACTTCAGTGTGGTTTGCAGTATAGCCACGTAGATATAGATGAATCTGCCTTGTTCGTGACATTCGCGCTTCAAGTTTTGCACGTATTATGACAGCACAACTGGCATGTCCATGTAATGCCTCGACTTATACATAGCCCTAATGTAACAGAGCAGTTTAATCTTTGTATTATGTAAGTACTTCTGCCCGGTTTAATGGATATGAAGATGGCAATACATATTGCCGAAAGTAGTAACGCACTAATTGTGCGAACTCTCTGCCAGGTACTTCAGTGTGGTTTGCAGTATAGCCACGTAGATATAGATGAATACCAAGGCATTCTCCAGAACCTGAAAATATCTTTTAGCACACTCTAAGCAATATCAACGCATTTTCAATAACATTTACTGCCAATCTGTGGGTACTTTATGACCACCATAAAAAATTACAGAAAGCAAATTTCGTCAACTGTTGTTGACGTTTACTCAAAACATAACATCTGAAGAGATATTGATGTGTAAGAAAGGCCGTGAAACTGGAAAAATTGAATTGTACATTCATTGTAGAAAGTGACATCTACTACTAAACTTGCATTTTTGGATTAAGTTTAACTGAAAACTTTAAAAAACTTATGAAATCTCGAAGAAGAATTTTTTAAAAACGATAAATATTTTCTTCAAAATTTTAAAATATGAAGTAACAGACTTGTTTCCAATATTTTTACAACGTGGGCACAGATTACTCACCCCCAACCCCGCACTCCTTGGTATTGCGATGTTCAACGTAGCGATCTTGGCAAATAAATTTGTTTTCACAAGAAGGCTACCGTACATGTTTGTAGATCGACTGCTGCCTTGAATGATCATGTCAGGTAAGTGTACTATTCGAAATTCTTGAACTTTAAAGTAAAGCCTGAGAATTCTTTCTTCGCATCACCCTTCGTTGGTGTACGAAGTAACAGAAACTGGCATCGTGGTAATACACAAAATAATGAAGATGATAGTGCACACAAAAAATTCGAGCCACGAAGACAATGACTAAAACCCAATACGGAACCAGGAGAAAGCTAAAGAACTAGAGACAGAAAAAAATGAGAGGCTAAATATTTAAAAATAAGAATACTGGAAAATGGTTTAAACAGTGTCCCGGTACTGGCAGTAGGATGGAAGGCAGGGACCGATTGACTGAGTTACAAATTACAATAAATCACTTATTTTTATAACAACTTCTACAACATTTCAGAAGTCACAGTTTGAGTTTCGCAAATTTGACTTCATGTTGCTAACTACTTAAACACAGCTATGCCACAAAAGATCTCGAAAAGAGGAACAAGATCAAGCACATAAAATAAGGTCTAGAAACAGTTCCAGTCCAGATCTTAACAACTTAAAAGCAACATAGCAACTGTTAACACACGACGCTTGAAAACAGAGCATTTTTAAATACAGCTTAACGGTAATAAAACTAATGTTTGAAGGAGAACTTCTAGAAGGTTAATGAAGCTATTAGTTATACAATACAGCATTAAAAATCAGCAATTTTTGAAAGTCGTATTCGTTGAATAAAAAAACTTCGATGATTCCGGTTTTTAATCTCAGACAATCTTGCTCAAACCTGGCTGCTAGTAAAAATCCATCTTGGTCCATTACACATCCGGACTGGTTAAATCATAATTTTGGCTGAACAATCGGTGACCATCCGTACATCTAGTGTAACTTTCCAAGTGTAAGGTTCTTTAAATTAAAATATTTCTGTTTGTTAATGGTTATACAATGCGTAATGTTTGTCTTACGGAAATTTACTGTGTAATGTGTTGTTGACAGATGGCATGCTTAAACAGTTTTACTGTAATCCAAAGCAACATTAAACAACTTAATCTGGAAAACCAGTATGTAATGCCTATAATGAAATCAATCCCTCTGAAATTTTCTGTCTCGTGAGCACCGAGTTCTATGGCCCTGTGCAATAAACTGATAAAATTCCCTACGCAAATAAACAATGAAATAAATTTTCCTTAGCTCTAGAGTCGTAACCGATGTAATCTTAGTATTCTGTGCTCACCACATTAGGCATACAAAATATTCAATCTTGGCTAATTGAAGTGCAATGCCAGCCATAAAACAGCTTCATACAAATAATGTAACTAGATTAGTTGATCAATGAATAACCTTGCAAATGTTCATTGATAATTCTGGATATTAGCTCATTGCTGTGCAGTGCTGCCCGCATTGAAACTGTTACAAACATTATTTATTTTCTGACTCTGGCACATTAATGTTTTTCTGACTCTGATTGAAAAATGGAAGAGGATGAGGTGTTGATAACGGGAAATGCTAAGACCGAATACTTCAGTTGAAAATTGTATTCAAAATAAAGTTTCTCCAGCACAAAATCCAATATGAAACATTTTACATTACCTTCAAAATCAGTGAACTTCTCAACTGTTCTACAATTCTCACTTACTGTCGTAATTAAAAAAAACTTGGATTGTTACATGAGAAAAATTCTGGCATCCTTTGGCAACATAGGTTCCAAAATTTAACTTCTCTGTATCACGATTACAAAACACACAAGGTATTACAAATCGGGTATACGTAATCAACCTATACGTTAAATCTGAAGGCAAATACTTGGTTCCTACATTCAAGGGTCATTACTGTAAAACAAGCAAGATCCACATTGCGTTGCTGCATACTCAAAACTAAACATACAAAATTTCGTTACCTTACAAATCTGTATTATGCTGCGTTCAAAGGCCAACAGCTAAATTCTCACAGCTAGCCACTAGCTTTTAGTCTTACATTCTACCTATGACAGAGCGCAACGGCAAATAACTCTGTGCTCCATGCTCCGCTACTTGTAACCGATTCTGACACTCAGGCAACATCTTTGGTTCAGAGGTGTCAAAGATATAATCTCTTCTTTTCATGAAATATATTATAAAATCGGGCTACACATACAAGTGGACCCCTCACACAAGCTTACATCGAAATTAATCACAACTTACAAGTTTACCTGAAATAGCTCAGTATTAGACACAAGGTACATCAACATGTTAATAAAGTCAATATACACTACTGGCCATTAAAATTGCTACACCACGAACATGACGTGCTACAGACGCAAAATTTACCGATAGGAAGAAGATGATGTGATATGCAAATGATTAGCTTTTCAGAGCATTCACAAAAGGTTGGCGCCGGTGGCGACACCTACAACGTGTTGACATGAGGAACGTTTCCAACCGATTTCTCATACACAAACAGCAGTTGATCGGCGTTGCCTGGTGAAACGTTGTTGTGATGCCTCGTTTAAGGAGGAGAAATGAGTACCATCACGTTTCCGACTTTGATAATGGTCGGATTGTAGCCTATCGCGATTGCGGTTCATCGTATCGCGACATTGCTGCTCGTGTTGGGCGAAATCCAATGACTGTTAGCAGAATATGGAATCGGTGGGTTCAGCAGGGTAATACGGAACGCCGGGCTGGATTCCAACGGCCTCGTATCACTAGCAGTCGAGATGACAGGCATCTTATCCGCATGGCTGTAACGGATCGTGCAGCCTCCTCTCGATCCCTGAGTCAACAGATGGGGACGTTTGCAAGACAACAAACATGTGCACAGCAGCATGGACTATCAGCTCGGAGACCATGGCTTAGGTTACCCATTGACGCTGCATCACACTCAGGAGCGCCTGCGATGGTGTACTTAACGACGAACCTTGGCGCACGAATGTCAAAACGTCATTTTTTCGGATGAATCCAGGTTCTGTTTACAGCATCATGATGGTCGCATCCGTGTTTGGCGACATCGCGGTGAACGCACATTGGAAGCGTGTATTCGTAATCGCCATACTGGCGTATCACCCGGCGTGATGGTATGGAGTGCCATTGGTTACACGTCTCGGTCACCTCTTGTTCACATTGTCGGCACTTTGAACAGTGGACGTTACAGTTCAGATGTGTTATTATCCGTGGCTCTACCCTTCATTCGATGCCTGCGAAACCCTACATTTCAGCAGGATAATGCAAGACCGCATGTTGCAATTCCTGTACGGGCCTTTCTGGATACATTAAATGTTCGACTGCTGCCCTGGCCAGCACATTCTCCAGATCTCTCACCAATTGAAAACGTCTGGTCAATGGTGGCGGAGCAACTGGCTCGTCACAGTACGCCAGTCACTACTCTTGATGAACTGTGGTATCGTGCCGAAGCTGCATGGGCAGTTGTACCTGTACACGCCATCCAAGCTCTTTTCGTCTCAACGCCCAGGCCCATCAAGGCCGTTATTACGGCCAGAGGTGGTTGTTCTGGGTACTGATTTCTCAGGATCTATGCACCAAAATGTAATCACATGTCAGTTCTAGTATAATACATGTGTCCAATGAATACTCGTTAACACCTGCATTTCTTCTTGGTGAAGCAATTTTAATGGCCGGTAGTGTAAATCAGTTTAAACATCACCTGTTTCATGGTACCTGCACTCATTAATGTCCAATGAAAACTTTGTTCACTGTGGCTTGTAACATGATTACAAACGGCCAGTTCATCTAGCAAACAAGTTATAACAATTCGAGCGAACTGAAACAATTCAATTACTCCTGCTAAGCGAGGGTGGAATTAGTGAAACATAATAACGTACCGTGTCCAAAATGTCAGAAATGACAGCCACAACTGTGCACTCAACCAATGCGAGCCACACGCTCCAAAACTCCGTCTGTTATCTGCCCGGCAGGACCCTAGACTGCCTCTACTGCTAACGTCCGCCACTCGTGCAGTCCGGAGTCAACACTCAGCTCATGCGTGCTGCATGAAAATTTACTAGTAAGTGAGGCTGTTTGATCCTCATACTTTGATGACATTTCGGGCGATTATGGGGTACGACCTATCATTGAAGAGGTAAGTACGTTTCTGTCAGTCACGTCTACTGCCGTCACATCGGGATCGACACCAAGTCCAGTACGCGACAGGTCCGTCGCAAACTGAAAGTCGTAACCTTAGCCTCCCACACATAAATATCAAAAATTCTCTGTCTCTGCACAAATTTTGAAAGCGTCTAGAAGTGTAAGATATACAAAAGAAAAACTTTTTACTTCATTTTCTCTTGTTGTTGGCTCAAGTTTTGCGTCTAGGGGTACATTCTTGCGGCTGAAAGTTTGATTTAACTTTGTGGATTCCTGATGACTAAATAACTGATGAAGATTTGCTTGTGCAATTCATGAATTTTATTCTTTGGCACATTTTTCAATATCAGTCCGTTTTTACAATTTCCACTTAATATTCGAAACCACATTGTTAGTGTCAATCATATAAATACGTGTGTCTCCATCAGAGGCATGCCCACTACTACTTACACTCCGCGGCACTCACAACATTCCAAAGAGCTTACAAAGCAAAGGAGTTTACAATCTTTCTTGACAAAAGTGGAATCATCACCAAGATATAACAGAATCCAGAAAGAAATTTAATAATTCGCGTTAGATTGTGCAGTAAATAATACGAATTTTAAGTATACCAGAAATTTCGCCATTTCAAATTGTTTAAAAGACGAGTAATTTTAACTTTACGTACAGAGTACTAACAAATTAACTTGTTTTTATACGTTTAAGCCTGAAATACAATACATCGTATACAAAATAAAATGAAATTCTAAACAGCCGAGAATGTTCACCTATACCACATTCGGGATTAATTCTGGTATCGACTACCTCTTCAAAAAAAAAAAAAAAAAAAAAAAAAAAAAGTCATGTTAGAAAAGGGTGTCCCATTACAAAAGTACACAGTGATACCGTCCAAAGAGATCAGAAAGTTCAAGAGAAGTCATATTCGTTGAAGACTCGGGAATATTATTCCACAGAGAGTCCAGATAGCTTAGCGATGTCGGAGCAGACTGGTATTGCATGCTTGATAAAGTGCAAGGGACAGACTCGCTGCGACGGCGCGGTTGGGCGAGTGCACCGAACGAGAAACTATCCCGGATGTTGAGTGGAGACTGTTCACGGAAATATCCGGAGTCCCTGAAGCAGATAGCAACAGGACACAGTGTAGGAGTTGAAGCAAACGTTAATATATGTTGATGCGCTTCATTAAGCTTCCAAGTGAATGGAACGTTGCAGCATTCCGTTGGAATAAAACGCCTGTTGAATGCATATCTGTTAAATTAACAGTGAAATGTAAGTTGGAATAGCAGCTGACAAGAAAGGAAAACAGATTTTCCGATGTCGCTTTGCGAATAACTGTGACACTCTCAATTTCATTAATCTCGGTGATTCTTTGAGCGTCAGTGATGTTTTGCTCAACGCCCTTTTGATTCATTAATGTCACTAAAATGAATCTCTAAGGAGCTGTAACAATTTTTTAAATAATTCCACACCAAGTGCAATAGTTACGTTGCGGTTTATTTCTGTATTATTGCACAATTTCGGCAAAGCCATTTTCAAGTACCAAGGTACATTAATAGACTGCAGCTCTTTTTTTTACGTGTATCTAATGTTTCCAACGTGCAACCACCCTTGAGGTTGGACTTGGGTGAATATGTTTAGAAGGTTTAGGTAATCATTATTTAAGTGTCATCAGGGACTTGGGTCCGGTGCCCAGGAGCCATGCTGAGACGGTGATTACAACGGTTTGATAGTTATTTGGCTTCTCCCGCAATGGAACGAGGCACCTTTACGCGATGCCACAGTGCAGGGACTACCAAACCATTTTAGTCGAGGTGGCGAGTGGTAGGGCGTGGCGCATCCATTTTTACTAGCAGTTTCCGCGTTGACTTCAAGATTTTTTCTCTATCGTCGGTAGTCGGAATTCAGTATGTAAATCGTGGATCCAGCCCCTTAGCGGAGGACCCAAAGCAAGTCGTAAGTACCGATTTTGAATTACCTGTAGAGGTCTCAGATTTGATAGGCTGGTAATGCCCCGTGTTGAGCAGCCGTATAACAGCGCTGGTAAGATCTTTACTCTGTAAAGGTTGAGCTTCGTCTATACAGTCATTTGCCCGCTGACCAGAATAGGGGAAAATTGGTGCAATACATTCGGTACTGAGGAAGAAGAAGTGGGACACACATGGGAAAAATTGAAAAGCATCGTTCAGTATGGCTTAGACAAATATGTTCCGAGCAATGTCATAAGTTATCGGATGGACCGACCGTAATTTAATAGCCGTGTCAGAAAATTGCTACATAAACACAGAGAACGCTCTTGGCGTGAAGTTGTGGTTTAAAGAGTAACTTATGGTCAAGGGTAAATCCTAAGTACTTCACTCTGGTAGACCATGATAGTTCGTGGGTT
This sequence comes from Schistocerca nitens, assembly GCF_023898315.1. Taxonomy (NCBI): domain Eukaryota; kingdom Metazoa; phylum Arthropoda; class Insecta; order Orthoptera; family Acrididae; genus Schistocerca; species Schistocerca nitens. The sequence continues at coordinate 203,801,442 of NC_064618.1, read as the reverse complement.
GTAGTGTGAGTCTATCCCACACATTGGGCCTTCGACGAGTAAACAGCACTGTTGAGGTCTTGTCAGCGTTGAGACGAACGTGGTACGAGAATGAAATTTTCACTCTGCAGCGAAATGTCGGCTGATATGAAACTTTCTGACAGGATAAAACTCTCAGCGGACGGAGACTCGAACTCGGGACCATTCTGAATATCAGATATTCGGTACTGAGGAAGAAGAAGTGGGACACACATGGGAAAAATTGAAAAGCATCGTTCAGTATGGCTTAGACAAATATGTTCCGAGCAATGTCATAAGATATCGGATGGACCGACTGTAGTTTAATAGCCGTGTCAGAAAATTGCTACATAAACATACAGAACTCTATCTCAGATTCAGGAGCATTCAAAAGTGAAAACGAGCTAACTAGAGCAATGAGAGAAGCGTCCAATGACACAGTAAAATATTGTCAACCGATCTGAGTAAAAAGTCTAAGAGGTTTTAGTCTCCCGTAAAATCAGTAAACGGTTCGAAATCCGAACTCCATTACCTCAGTGACCATATTGTCACCGAAACTGAAGAAATCAAAGAAACGACCGAATGCTGAATACAGTCTTCCGAAATTGTTTTACCGCAGAAGACCGAAATACGGTCCCACCTTTTAAAAATCATGTCAATGTCGAAATGGCAGATACTGAGAGATAACCTATCGCAGAACAGAAACGGAACTACTATCGCTTAGTGGTCGAAACATATAAGTACCAGATGATATACCTACAAGGTTCTACAAAGATTATACGAAAGAAATTGCTATCCCGCTTGCAGTAGTTTATCGTAGGAAAAAGCGCAGGCCGTTTCCTTTTGTAAGAAGGGTAGTGAGGCAGATGCACATATCGATAGCCCTGTATCGTTGGCGTCAATCTTTTGTGGAATAATAGCTCATATTTTATGTTCAAATATTATGACGTTTTTGGAGACCAAAAATGTCCTTCACAAAAATCAACATTGACTCCGCAAACAGAGATCTTGCGAAACTCAGCTCGCTCTGTTCTACCTTTAGATCCATGGCGATGTATAAAACGGCGCTCCGGTCGATGCCCTGCTCGTTGCTTTAGGAAGGTGTTTGGCACAGTCCTGCACAGCCGTTTAGTGAAAAAATACGAGCTTATCGAGTTTCGATCTAGATTTGCGACTGAATTCAATATTTCCTTACAGACAGAACTCGACGCGAAGCTCTTAACGGAAAAAAAAAAATCAGCAGAGGTAAATATGATTTCCAGAGTATACTAACGAAGAGTGCTAGGACGGTTACTGTTTACAGTGTATATAAATGATGTTGTAGAAAGTGTCGGAATATTCTTAAGACTGTTCGCAGATGACACCATTGTCTGTAAGAAGGTAGTACCGACAGAGACAGTACCGAGTTGCCCAACGACCTGCAGAGGACTGATGAATGGTGCAGGCTCTGGCTGTTGACTGTTAACGCAGATAGCGCGTACATAGGAAAGGAAATCCAATATTGTACAACTACACTGCTGATGACAGATGGCTGGAAACAATATCTACCGTAAAATGTCTAGGAGTAACTATCCAAAGCGACATTAATTAGAATAGCCAGCTGGAAATAATAAGCGAAATTGAGATTCAGAGGAAGAATCTTAACGAAATTAACTCATCCACCAAGGAAGTGGCTCACAGAGTGTGCTTGTTCGACCCCTTATTGAGTATTCGTCATCAGTTTGGAATCTTGTGCAGCATCCTTAACTCCTTAGCAGGTATGGTAGAGATAGAGAAGATCCGACGAAGAGGGCGCGTCTTCTTCTTCTTCTTCTTTTTTTTTTTTTTTTTTTTTTTTTTGAGGTGATTGTTTAGTCGACGCGAAATCATTACGGAGATGGTGAACAACCGTCAGTGGCAGACGCTACGACAGAGGCGTTGTGCGTTGATAGGCTTAATATAAGTTTCGAGAGAGCACATTCTGCCAAGAGTGGGACAACATGCTACTTCTTCGTACACATATCTCGCGAAATGACCACGACAAGACAATTCGAGAAATTAGACTAATACAGAGGCTTACCGCAGTCATTTTTCCCACGCACCGCTCTCGAGTGGGACAAGGAAGGGGGGAACAGTTAGCAGTACCAGAAGTACCCTCCACCACATCCCATTAGGTAGTTTGCGTGTTCCATGTAGACGTAAAATTTTATGCTCCCCTGGAAAATTGAAAATTATTGCTTTTTATCGTGCTCGTCTCGATTACCGTTAACGATAAGGTAGAAAGAAATGTAACTCAAAGTGTTCCCTTTCTAGTGATACGCATTGCATAAGCACACAAACAGCCAGCCACTCTCACTTTTTGCGCCAATATAATTTCATCCCCATTTGTCTCACTCCCCTTCGCCGCTCCTCCCCCCCACCCCCCACCACCACCACAACCTCCCACCGCTCCAACGTTTATTTCTGGCGTAACCTGTATGCATCGTGTGTGTATGTTTTTGAGTGTGCGTGTGTGTGTGGGTGTGTGTGTGTGTGTGTGTGTGTGTGTGAGAGAGAGAGAGAGAGAGAGAGAGAGCGTGAGCTCGTCGGCGATGCCAAGAGGAAAGTGTTCTCAGCAACGCCACAGGCCGAGTGCCGTGAGATAAGCTAACACTGTACGTCCGGTGCCTACCTCTACTGGACGCCTATGTGGCTGCTGATGCGGTCCGCCGGGCCGGCAGATGGACTCAACGGAATGCCTCCCTGGTGAGAGGGAGGGGTCTCCTACCCGGCGTACAGCTGCGGGCGTGTATGAGTCAGTGGCGGAACCACAAAAGGCTCGCGGGCCGCACGGCGTGCAGGCCAAATATTTGAGCGCGAAATTAGCGCGGCGCACCTGCAGGCGAGGGCAGGTACCGGCCCCGAGGCTGGCCATGCTAATGCCGCTAATTGCCAATTAGCGACGACTGGAGTCAGGCGCATCGCTCTGGAGCCGGCCGCGACGCCCGCGTTTCTTTGTTTCCTCTGCACGGACTTGGACAGACTTAATGGCAAGGAAGCGTCGAGTGCAGAAATTACTGCGACAATTGTTTCTGTGCCTCCTGCAACTTCCCACGATGCTGTGGACACCTCTTCGAAACATCTGTCCACCTAAATTGCTATGACCAGAGGAAACTACAATGTTCTAACCACAAATGTAGTTACTTTGATTGTTCTGGCAACTGGCTTACTGGTACACCTATGTATGAAATATCACTTTATTACATGAATGATAAGATTTACTTGGTACAATCGTTTGCCTTAGCAGTGCTTGATAATTTACAACTGCCTGTGACAATTAAAGCATCACTTCACGCCCTAATTAACAAACTCTTCTCTTGAGGTACGATGTTTAACATTCACAAAAGTAAATTTACATCTGAGACTTGACTAACACTGATCCTACTCGATGATGTTGGCTGCTTCAGTTGATGTCACGAACTGTGGCCCAGTGCTTCCATGTTCGGCTGTATGCTGACCTCCGTGCGAGTGCATTTTTGTACTGAGAGAGGGCGTCACGCCAAGGGGTGCTTCCCATTCGTCGTTGCGGATTGCAACGAGATCTTGCCAACGATGTGTTGTGGTTGCCAATTTCGATGATGCGATCTCCGGAACACACCACATAAAAATCAGGGAGAGCTGGTGTGAAACAAGACTTGAAAAATATACAAAACACAGAAATAAATGAAGCTTTGAGTTAAGGCCAACGCTGAAAGCAGTAGGAATCCCGTAAATAGGCGTTACGCTATAGTCATTTCATAATTACTTTATGAATGACACTTGGGCAAGAAGTCTTGAAAACGAAGAAGCAGATGCCTCACGTTGAATGAATTTACGTTGGCGATGAGTAGTACGTAACAAACAATTTTGGAGCATAAATTTGGATGTTTTCACGTTCGATAGTAAGGCAATAGTGAGCTATAAATTGCTTTATGACTGACACTTGGGCAAGAAGTTTTGAAGACAAAGAAGCAGATGCTTCACTTTGAATGAATTTACGTCAGCGATGAGTAGTTCGTAACAAACAATTTTAGGGCACAAATATGGAGGTTTTCACGTTCAATGGCAAGGCAATAGTGAGCAATAAACTGGTTTACTCTTGCAGATTCGGGTAATTACATATGATAACAGTGCAAAAATCAGTAACTTCTTCTTCTCATTTTCCTGTCATGCGTTAGGCCTTGCTCGGCCTATATTTGGTCTTCCATACTTTTGCTGGTCTCCCAACACATATTTTAATGCAGAACTGATTGGATATCCAATTTTGCCTATTTTTTCCAACCTTTTTAGTTACATAAATTTTTGTTGAATTTTTTCCTAATATGTGTATTTCTTTTATAATCTAGCTTTGTTTATCCTGCTATGTTATTGAGTTATTTCATTTCCTTTTATCTTGGTTCAAATGGCTCTGAGCACTATGGGACTCAACTGCTGAGGTCATAAGTCCCCTAGAACTTAGAACTACTTAAACCTAACTAACCTAAGGACAACACACACATCCATGCCCGAGGCAGGATTCGAACCTGCGACCGTAGCGGTCGCGCGGTTCCAGACTGTAGCGCCAGAACCGCTCGGCCACCAGCGGTCGGCCCTTTTATCTTGTTTTGCATTAATGAAGATTCGCTCCCATACAGACATCATTGTCGACAGGCCTCAAATTTATAACGTAATGTCGGTACTAACATTGCTGTATGGAAGAGAATTTGGAGATATATTCCAAAGGTACCGTTTAGGCTACTGAACTCAGTATTGTCTTTTTCATCTGGTTCAAAATGGCTCTGAGCACTATGGGACGCAACTTCTCAGGTCATCAGTCCCCTAGAACTTAGAACTACTTAAACCTAACTAACCTAAGGACATCACACACATCCATGCCCGAGGCAGGATTCGAACCTGCGACCGTAGCGGTCTCGCGGTTCCGGACTGTAGCGCCCAGAACCGCACGGCCACTCCGGCCGGCTTTGATCTGGGAGTGGTCTGTACTTAAGTACCATCGCTAAAATATTAAATTTATGTACTTGCTCCATGGTCTTGTTTCCTATTATTATTTTTACAGAAAACCATGGCTTTTGATTTTTGAATTGATACTGATGTGTTATACATCTAACAAATTTTTTGTGGTTCATAGGCAGCTCTGTGTACTCCATCTTCACTGTTTGAAAGTAAATTTGCAAAGAACATCGTCATTATATAATCTTCGTGGTTAAAATCATGTGTAATTCTGTAGTTTATTTTCCATTGCCGTACAATTTCACCAATGTATAGTAATGAGCAGGCAAGAAAGGTTCCAACATTGATGTTCACTGTTCTTTTCTCATCACCCTCAATTATTTGGAATCTTGTATTATTTTAGATCTACTGAATTATCAGCACAGATGTAATGGTATGCTTTTTCTTTTTAAAATGTCCCATAGTAATCACCTATTTACTTTGTGACGTTTCAATATGTAAACTGTGAAAAGTATGCGTGACTATTTATTGTACTCCTTGCGTTTCTGTGGGAAACATTTTAGTATAAATATTCTGCCTGCGCTTTGTTCCTCTGCTATAATGTGCTTCATTATCGGTTCCGGTCTATTGATTTTATTCTAGCATACATATTATAGGTCAAGTTCAGTAAAAATATTAACCTATAATTTTCGGGATTTAATCTGTGTACCTTACTGTGTATTGGTTTTGTAAGCGATGCCTTCCAGTCCTTTCGCGTTTTTTTTCCTCATCCAGCAAATATTCATAAATCTAAGGAACTTTGTTTTAAATCCTAGTGGCGACTATTTTGTTAGTTCGCTATTTACGCTATCCCTCCCTGCTGCCTTTCGGTTTTTTGTATATCTCAGAGCATTTTCTAATTCTTGATTTTCAATGTGATCAGGATTTAGTATATTCGTTTCATATTTTGTAATAATGCAGTCAGTCTTTGTTCTCTGTTGTATTAATATCTGCCACATCGCTGTCCATGACATCAGTATCGTCATTCTTAGTAAGTACCATACTTTATGTGGGCTATGATACTATCCGAAGAATTATTAAGGGTACGGTATTCTTTCATAGCGTGGCGGTTTCATTTGGAAAAGCAATACAACAACGGCAAACTTTAGTGTGAAACTGAAGCTGAATATGTCTGCTAATATGCCTGTTCGGGTCTAGGCACTGTTAGAAAGTGTGTATTACTTATGAACACAGTAAATGAAGTAAATGGCATGAACTGTTATTGTTTGAAAGCAATATTTTTCACTTCCATACGAAGAATTTTAGTATTAGTAAAGCGACACACACATTTCCGCTCAAAGCGTGTCCTCTCTGCTAGACCTTCACAAACCAAGTGGGGTCTTACAGGTACCCGAGAGAGTCATTTTTGGTGATACTGCAGCAACCAATTTATTCTTGATTTTTATATCTATCCTGTACATGTTTAAAGTTTGTGTTACAAAATTAGATATATGATGTATTCGTTAAAAATGACATAAAAAAAGAAAAGCACACTTAGGTTCTTGGGAGGACGTTGCTTGCTATAATATTTTATATATTTTTGTGGATTTATTTTCTTTTTTTTTTGTTATTTTTCATAACATGAACAGCATATATTTTCAAAAATTGCCGGCAAGCAAATCTAAGATGATATTCTTCGGATACCAAAGGAATGTGATCTTAGTGACGTGCAAGAAGTCTTGAGTAAACCTGATGAAGTTTTTTTTCCAAAACAAGATGCGTCATAATTGGAAGATAGCCTTGAAGTGAATTCAGAAGAAAGAGACGCTGCCATCGAAAATTCTGATGGGAATTCCCGTGAAGACGATGAGTTTATTGCAAGTCAGGATTAAACTGGGCAAGTTCAGTGCCCTCGGTGACTCATCATCGTCAGTATAACATCGTTGAAATATCTGCCAGGCGCACGTCACCGAATGGTCTTGTACCAAAAATGTCCAAAGTTTTCAACATATTCTTTGATGACCAAATCGAAAATACTACAAGTCCTTTCATCAGTTCAAATGGTTCAAATGGCTCTGAGCACTATGGGACTCAACTGCTGAGGTCATTAGTACCATAGAACTTAGAACTAGTTAAACCTAACTAACCTAAGGACATCACACACATCCATGCCCGAGGCAGGATTCGAACCTGCGACCGTAGCGGTCTCGCGGTTCCAGACTGCAGCGCCTTTCATCAGTGCTGAAGGGTCACACGTTGATCAGCACTACAATGCAACTACTGCTCTGAACGGAATGAGGATTTGACCATACGCTAATTCTGTGAAAATGAGAGCGTCGTTCTGCTACACTACAGATTGCTGGTGCTCCTCTCTGCCAAAAGCAATCAATCTATGAAATGTTGAATACAGACGAAGATATTCGCCGCGAAGATTTTACTGCTCCCATGACACGGAATAGTTTGCGTTTATTCTTCAGTTTATCAAGTTTCGCAGTAATGCAACACTTCGACAATGTTTATTTAATTTCAACGTACTTACAAGCAACCAAAGAACCGAATTTGTCAACACTTCTACACCATACTAGAAATTAAAGAAAAATGCATGTGTGTCCGCAGCTCGTGGTCGTGCGGTGGCGTTCTCGCTTCCCACGCCCGGGTTCCCGGGTTCAATTCCCGGCGGTGTCAGAGATTTTCTCTGCCTCGTGATGACTGGGTGTTGTGTGATGTTCTTAGGTTCGTTAGGTTTAAGTAGTTCTAAGTTCTAGGGGACTGATGACCATAGCTGTTAAGTCCCATAGTGCTCAGAGCCATTTGAACCAAAAATGCATGTGGTCCCCAGAAGACCCCTGCTTGATAAACAACGCCGACGACATCGGCTTTGTGTGTTAAGGGTTAGCCAACCCTCACCCATCTCCAATCGCTGGAAATAAAACTGTTCCAATAGACGGTCAGCAAAGTATAGTGGGAAGGTCACAAACTGGCTGTGAAGTCAAAATAGGTTATCTGTGCTAATAAACGAAAAATATGACCATGGCTGTCATTTAATGATTTATAAAATACACTAGAAAACAGAGTCGGTTCTTCTAGGAAGTGGCCGCTTGCCACTTTACTTTGTCCTGAGGAACATACTACAACATAATACACTGAAGAGGCAAAGAAACTGGTACACGTGCCTAATATCACGTAGGGCCCCCGCGAACACGCAGAGGTGCCGCAACACGACGTGGCATGGGCTCGACTAACGTCTGAAGTAGTGCTGGAGGGAACTGACACCTTGAATCATGCAGGGCTGTCCATAAATCCGGAAGAGTACGAGAGGGTGGAGTTCTGAAGAGCATGTTGCGAGGCATCTCAGATATGCTCGATAACGTTCATGCCTGAAGTGTTTGTTGGCCATCGGAAGTATTTAAATTCAGGAGAGTGTTCCTGTAGTCACTCTGTAGCAATTCTGGACGTGAGGGGTGTCGCACTGTCCTGCTAGAATTGCCCAAGTCCGTCGGAATGCATAATGGATATTAATGGATGAAACGCACACGTCTATCCCCTTTATATAATTTGAAACGAGACTCGTCCGGCAAGGCAAAATGTTACCAGTCACCAGCAGTCCAATGTCGGTGTTGATGGGTCCAGGCGAGGCGTAAAGCTTTGTGTCCTGCAGTCATCAAGGATATACGAATGGGCCTTCGGCTCCGAAAGCCCATATTGATGACGTTCCGGTGAATAGTTCGCACGCTGTCACTTGTTGATGCGGATTGCACCTCTGTCAGGTCGTCGTTAGTCGTATTCTTGCAGGATCTTTTTCTGACTGCAGCGATGTCGGAGGTTCTATGTGTTACCGGAAACCTGATATCCACTGTACACTCGTGAAATGGTCGTTCGGGAAAATCCCCGCTTCTTCGCTGTCTCGGAGATGCTGTGTCCCATCGATGTGCGCCGGCAATAATACCACGTTCAGGTTCAATTAACTCTTGATAATCTGCAATTGTAGCAGCAGTAACCGATCTGACAACAGCGTCAGACGCTTGTTGTCTTATACAGGCGTTGCCAATCGGAGCACCGTATTCTGCCTTTTTACATATCTCTGTATTTCTATACCTGTTTCTTTGACGCCTCAATGTGCAACGTAATATGAGTGACATCAATGCCGCCTTTGTGTCAGACCGAGAAACAGTCTCGTTGTAGTTCAGCCGTGCGTGGCTCATGTTCGTACCATCTATTATGTAACATCTTGTTTTACCGTACGGCCGCCTCGTCATTTTAAATTTCAATTACAGGTGTCACTGAATTACTGTCTTCCCTGCCCGTGAGTGGCAGCAGGAGCGTGCATCAATTTTTGCCCTGCCGTATTATCTTTGCTGGACGGCTATTACTTCCCGGTGGTGGTGTGTCTTTGCGAGAGATCGTACCTGGAGCGGTTGGAGTGGGAACGCAGCAAAAATGCAGGAGGGACGTAGCAGCAGTCGGGGACGGAGCGCTAGAGAGGCGCGGACAGCCAGTACTCACCGACCGCTCGCGAAACAGGATGAACTGTCCGACGGACGGAAATGGCAGTGGGATCGACCGTTGACCGGTCGTTCAGTTGGTCGTCTCTTTGGGTGACGTGTGTTTGGTCTTTTGACCGTTTCTGGACCTCGCCACTGGGTCATCTTGCTGGACGTGGCTCGTTTCCTTCTTGTGCGGAGACGTCGTGGCCAATGGGCAAGAGTTACTGCTGCATGATTGGGTCCGAGCCGTTGTGCCCGGAACGCCGTGTCTCCCAGTTCCCGACGGACAGCAGACACACATGGTTTGAGTGGCAACGATCTCGGTTGGTTGTTGGTCGGTCATCTGGTCAGACGACGTGAGTTTCGTCACCGACCGACCTTCGGGTTTGTGTGTGTGTCCGCCGGTGATTCGTTCTAGTTGTTCATCAGTGATTCGTTTTACGAGTGTTCGAGTTTCTTGTGGCAGTGTTTCGTGCAACAAATTGTACCCTGTGTCAGTTCGACTGAGCAATGCTTTAAATGCTGTAATAATGCCTGCGTACTGCAGTAGCCAGTTGGTCGGCTGCGACAGAGCAGCGAGTGAGTGTTTCCTTACTGTGTTGATGCTGTCCGCCACGGCGTGTAGTTCCACAGCCGTTGCGATGTTCGTTTGCCAGTAGTTATTGCGCCTTGGCTGATCAACAAACCAATATTTGAAGACAAGCCGCGCGGAGTGGCCGTACGGTTTAGGGCGTCATGTCACGGACTGCGCGGCACCCCCCGCTGGAGGTTCGAGTCCTCCCTCGGGCGTGGATGTGTGTGTTGGCCTTAGCATAGGTTAGTTTAAGTTATTTTAGGTAGTGTGTAAGTCTAGGGACCGATGACCTAAGCAGTTTGGTCCCTTAGGAATTCACACACATTTAAAAATTTGAAAACGAGTGTTACTGGCGTTTTCGCCTCGCTGGCACTTTGGTTGTAGTGTCTTTGGTCTGGTGACCGAAATCAGGTAGTTGGTTGGTTATTCGGCTGTCTGTCGGTTGGGTTGCCTTCCGATTTTGAGACTGTTGGTCAGGCTGCCTGTCTCGCCTAAACGGGCGTTAGTGTTACAAGTCCAGGCCGACCCTTGGAAACTTCTGAGCGCCGTTTCGTGTCTATTACGTAGTAACTTCTCTGTTTGGGTTTCAGTTATTTGATTGATGTGTGACCTTCAGCCGAGTTTTTTATATCCTGAATTAATATTCCTGTCTTGCCCTTTAGACATAAGGTTCTTATTCCTTATATGGGGCTTTCAGCCGAATTTTACATCAAATGTTTTAAGGCCGTAAGCCGTTAAATTATTATGTTGATGTGTGGCCTTAAGCCGAGTATTAATATCTCTTAAATGATTGACCTTATCTTGCCCTTAAGGCATGAAATTGTTAATTGAAGTGTCGGCAGAAGTGCCAACACCGTGTTGTTTGAGGAAGCCGAAATGCACGCTATAAGCTCACGCAGGATGGCGTGAGGTCTGAAGCAGGATACTTAATGAATACTATAAAGAAAAGTACGTAGCTGCTGGAATACTTAACTTTAATCCACAATTGGTGAACATTAGTCTTGTTACTGTACATGCTTCATTAGATACATAGCAAAGAATAAATGGCGCCTTGCTAGGTCGTAGCAATTGACTAAGCTGAAGGCTACGCTAACTATCGTCTCGGCTAACGAGAGCGTAATTCTCAGTGAACCTTTCCTAGCAACGTCGGCTGTACAACTGGGGCGAGTGCTAGTAAGTCTCTCTAGACCTGCCGTGTGGCGGCGCTCGGTCTGCAATTACTGACAGTGGCGACACGCGGGTCCGACATGTACTAATGGATCGCGGCCGATTTAAAGCTACCACCTAGCAAGTGTGGTGTCTGGCGGTGACACCACAGTTATTCTTTATTTTATATGAAATGTATTAAGATAATGCCTTGTGCCTTTTGATTGAAACTCCTCTTATTGCCTAATATGCGACCTCCAGCGTAGTTCCACTAAAATTAAATTGCTTAGACCTCCAGAAGAGTCTTGTATTTCAATTTTGCTTAGGCCTTGCGTCTTGGATTTTGAATATGGCCATCAGACGATCTAAAGTTAATCAAAGGAGGTCGATTAAAGTTTTGAGTGTTTTGCATCCTTGCTGTAATATTGTGTGTGGATAAATAAAGGCCGGCCGAAATGGCCGAGCGGTTCTAGGCGCTTCAGTCTGGAACCGCGTGACCGCTACGGTCGCAGGTTCGAATCCTGCCTCGGGCATGGATGTGTGTGATGTCCTTAGGTTAGTTAGGTTTAAGTAGTTCTAAGTTCTAGGGGACTGATGACCTCCGCTTTTAAGTCCCGTAATGCTCAGAGCCATTTGAACCATTTTTTGATAAATAAAGTTCGTATGTTGAGTGCAGCTGACAGAAACACATTTTGGCCCCTTTCCACAACCTAATCCGTTCTGTCCTGCTAGCCCAGGCATTTCAGTAGTGTAACTGGCACTTTAGACACAAGATGCCCTCAGTGTGAATTTTGTAAGTTTTCCGTTGAGCGTTGCATTCACCTCCACGGCGGGCAGACACCACTGTGGAGAAGCGGCGGCGGACAACAGAAGCGTTATTGGGCGCTGCCGGACAGCCGGTCCCGCCTGCGCGCCGGTCACGTGGCTGTAGCCGATTAATTGCGCCGACTGCTGTCAGCGCACCTCTAATATCCCAGGAGACCAGGGCGGCGTTTCGCATGCAACGGCTGCTGTCTGCCTCCGCTTGCCCGTTCCCTCTACACTTCGGAATGACGAGCTCCGTTGTAATAGTTGGGCTCTACACGTTTAGGTCAGGGGTGGCCTAGAATTCAACTCACGAGCCCTGTCCTGGAAGGAGTGCCATAAACCTCAGTCTGGTTGGCAAATTTCCCCCACCACCACGCCACGCTGTCAGACCGGGAGGTGGGAGATGAATGGAAAACTCAGAACGCGCCGCAGTCACAGTGCATACGACTTGGTTTTATATTTCACGTTTCTCAACAACAAAGATCAAAAACAAAACAAGTTTTCAGTATCATTTAATTATTCATGGAGCAGCGATGATATAATTTTTTTTACACAAACTGCCGGCATACAAACAACAGATTTTCTCACTCAGGTTGGCATGTGATCGAGACATATTTAGTTTCATAATCGAAAAAGTGTCTTTCACAAACATATGTTAAACGGAATACTGTAGCAATTTTGCAGACCTCATTATGGAGACGTGGAAAATCTACCTTAGGAAAGCAATACAGACGTCCTAGACAGAGATAGCTTTAAAGAAATTTGTCTTTCAAACGGTAATTACCTTACAGATCAAAGTTACAGCTGTATTTGCACAGCGGCGCTTTCAACTGAAAGGGTCCAGAAAACGGGTTGAACACAGATGTATCCTCAAAACATTTACGGGACTATCCTTTCAAAAATGATTGAAATGGCTCTGAGCACTAGGGGACTTAATATCTATGGTCATCAGTCCCTTAGAACTTAGAACTACTTAAACCTAACTAACCTAAGGACATCACACACATCCATGCCCGAGGCAGGATTCGAACCTGCGACCGTAGCGGTCGCGCTGTTCCAGACTGTTGCGCCTTGTTCGTGAAACTGTGTGTAGCTTGTCGACTGCTCAATTATTTTTGTGCTGCCTCCATGCTGATGTGTGGCAGTCGGTCAGTTGGCGTGGAGCAGCGAGGAAATATCCACGGCGGGTAGTTTGGCCGGGCCCGCTGGCAGTCTCTACGCAGTGTCGGAGTGTGTGGGGCTGTTCGCATTGCTACGAAGTCCGTGGCTCACCGACGCTGGACACGAAAGTTTAGTTTGGATTTAATTTACTAGCAAGTCAAGACTGTTCACATTGCGCCGTTTGGTTCTCATTGTTGGCTGTTGGGACATTCCCGTGAGCAACAACATGTGTGTTCGAGTTGGCGAAGGTTTAGCCACTGTCCAGTGGAGTCTAACTGTATTTGGGTATTTTCAATCGAGGTGCACCAGCGGAATTTTCTGCCGTGTGGCCGTTAACGTTCCCGTTACCTGCCCTGGCCGTTGACGTAATTGTCACTGTCCAGGACGGTGTGTAAATAATGCCTCTGAGCACTATGGGAGTTAACTTCTGATGTCGCCAGTCCCCTAGAACGTAGAACTACTTAAACCTAACCAACCTAAGGACATCACACACATCCATGCCCGAGGCAGGATTCCAACACGCGACCGTAGCGGTTGCGCGGTTCCAGACTGTAGCCCCTAGAACCGCTCGGCCACTCTGGCCGGCACACGGTGTGTAGTTTGACAGCTTAATGTATGCTTCGTTGTGGGCGTCCATGCGTTTTACGTTTTGCATTGAACTCCGGATTGAGTGCTGGTCGAGTGAAGCTCAAGTTACCTTATCGGTGGGTCCGTTGACTGTCTGTTGGTTGGGTTGTCGCCAGATCGACAATAGTTGGGCCGACTGCCTGCCTCACCTAAGGGATCGTTAGTATTTCAAGTGCTGGCCGACCCCCGAAACTTCTGAGTGCCGTTAGCCGCACCGCCTTTTCTTATTTTCTGTTGTGTGTATTTGTATGGCACACAGCCGATGGTTTTGGATTAAAGTTGAATTGTTTTTAGTGGTGTTTTAAGTCATAGGCCTTCAGCCGCTTTACAATTAAAATTCCTTACTTGTCAAGTGTTAGATTGTTTGGGCCTTCAGCCTGATTAATATATTCTTTAAAGATAAAGCCTCGGACATTCTGCCTACTAAAAATTATTTTAGTTGTGTTTTAAGTCATGGGCCTTCAGCCATTTTAAAATTAAAGTTCCTTCTTTGCTTGTCAAGTATTAGATTGTTTGGGGCCTTCAGCCTAATTTAAGGCTTAGTTGTTTAAATTTATTTTACGTTGAGTTTCAAATCATGGGGGCCTTCAGCTGTTTTCAAATTAAGGATCTTTGTGTTTCGAGCATCAGACTGTTTGTGTTTTTTTTATTTAATTTTACCTTAAGTCTTAAATCATAGGCCTTCAGCCATCTTCAAATTAAGGTTGTTGCCTGTAAGTGTTAGGTTTTGGGCCTCCAGCTAAATTGTAGAACTTACTTAACGTGAGGCTTTCTGTTCTCTAAATATTCTCTTTGGCGTCTGAATTTTGAGTTAATGGCCTTTAGCCGTTTTTTTTAACTAAAATGGTTGTGCCCTTAAGGCATAAGACAGTGTGGCGTATTCAGCCTATAAGTAAGTACAAGAATTTGTGCTGTAATGTTTGGTCAAATAAATAAAGTTATATGTGTTCGAGTGTAACTGACAGCCGCTAATTTTGGCCCCTTTCCACAATTCCAACTACCTGTCCTGTCCTGCGGGTTTATCAGGGCATCTCACACTCCTTTTTCCCTTATAAATTCAACGACAGAATGTTTTAAATTGAGAAATCGCTCCGTCATGCCTCCTGACTTCACCAACGTACTTTGCAGTACTGTATGAAGCCTCCATACTCTTCCTTCAGTTCCACTGGAAACTGTTGCAACTGACAATAAAATAATACATTCGACTTCAGAAATTTTACTATTCACACCGCCAACTGCTTCACGGCTTTCACATTTGCAAATTTAACAGAAAATGCTTCTTGATATACAGAACAATGAATCCTGTCTGTCGATCGTAATTTTTTGCCTTTTCATTGCCAGCTTAATTGTACCGTCGTTTCACAGCGAAAATCCAGTACCCTTTGCTTAAATAAACCGATAATTTTCATTCCACGTTTCTGTTATTCCCATTTATTTTAAAGGAATGTGACGATAAATCGGGTGACTGTCATTTTTTGTGGAAACAGACACTGGATCTTTGAACGACTTTGGTTCCACGAACCATAACAGCACTGACACCACGATTCTGCCGAACACAGAGAGTTTTGGCTATCAAAATATACAGCACTTCAATGCTAAATGAAATGATATGAACGCATAGTGTCTGCTGTTTCAGATATGTACGAAAGAACAGACAACAAGCGGAATCCGCAGCTGTTATACGTTATATGTAAATTAAGGCGGAGAGAGAAATAAAGGAAAGGAAAGGGTGGTGTCACTGCTTGCATCGCAACGGGACACGACGCAGATTCAGTGGCGACGAATGAAAATACATTCCATACCAGGATTCGATGCCAGGATCTCCTGCTTACTAGGCAGTGCAGATGCACAGATACGTCAGAAAGCGAATATGGAGAAAATGGACAAGGGCTGCGAATAGGTGACGCTCAATGGGAGTGTGAATCTGCCGTGAGGCGTGGCGAGTTACGGTAACGCTGCGTCCAGGAAGGCGCAGTGATAAACGCATCTGCCTAGTAAGCAGGAGTTCGCGGCTTCGAATCCCAGTCCGCTTTACAAACTCCCGGTCCTCTTTACAATTTCATTCGTCGCCGCTGATTCCGCGTAATGTCCCGATGCGCTGACAGCAGTGACACCACCCTTTCCTTTCTTCCACTCTCCACCTTCAGTTAACTAAATGAAATGGCTGATGTTACGAATACTTCCGAAAAGAACCGAGCAAACCCGAGTGACAGTTTGGGCCTCGGCCCGCACGCCGCCCGCACACGCTTCGCGCTTAAGTCTGGCACGCAGTGGCAAGCCCTGGTTCAGGAGTTCGGATAGCGAGTCTGAAGGGGGGTAGGAAAGGAGGAAACGGTGGTAGTTATTATGGCTCCTCAATAAAATTAGAACTACCTTGCACAAGGGATATCTACGATGTCAGCAAGCGTGCGGCGGAAGGTGATCGTAAGGGGACTATTTAAGTATTCTTTAACTTGAAACTTCTCTACTTTCAGGGCACATCTATGCGTCCATCTTGCATTTAAATGCTTCACATAGACATACTTGATTGCACGGGAGGTAGGAATTATGTGGTATAAGGGAATATCTAACGACAGAATGGTTTTCAGAGCACAAATCGAGGAAATTTATTCTATATCAGAACGGAACAAAGAGGGAGGAAATGGACGTAAATCTTGTCATGAAATACCTCCTCATTACACTGAGTTAAGTACTGGTCTTGTACGGTTTCTAGCTTATTTTTGGTATTCAATGAAAACGATGTGACCACTCTTTTTACTGAATGTGTCCTACTTCATATCTGTACAATAGATATGTTTTGGACAGAAATCGTCAACAGTGGATATATTACGCCGAACGGAATCTCAGTAGCATTGTCGTTACCAGTGGCATTCGGTGGGAAGTAAGTGAGGAAGTCGGGTATTTGTTACGCAGCTGTGTGACCTCATAACTAGTGGAACACAGGAATGCAAATGCAGAGGATGTTGCTTTTAGTAAATACGAATTGGTAAAGACTAATTTGAAGACTGTCAACATTTTCATGTAACATTGTCGCTGTATTTATGGTGAGCTTGTGAAACGCAAATTGTCGGTCATTTTTTTTTTTTTATGGTTTGGATTGGTTAGTTCGATTCCTCAGAGTTGATGAAACGAAGATATCTGTTCACATAGCTTGTACTGAGAGTTATAGTTCTACGACTCCTTTATCATGTCAGTAACGTACTATACTGTACAATAATATTTTTTAAAGAAGCGATTTTTCTAAGGATGGTATTAATTGTTAAGGAATAAGAATTCCACAGTATAATATTTGAATGCTAGTCTCTTTTACTCACATGATAAATCAAGTTTTTATCCCGGTCTCCTCACGACAATTTTAGTTTCCATTTACGTGTCATCACATTGCTCTGAGCGGAACACAGTCATTGAAGATTTATTTTCTTTAGCTGGCTTGCTGCTACGGTGCATTTTTATTTTCACCAGTTTTGGGCAGTGCCAAGTTGCGCAATGCGAGTCATCAAAATTTTTTGGGGCCAGTTTAATATCAGTCAGATCGCAGTAAGACAATTACAGTTCAGCTTCGCATTTCAAAATTGTTGTCAGGTTCATTTTAGGTGAAGTTTAGTTAAGATCTCACGTATTTTGTCAAACAGTCTTATTCGTACAGTGCGGTGTCACATTCGAGTGTGTATCATTTAATGTTTGGAATTTTATTTAGACAGTTTGCGTATGGACAGTTATTATTTTAAAATTCATTTTATAATTATATGTAGATCTTATTTTATGTTGGTTTTGTGTGTTGCAACGCAAGCCGCGTACTGTGGAGCATTGTACTGCACACTGTACAGTACAGAATTTCGCAGGATATACTTTCCACTCGTAACCGAGGCAGTGATTAAAAGTCTCAAAGAACTGGGGGGTAACAGCCAGATAGCCACAGTCAATGCTTCACGAGCTACGAGTAGCAGGAATTTTATCGGTGACGTAATGAAGTAGCTATCGGGCTGTTGCCCCGGTTCTATGGGACTCGTAATTTCTTTCGACACGTCGGTTATGACTTTCAGGAATTTTTGTCAGTAAGCTCTGAGATAGAAAAATATTTTATGAGTTGATATTTGTACCTTTACGTCCCCTGAAACAAAAATGTGGCACTGTGCACCTTAGTCCAATCGGTGTGTGTGTCTTTTTCTTGTTATTTTTAGTTTATTCATCTATTGTTCCTTTTAAGAGCAAATCACACTTTTACCAGTTTGTAATGTAGCCAGATGGTCTGATGATGCCTAGAATAGGCGAAACGCTTCACATGTAAAGACTGTATAAAACTATCTTGTGCTAGCAAAACTATTTTTTCTGTCCTCAACATCTATTTCGGTTGCTGCGCCAGTGCACTGCGACAGTAATGGAGCGGAGTAATTTTAATGTTTTTGGAAAAGTTATTTGCTGTACAGTTATATAGTTTCATTTGGATTTGGCGACTCTTTTTAAGAGACTTTTACCTAATCACACCAATCGCATTGTTCAGGTTCACATTCAACACAGATACAAACGAAAGTCTATGAATAGGAAACCATTTAATAATAACAACATACAAGAGCAACATAAAAGAGAACAGTTACAGTCTCCTAACATTTGTCAGACTGGGGCTACAGAGAAGGCATCGACTCCAGTGAAGCCAGTTTCATGCTCAAGGCGGCACAACAACGCAACACCACAGGATATGATTCATTTAATCCACATGCACAGGGCGAAGACTACGTTAACTTCTAGAAACAAATAACACGTCGCCATTCAAATAACAAATAGAGAGATCTGGACTGAGCATGGGTACCAAGACTCAAGCCTACAAGAACTGTTAAAAAAGTTCGGGAAATAGGGAAACTCGAGAACAAAAAAAAAATTTCCCGCCATATTGTGCTGGTAGTAGACACTATTGCTGCGTAGCGTGGCAAACCTGTCGCGCTGTCAAGTGACGGGTGGAGCAAGTGATGTCGCAGGGAGCGGGCGAGATGTTTCGGACAGGCAGCCGAATGAGTGTTCAGTTTCGGCTGTGGTGACGGAGCTGTGTGTTAACGGTAGCTTAGGGTGGGAGTAGTGTATACAATGGAGTGGTAGCTCATGAAGAAAGTGACATTTCAGAACGGTCGGACAGTACGGTGGCTATCCGGAACTCTGGCCATTTTTTTATTTATGTACCAGAAAACTGTTGTTATTAGATTCAGTGTTTCACTGAGTGGCACATTTACATAAAAGTTCACTAAGTTACATGACGCAAGAAAAGTCTATCTATTTTCTGCTTATATTGTAATATGCTTGAAGCTGTTGGTGAAATTATAAGAAAGTCAAACTTCTAAGTCAGTGAAGCGTATAAGTGTTATTGATTCTGAGTTGTTGAGCGTATGTATCCTACGTTTTTAACTTTTGCATCAAGTATGTCAGTAGCTGTGAATCAAATTCCTCAGAGTATGTGATCGCATTGTGAACATACAAAAATATGTTACGTTTGGGACACTATTACAAGTGTCCTTGCTCAGGGTGTTTTATTCCGCAAAGCTACTTGCAACTGTGGCCGACAAGTCGGAAATGTTATATAGTATGAATCACCTAAAACTTGCTCCGCAAATAAGGCGTAAACGGAAAGCGTTATTGGTGTGTAGTTTTTACAGAATTGCATGGCAGTCAGAGGCTCGTATTGTTAGGGGATGAACAGAGACTAATAATCCAGAATGAGATTTTCACTCTGCAGCGTAGTGTGCGCTGATATGAATCTTCCTAGCAAATTAAAACTGTGTGCCGGACCGAGACTCGAACTCGGGACCTTGCCTTTCGCTAGCAAGTGCTCTACTGTCTGGAGCTACCGAATCACGACTCGCGCCCCTTCCTCACAGCTTTTCTTCCAGTACCTAGTCTCCTGCCTGCCAAACGGTAGAGCACCTGCCCGCGAAAGGCAAAGCTCCCGAGTTCGAGTCTCGGTCCGGCATACAATTTCAATCTGCCAGGAAGTTTCAGAGACTAAATTTTTAGAATAAATATTTACAAACCTTAAGTTAAACTAAACTAACTCCGTCAAAACAGGCCTTGGAAGACCCAACAGTACCGACCGGCCGCCGTGTCATCCTCAGCATACAGGCGTCACTGGATGTGGATATGGAGGGGCTTGTGGCCAGCCCACCGCTCTCTCCCGCCCTGTGCTGTTTACGAGGATCGGAGCCACTAGTTCTCAATCAAGTAGCGCCTCAGTTTGCCTCACAAGGGCTGAGCGCACCCCGCTTGCCAACAGCGCTCGCCCAGACCGACAGCTCTTAACTTCGGTGATCGGACGGGAACCGGTGTTACCACTGCAGCAGAGCCATTGGCTAGAAAATCTTAAAGTAGCGTAAATAGTAGCGTAAATTAGAATCTCAGTGGTGTTTGTTGCAGTATTCTAGTGCACGTCTTTTAGGAGATACCATATTTTGAAAAGTTTCCACACTGACACTTGTTTATCCCATTCAACATGAGTAGTTATCAGGTACGATGTTGTTATGTTTGCTTACAGTGTGGTTATGTGTTCCTTGAGTGCACTACGATTTCCTAGTCAGGTAGTGTGAGACAGTCCCCGCATTAGGTCGTGAGTGGACGATGGAATTTACCGATGCACAAAACGCTGACAGGCTCATGGTGTGCCCTCTGCCAGGCACTTAAATTCGATTTACAAAGTATCCATGTACATGCAGCTGTATATGTAGATGTAGATGCAGCGTGGAATGTCTTGCGAAGGGCGTATAGAGAAGGTAGGAAGAATGCATTTCGTCCTTGTACGGCGCATATGGAAAAATATCCCAATAGACGTCAACCATCTCCGTAATTATTTATCAACCTCTTCAACCACTTACGTGAAGATGGTAGAGTAACACCTAGACAACAAAACAGAACGAAACAAGTGACAACAAAAGAGGGGGGAAATCAATTTTCTTTCTACTGATGCATTTGATTCGCACGAGGAAGTGGCATGAGTCAGACAACTGTCCTATGCATTTTCTATCGAGATAGGTTCCACCGCTATCACATCTCTTTCCAGCAAGAGCTGCATGGAGAGGAGTATTAAAATCGCCTTAACTTCTGTACATGGACACTCCAGACGTATCATGTATCTTGTTTAATGATGATGCCAAATGTGACACCCCCCGTTGGCTTCGTCAGGTGGAAGGTTACCGTCCATGGAGTGTAAACGTGTGGTGTGGGGTAGTGAACCATCAGCTCATAGACGCTCTTTTCATAGACAGTAAACTGAACGCATGCAAGTATCGCAGCCTCTTGACAGACCATCTTCCACGAATGCTAGTAACCGTTCCTTTGAAAACTAGGACGAACCTAAACATGATGGCTGTCCAGGCGGTAGTGCATGAAATACTACAGAGTGTCTTCACGAATTGTTTCCAAATCGTTGGATTGGACACAGTGAATCTGTATTTTGGCCGGCCCATTCCCCGGATTTGACTCCTATAGACTTTCTTCTGTGGGGAAAGATGAAAGACGCTGTCTACAGGGACATACCAACTACAATCGATGATAGGCAGTGGCGTATTACAACAGCCTACTCGGACATCTCCGCTGAAATGCCAGCACGCAGCAGTCGCCCCATACAAGACTGGAATCGTGTACTGTCGCTTCCGTTGGCCACTTTGAACACAACCTCCCATGGTCAACTGCCTCGTTAGTCGTCAGAGCCCACATAACTAATGTATGTAACCGTTCTTCAGTGTGTGCGGCCATTTTTCAAAGTACGATATCTCGTATATGACTCGTACTAGAATCCTGCAACAAACACCACTGACATTCTAATTTGCCCTACTTCAAGTCTGTTTATGTCGAAAGGCATTGTTCCATTAAGAAATGTATGTTCACACAAAAATACGCTTTCTAAGTATTATTACAATCTACATATAGGCTAATAATATGAACCCGTGATTACCAATACTTTCTGTGGAAACCGCACATCTATAGCACTTTTCATTTCCACAATATTTGCGGTGCAAGGTTAGGTGACTCACCTTGTACGTTGAAAAAGAGGTCGATATTGTGTAGTTGCGTTCGTCTGTCCGAAGACTGGTTTGAAGCAGCTCTCCATGCTACTTTATCTGTGCAAGCTACTCTATTTCAGAATAACTACTGCACCCTACATCCTTCTGAATCTGTTTAATGTATTCATGCCTTCACCTTCCTCTACAATTTTTACCCTCGCTTCCCTCCAATACTAAACTCATGATCCCTTGATGCCTCAGAAAGTGTCCTACCAGCCGATCCCTTCTTCTACTCAGGTTGTGTTACAACAAGTTTCTTTTCTCCCCAATTCCATTCAGTACCTCCACTTTAGTTACGTACTCTACCTGTCTAATCTTGAGCTTTCTTCTGTAGCACCACATATCAAAAGTTTCTGTTATTTTCTTGTCTAAACTGTTTATCGTCCATGTTTCACTTCCGTAGATGGCTACACTCCGTACAAATACTTTCAGAAAGGACTTCCTGAGATATTCAATGTTAACAAATTTCTTTTGTTCAGAAACGCCTTTGTTGCCGTTGCCAGTCTAAATTTTATAACCTCACGTACCCTAAATAGTTTCATTGACAGTGACAGCGGCCACGGAAACCTACGCTTACATGTTAACAGACTTGTTATAACTGCTCTGAGTGTTGGGGATTGGTCTCATGAACTTACCTTACCTGCGCAGCATAATCTGGAACTGGTATTTGCGTAGATTTCACAATAAATGTAAAATTCGAAATTCTGACTTCCTACTTATTTCTACTGAAAAGATGGTATTTCTTGTTATAAACCCGCCAAGTTCTTTTTAATCACGGAAGGAACATCCACCCTTTCAATTCACTGAACCTGTGAAGCTCTATTTCGTGTCTTCGCTCTCTTCTGCGCGCTTTTTTTCAGACCGTGCATTTTAAGTCTAAGTTATCTACTTTACTTATTTTTTCAACAATTTAGCTTATTTCATCGTCAGATCGGAAAATGACCATTAAATGTGACCAAAACTAGTTATGAAATGTGAATAATGCAGCTAACAAGAGATCTGTGAAATTCGACGTATGCGCTGAAATTTTTTATACAGGAAGAATACACCCGAAAAACTAGCTTATGGAAAATTTAACTGTTAAGACGCACTAAAAGTATTGTTAAAAAATGTTGAAAACTGCCATATTCGTAGCTGTCCAGGTGGCTGGAGAAATGTACACCCCTACCGGAGATGTAGCATATAGCACAACCGCGCTTATCGTTCGCTGGTTGCGCACCAGTTAACAGGTAACACGACTCGACGCGCTCGTAATTTGTAAACCGAATTTCGATTTTCGTTAATAGTTTCTCTGAAAACATTGTAGTTATTTTTCACTCAAATTTGCAATACGTTTAATATTCATAATAATTACTGTTTTTTTTGTTTTTTGTTTTTTTTTTGTTTTGCAATAGTGTGTGTTAACAACGGAGATAAAACGGAATTAATATACATTATGTTAAACGCTTAGTGTTTAACAATGTACAAACCTGGTATTGCGTCGTAACATCTGACCATGAACTGTATAAACAGAAGAAAAACTTACATAAAGTAATAAATGAACCTCGCAAAACTGTGAAAGAAAAAGTATCCGGAAGATTTATTGCACAAGTTGGCCACAGAGTCTCGTTACCACCTTTAGTAACCAACATAAAACCCTAAAGTTGCATAAATAGTACGAACAACAGTTCTTTACAGGAGTTTTCTTGAGATATGAGCTATGTAGAGCTCCTCGTGAGAGACAGTTCAGTCCACATTTACCGACGGAGATCTGCAAGACTGGGCGCTCAGAATACCCACCAAGATGAACATTGCTTGCTTCAAGTCTTCTTCGACCTCGTTAAGATGATCCAAGAAATAATACAGCATAGTAAGTCGCAAAACAACGATGTTTACTTCAGATTAAAGTGTAGAGGAGATGCTATTAGTTCGCGGCTGTTATTCCCAAATCTGATATGTCTAACGCCGATCAGTTAGGTTTAGTGAAAGAACTGCGATAAAACCCTACTTCATCATTTCGAGGTGGAAAAAGACAGAATCTGGAGTGCAAATAATTAATTCTATGACACATTCGTATACAACAATGAGACGGTATGTGACATTCGTATTCCGCAGCTTTAAGTCTTTTGGGACCTCAAGGCATAATAGGAATAAAAATAAAATAAACGGACATTTAAGTGTAATAAACCTCATACCCGACCTATCAATATCTGCCAAAATTGGAAAGAATAATTTTTAACATTTCATTCGAAACGGTTTCAAACCAGCTGCCGAAATGAATTCATTGCTTTTTGCGGACTTTTCGGCTGGGTATAACAATATCTCTGCCTTTCTGGAGGACGAAGAAAGGCTGATGCTATAATTCAGATTTCACCAAGAACATCCAATGTGACTCTCGATTAAGAAGATTTTCGGCTGTGGAAAATATTTTAAGGAAACTATCGAACAATATAATTTTCGATAGCTCCCTGTCATTTGACGTATATCAGAAGAGTAGTATCTTTAAATTTGCGCATTATCAGTTTGCATCGGCATATCTTGCGAATTGCTTTAAGCATCCTCGGTATACAGCACAACATGCAGAACAACGGACAAGACCATTTTTGACTTCACCGCAAATGTTCCTAAATAAAGCTAGTAATTACTGTGACGAACCTGATTGCATTAATTTCCCTTTCGTGCTTGATGTAAGCAAAATATTTGTTTTCATCAATCAGATGACACTTCGCTTTGTTATGAGAACTGTTAGGAATAAACAGGGCGCTGTTTCATTGTTAAAATATTACTCAGCAAATTTTAATGAAAACTGCACTTCAGGAACTGTTATAAAATGATATACATCATAGAAATAATTCCGTTCAATGAAATAGTCACGATTGATGGAAATCGTCTGTAACGTATCATAAGACACCATCTTATTTACTCTCGTCCACTAGTCATCCTTGTAAGCATTACATATGCGACAATCTACCTGTCGATGCTAACTATCTTATTCAACACGTACGTGACGTGTGTTGTATGAGTTAGGTGCTTCAAGTTCGTTTGCGTCACTCTGGATATTAGCAATTCGTGGCGCTGTGATCTCTTGCCACGGCCAGTCGCACGCTAGGCAGGAAGGGTTGTACACACCCCTGTCATAAGTGGTCCTTCGTGCGAAAAAACCGTGTAACCTCAAGAATCTTAAAAAAAAATACTTGCAGTGCACCTTTGCAGCCAAATATTTGAGAACGCGTATCTTTCGTTATATTCTTCCCGCATAAAAAGATTCATTGTGAGTTACGACATGTCGGATTGGACCATTCCCTTGTGAGATTTTACAATAAATATACCCTTTAAAAATACATATGTCAGTGTTCGACAATTTTATGTAACTGTATTACAACTGCAGCCAACAAAGAGGAATTAAAGTCCAAACAGCTGCTGCCATCTACTTTGTGGCTCTGATAATATCGCAGGGAGAATAGCTTCGTTATATCTGGCCATGTGCAGCCGTATGCCTGCTGGTTGGTTGGTTGGCTTTGGGGAAGGAGACCAGACAGCGTGGTCATCGGTCTCATCGGATTAGGGAAGGCTGGGGAAGGAAGTCGGCCGTGCCCTTTCGGAGGAACCATCCCGGCATTTGCCTGGAGTGATTTAGGGAAATCACGGAAAACCTAAATCAGGATGGCCGGACGCGGGATTGAACCGTCGTCCTCCCGAATGCGAGTCCAGTGTCTTACCACTGCGCCACCTCGCTCGGTCTGCCTGCTGGTGCTACGATATTTTATGACTTACAGGCTGTTAAATTAGAGTCATTACACAATTAATTACATGGCCGGGGATTGCTCCGAGGGCAGGAGTGCAAAATATTTGATGTTTGCGCGCTGCTAATTGTATATCAAACAGTACGAGTACGCGTGGAGCAGGCATTTGTTAAAGTCACGAACCGTCCATCTGAGATAACTGCGTTAGCTCGCGCTAGCACAAGCGACGTCCCCATCCACATGACAGATATTAATGTGGTTCCCCGTTTCTGGCTCTTGTTACAGCGCCAACAAGATTAAGGCCGTAATGGCTCATCACCGTGCAAACCAACGGCGACACACATCAACACAACCGGGCGGCTCTGAAGCGATCACCCAATCGTGCTCTTCCGAGCTTGGAGGGGAGTTCACTGCACTGTTACAATAAAAACTGTTTTCCCTTTCAGAAAAGTCGCTAATTGGAAATTGTGTGTGCCGACCATCGAAAGTTTCATCAAGGGCCTGTCACTGTTCTTCGCTTTAACCGACATCGTCAACGTACTTCACTACTTGGCTGGGCGCTAGTGGTATCTGATTAGAATACCGATGATTAAGAAATTTCCATCGAAAGTTTTTGGCCGTTGTGGGAAGGAGAGATGGGAGAGTTCAGTTCCTGCTTAAAAGATGTGGTTCCAATATCTTAGGATAAATTACAGGTAACGAGGGTAAATGAAATACTTCAGCAGGCAAGGAGCTGGGAGTGGTTAGGCGCCAGGGCACAAAGATAAATTCTGCCACTGTCATTATTATTATTGTCATGATTATTTTATTATTGTTATGAGTATTATAGCAGCAGTAGTGCAAGTCTTGCCAATATTAACTTTATTAGTTTGAAGTCAGTATTATTTACTCATATTGTCAGTACCCTTATAGGCACTGAAATCATGTTAACGTTATTTGCCATATTACAATTATTATTTTTTAGGTACCTGGAAAGCCCTGGTCTGAAGTAAGAGAGCGTGTGAGGGTCGGACTCATGTTTCATAAATAAATATATATAAAAACACAACACGTCATTCAGGTCAGATTTTATTTAGCAAGCTGTAAAGGAAATTATTTGCTTTTAAACACGTGAAATTTAAAAATCCAGAATATTAAAAAAAAAAAAACAAGCCAAAGTAGATTTAATATTTGAAAATAGAGGTGCTTTCAGTTGAGGTTTTCAGACGTCACAATGCGTTTTATCAAAATAATTTCAGTAAAGCACAACATCAAATTCAGTCATTACCACAAGAGACAGATATAGATTTCAGTTAACTTCCGTTCCACAGAGAAATGCAGCAATCACCACTAAAGATTAAGGTGACTCATCAGTTTGCAGCAGTAAGCCTAGGAAACAACCAATGGTCAGTTAAAAAATAATGAGAAATGTAAGCTATACCTAAATCGGAGTGATATTACCTGAGTTCCAGATAACGTATGAGAATGCAGCCGGATGACGTCTTCCACAACCGTCGCTATTTCGACAGCAGCACACTCTGCTATTTTCAATGCAGTTTTGCCACTGAAAATGACAGGGTGTGCTCCTGTTAAAAGTCGTATCAAATAATTTTCTGTCGTTATTTTGCTCTTTACACTGTTGATAAACGAGCTTTTAGCACATCATTTTTCAATTGGCAAATTTGTACTATGACACCCTGCTTATTCCGGGTAACAGTATTTTGTATTAAGAAGGTTGAGTCATCCTCTTTTGCGTACCAGTGCTTAAGCGCTTTAATGAAATATGTACACCCGAAAGTGTGATCTGACGTCACGAAACCGGTCATGTTTCTATCAAAGATCACATGCAGCAGAAAGCGGTTTGTTTCTGAAACATGGATACAAGTCGTATATTTTTAGCTTGGTTGGTACCTCCAAGTACATGTGCCGAGAGCAAGCCATTAATGCTTAATTTTCACTGGCCAGCAGGTCAGCCATTGAAGGCTGGACGCGTGAACGCAAAACGGGTAGTTAATACTGGCAGGTGTAGACCATCTAGTTGTGCTGTTACGACCGTGAAGGAAACATCAAGTAGTAAATGATGAGACGTGTTTTGTGTTCCTGTTCGACGCACAGAAAAATAACCACCACAGTGACCTGCGTACGTATTAACGTACCATGTATAAAAATATCTGCAAGTATACCAGTCACACCGTGTATTATGAGCCGGTTCAAATGGCTCTGAGCACTATGGGACTCAACTGCTGTGGTCATAAGTCCCCTAGAACTTAGAACTACTTAAACCTAACTAACCTAAGGACAGCACACAACACCCAGCCATCACGAGGCAGAGAAAATCCCTGACCCCGCCGGGAATCGAACCCGGGAACCCGGGCGTGGGAAGCGAGAACGCTACCGCACGACCACGAGATGCGGGCTATTATAAGCCGGACTCAGACCTGATAGACAGGAACAACTATGGCATAAACGAACGGAAACATTTAGCAGCGTGATTTAGCCAAGTTGGAACTAGTAAAATCTCTAACATACTGGGAACGGAGTCGACTTTCTGGGCTTCCGTTGAGGCGTTTGTGCCTCGTGCCGCCGAACACTTGTCGTTTGTTGTGTTAAAAGGGCTCGCAATGGTGCGCCTGCTGGCCAGCAACCCTTCCGACGGCCGCGCAGTACTTTCCACCTAGAACACAGGCGTTACGAGGGAAAAATTCACTCTGCAACTGCCGCCGAGCCGGGTAAGTAAACAAAATGTAAGTAGGCCTACTACCCGACAATGATTTTATTACACTTGGCCTCCCGCAGCCGTTATCGAAAACACGCGGTGACTTTACTGTGAAGTAGTGCAGTGGTTTCAATGAATTGCCAAAATCAGCTGTGTACGGGACATCGTTAGAAATAAACGGGGAGAGTTGTAAATTTCTGCCCGTCCGGGATTCGAACCCGGGATCCTCTGCTTACTAGGCAGGCGCTGTAATCCCTAAGCCACGAAGGACACAGGAATGTGCGTGGTTGCTCGGATTTAATATAAGAACCGCCCCTCCCTTCCCCCACCACCAGACCCACATTATCACCTTAGTCCACAAATACGAAAGTCGCACAGAAATGATTCTCGGCTTGTGATCACCGTAATTATAAGTGTATGGTGTGTGTGTGTGTGTGTGTGTGTGTGTGTGTGTCTGAAAGAACAGACACCATACACACATAGTAAAGTGGTGGCTATTGAGAACGTGTGACACTGAACGATTCGTGTAATCTCAAGTGTTTCATAGTGTCCTCGTGAAATATCCACGATAAAAATTGATCAAGCCGAACGAAACGCCCTCACTCCCAGGTGAAATAATATTATGGTATAATAATTCACCAATTGATGGTTGTTGAGCTGCAGTACAAACAGCCATGGTATAGTACGAACACAGCCTCCAAGGCAGAAGCAGTTACGGAGAGGCACAGTTGTGTAAGAAGGGAGCAGTTTCAAAGCGATTATAAAAAAAAATATATGTATATTAGCGAGGAGAAGACAGTGATTCCTCTAGTCCATTACCTGCACCACCTGCACCGGGCCATATAGTGCGATTGCCATCATCAAAAAGTAAGAATTCATCTGGTGGTTCAGTAAGTGGTCAGTTTAAGTGGTGCAGTCCTCGAGGGAACCAGCTGAACGTGGTATATTTTACGAATGCCCGTAGTGCCAAAATGATCGATGAAAATGTGAAAACGTGTAACAAAGTCGAAGATTACAATTGACTTATTGTCACAGGAAATATATGAACACATCAGTGAACAAAAACACAGTTATAGTATACAAACGACGAATGTTAGCAAACGTTTAAATCAGTGGGGTAGACAAATATGGACGAAATATAGAGGTTGTTTAGATTGATTTTGTGGATAGCATTGATGAAACTTCCATCTATAGGTTTATTTTGGTCCGTGGATCCATGGTTTATTTAAACATTATCGTGAAATGTAATGAGTTGCGATTGTTTCTGAATTCTGTTCAGAACGCTGAATTTCGCAAACAATACAAATCTTGATGCTTTAGATCATCCCTCAAAAGTTCATTTCCCATCGACGAACCGAACAATAAATATTATGACCCTCCAGAAATACTGTGTATCGACGAATCTCTAACAACATTCCGAGAACGAATTATAGTCAGGTAATATTTGAAACATGAGAGGCACAAGTATGGAATCAAAAGTTTAAATTCTGCTGCGTAAGTGAATACTGCTGCAATGTACTAACTTACGCTGGTAAAGTAATAAAGAAAATACCACAGCAACAAATGTTGTGATGAATTTGTGTCGAGATATATTCAATACAGTCCATACGTTATGTACTGATAATTTGTATACCAGTGTAGATAGATCCAGCAAACTCATGCCAAAGAATAAAGCATTTGGTTGCTATCCTTCGACTGAGTCGCAAAGGAACTTCCAAAGAAATTGTAACGACTAAATTGAAATACAGGAAAGTGGCTGCAAAAGAGAATAGTCCAGAAATTACGATCATGAAATTAAAAGACAAAAGAGACATTTCTGGTCGTCCCAGCAAACGTTCGAGTGAATCTAAAACGTGATAACCAAAAGAGGGGCTAATCGAAAACCAAAAGCTTTTACTGAATATAATAAGGGAAGAGCTGCTGTAGATATATCTGAGAAAATGAGTGCGTATAGCAGCACACTGAGAAAGGCAATTAAATGATATCAACAGTTAGGATTCTATTTTTTAACACCACTGTTGTGAATGTATATATGTGTTCCAAGAGATGTGGGAAGGGAAATGCCAATCACAATATTCCGGAAACATTTGGCAGATGTGCCCACACGACATTCACATTTGGGAACTCCAGTCAGCGTCGATACATAAAGATGCAAAAACCAGTTGGGAGCAAAGGAAGGAAAGGCGCATAATATGACCAGATATTGTTCCCAACGTTTCAATACAAACACAAAAACATTCGGACACAATGCAGTTAGAAAACTGATTGCACACGGGGTTAGTTTTTGTGATACGTGCAAATGAAAGCCCCATTCTTGTACAGAATGATTCAATATACTTCATGAAAATTACATTAATCAATATATCTGAAAGAACCCTGCAGCATAGCAGACGTTTCCGAATCACTGTTCACACCCTCTACACACTAAGGCGCTCACCTAATCAATAACCGCTCATCGCTCGTGCATTCTACAGCCAAAAATCGCAAACCCTCGGCCACCAAACACAAAAGAGGTGCTTCTCGGGCATGTACATTGACAGAACAGCGGCCGGCCGGTATGGCCGAGCGGTTCTAGGCGCTTTAGTCCTGAACCGCGTGACCGCTACGGTCGCAGGTTCGATTCCTGCCTCGGGCATGGATGTGTGTGATATCCTTAGGTTAGTTAAGTTTAAGTAGTTCTACGTTCTAGGGGACTGATGACCTCAGATGTTAAGTCCCATAGTGCTCAGAGCCATTTTTGAACAGAACAGCGACTCAGTCATCCAAAATAGTATTTAATTTCTTTAACTGTTTATAGCATCCTTGTTCTACATATCGAGAAATTTTTCTACGATAGCCATCCTGATGTGCTCGTTGGGAAACGACTGAGAACAAACTGACGTGCACCGCCATTACAATGGCGACTTGCTGGGACGCAAAGTAGATGGATGCTTAGCTACAATGTTAAGTCCTGTAGTGCTCAGGGCCATTTGAACTTATCTACACAGGCAAACATATTGATATTCAGAAAAACACAGAAGACCTTGAGACTTGAGATAGGAAGGTCATGTTCACAGGACACGTACATTAGTATGTCCTGCAGAAGTGATAAGCATTTGAAACATATCGGCCCTTAGGTTTATAGTCTACATCGATAACACCGGCGCAACAACACCTACTGGTAAAATGTGGCTGCGACTCTCGTTGTCGCTATAAACCGAAGGTAACGTATCAGTATGTCTTGAGGAGCCGTGCAGGATGCTTCGCATATGCATGTGCGTGCCGTACCGATAAATCAGTGAAACTGAAAGAGTGCACATTATTGGAATGAGAGAATGTGATGCATCTATCGAGGAAATTCCTGCTCGTGTAGGACGAAGTGTTTCGGCAACGCAATGAGTGTGTGCACAAGGGTTCACGGGAGGTCGTAGGAAACCACGAGGTCGGTCTACACCTACATCTACATGATTACTCTGCTATTAACAGTAAAGTGCCTGGCAGAGGTTTCAATGAACCACCTGAAGCTGTCTCTCTACCGCTCCATTCTCGAACGGCACGTGGGAGAAAAGAACACTTAAATTTTTCTGTGCGAATCCTGATTTCTCTCATTTTATCGTGATGATCATTTCTCCCTACGTAGGTGAGTGCCAACAGAATGTTTCCGCAATCGGAGGAGAAAACTGAAATTTCATGAAAAGATCCCGTCGCAACGAAAAACGCCTTTGTCTTTGTCACTCCGATTTTCGTCTCATATCTGTGGACTACCTCCCCTATTTCGCGATAATACAAAACGAGCTGCCCTTCTTTGTACTATTTCGATGTCATCCATCAGTCCCACGTGATGCGGATACAACACACCGCACAGCAATACTCCAAAATAGGTCGGACAAGCGGGGTGTAAGCAGTCTCTTTAGTAGACTTGTTGTACATTGTAAGTGTTTTGCCAATGAATCGGAGTCTTTGGTTTGCTCTACCCACATTACCTATGTGATTGTTATATTTTAGATTATTTGTAACTGTAATCCCTAAGTATTTAATTGAATTTACAGCCTTCAGATTTGTGTGACTTACGGCGTAATCGAAAATTAGTCAATTTCTTTTAGTACTCATGTGAAGAACCTCACATTTTTCTTTATTCAGGGTCAACTGCCCCTTTTCGCTCATACAGATATCCTGTCTAAATCATTTAGCAATTCGTTTTGGTCATCTAATGACTTTTCAAGACGGTAAATGACAGCATCATCTGCAAAGAATCTGAGACGGCTACTAAGATTGTCTTGTATATCGTTAATATAGATCAGGA
Source organism: Schistocerca nitens (assembly GCF_023898315.1). Classification (NCBI taxonomy): domain Eukaryota; kingdom Metazoa; phylum Arthropoda; class Insecta; order Orthoptera; family Acrididae; genus Schistocerca; species Schistocerca nitens. The sequence goes on along the minus strand of NC_064618.1, from coordinate 203,768,982 downwards.
ACAATAGAGGGCCTATAACACTTCTTTGGGGGACGCCGGATATTACTTCTGTTTTACTCAATGACTTTCCGTCTATTATTACGAACTGTGACCTTTCTGACAGGAAATCACGAATGCAGTCTCCCAACTGAGGCAATATTCCATAGGCACGCAGTTTTGTTAGAAGACGCTTATGAGGAATGGTGTCGAAAGCCTTCTGGAAATCTAAAAATATGGAATCAATTTGACTTCCCCTGTCGATAGCACTCATTACTTCATGAGTATAAAGAGCTGGTTGAGTTTCGCAAGAACGATATTTTCTGAATCCGTCTTGACTATGTGTCAATAAATCGTTTTCTTCGAGCTACTTCAAAACGTTCTAATACAGTATATGTTCCAAAACCCTGCTGCAAATCGACGTTAGTGATATGGACCTGTAATTCAACGGATTACTCCTACTCCCCTTTTTGGGTATTGGTGTGACTTGAGCAATTTTCCAGTCCTTAGGTACGGATCTTTCTGTGAGCGAGCGGTGGTGTATATTTGCTAAATATGGGGCTATTGTATCAGCATACCCTAAGAGGAACCGGACTGGTATAAGCATACCCATCATATCGAGGGTACTTTGAAGGCACCGTCGACTATAACTGTATGAATGGGGCACCTGTATGAAATGGGACTCAAATTTTGTTTGAACTGTTCAGCAACTATATCTTCCGAGTCGGGGGATCGGTAAAACGATCCAATTAATAGTTTAGTCCGATTGTCAAGTATAACCTCTACCCATACTATTTCGCAGGAACCATCTACTTCAATTTTTCTGCAAGGCAAAGAATTTCTGACAGCAATAAGTATTCCACCACCAACTGTATTTAATCTATCCTTTCTGAACACTGTTAGATCCTTTGAAAAGAAAAATTGGCTGAACTTATATCTGACTTTAACTACCTTTCTGTACCTATAACTATTTGAGATTCAGTGCTTTCTATTAGGGCTTGGAGCTCTGGTTCTTTCCCAAAATAGCTACGACAGTTTACAGCTGTAATACCGATCGTTTCTGCAACTAACCATCTGTGTTTTACCTGTTCCCTTTTAGACGGACGCTCTTTCTGTGGTTCCCTGAGACCCTCTAACCTAAAAAACCTCCCAGTCCCTTCCACACAGCTCCCCGCTACACGTGTAGCCGCTTCCTGTGTGTAGTGGACTTCTTACCTATTAAGCGGAACCCGTTGGCGCAAGTCAAGGAATCTGCAGCCTACACGATCACACAACTGCCTGAGCCTCTCATTCAGACCATCCACTCGGCTCTGCAGCAAAGGACCACAGTCGATCGACGACGCAGCAGATGGTGAGGTCCGCCTTAACCTCGCAAGCAAGATTGGCAGTTTTTACCATTTCCACTAGCCACCCGAAACCAGAATCTCCTCCGATCCAAAGCGACACACGTCATTGGTACCGACATGAGCCACCACCTGCATTTGACTGCACCCTGTACTCTTCATGGCATCCGGAAGCACTTTTTCCTTATCCGGAATGACTCCCCCTGGTATGCCACGGAGTGGTCGCACCACCCAGACCCCTCAGAGGAGATCGACACCTAATCCGAATGGCATTGCAGGACACATCTGCGTCCTCTTCGTCTCTGACAGAACATTGGAACAGTTGCACACTATGTCTGTCACCGTTTATTACTGTATTGTTACCTGCGCGTCGTCCATTTCTCCGCCTGTCTTTGACGAATACGCAAAAACATTCTAGACGGCAATGGTGTATGGAACGACGTGATTTGGGACAGGAATGGCATCAAACCTTGTTTTCGGTCGAATCCACGTTCTGTTTGTTTGAAAATTATGGCCGCATTTTGGTTCGCCGCATATAGGGGAGCAGCATCACAGTGACTGCATTCGCAGAACACATACAGAGTCAATTGAAGACCTTATGGTGTGCTATTGGGTAAACAGCTGGTGCGTGTCTAGGGCAGTGTGACCAGCGTGACCTATGTGAATGACAGCCAGCGACCCGTGGCCACATACTCTCTGCACAACACCCCACACGCCATTTTCCAGCAAGACAATGCACGACTATACGCTGCTGCACGAACACGTAACCGAGCGAGGTGGCGCAGTGGTTAGACACTGGACTCGCATTCGGGAGGACGACGGTTCAATCCCGCGTCCGGCCATCCTGATTTAGGTTTTCCGTGATTTCCCTAAAATCGCTCCAGGCAAATGCCGGGATGGTTCCTTTCAACGGGCACGGCCGACTTCCTTCCCCGTCCTTCCCTAATCCGATGAGACCGATGACCTCGCTGTCTGGTCTCCTTCCCCAAACCAACCAACCAACGAACACGTAGCTTCTTGGTGTCACAGGATGTGAGCCTTTTACTCTGGTCCGCCACATCACCAGACCTTTCACCATTCGAAGATGTGTGGATTATGGTGAAACATCGGGCGCAGCACTGTGATCCAATGCCAGCCGTCACAGTTGAACTTGGGAACTAGCTGAATTTAGCATGGATTGCTCCACCACAGGACACCATTCGCTCCTTACACGCGTCGATGCCATCACGCATGGAACAAGTTATGAGAGCCAATGGCGGACTGTGTCTACTAGGCAACAGGACGTATGCTGAGCCGAGGTTACTAAAATGCTAATCATTTCTGAAGAATATACTAATGTACGTGTCTTTTGAATATCAGCGTCCCATCTTTAGTCGTTGAAGGTGCTTTTTTAGTGTATATGACATCGCCCTATCTATGTCATATCGAACGCATGGATTGGTAAATGAAATTTGATAGTAGTGTGTCGATCGGATGCAGTCGATAATCTTTGTAAGTCCCTTGCCGACATTCGACTGCAGGCTGCATGCGTAAACAGAGCTCCACCAGCATCCTTTCTTTCATTCCATGCTCATTAAGTATAAATCAGATACTAGCATCGTACAGTGGTGAATGATGGACAGTGGGAGCACAGGAAAACAAAATCGAAGCGTTTTGGATGTGATGCTGCTCAAGGATGTTGAAAAATAGGTGGACTGGAAAAGTTATGGAATGAAGATGCTCCTCAGAATCGGTGAAGACGCGAATATAAGGAAAATACTAACAAGAAGTAGGGACAGAATGGTAGGATATTTATTATGAGATCAGGGAATAACATACTAGACAGAGCTTCAGAGAGAGAAACTGGGAAACATCCGTCAAATATTTGGAGATGTAGAAGACAAGTGTTACTTTGAGATGAAAAGGAGTTCGTTGTGAGCCGCATCAGGAAGTCAGAAGGTGCAGGACGCATTTCACAACACATTGGAGAGTGGATGGAGATCGGTAGACGAAAACTGCGTAGACTAAGATCTTCTACAGACACTTGCGAAATTTATGGATCGTTCCTAACCATCGCCTCGAAAAAGCCATCTTTGGAAGGCTCCGGTGGACATATGTTTAGGAATTGTAGCTGGGTATGTGAGTCAAAGTACGCGTGGTCTACTGGCCTTTGATAAAATGTTCTGAGTCCTGGTATAGAAGCCTGCCATCTCGTAAATTTTAAATAAAAAGCATCAGCAGTAGTGGTCGAAGACTTCCGGCGTAAGAAGTCACCCTCATTCAGCCAACGTCCTCGTCAAAGAGGGCGGAGGAACAGGCAAGGGTTCTGGGAACTGTCTTGCCCTTGGCGTGGGAAACTGCCCTTAAGGCTGAAGAATTAGCAATGGGCAACGGAATGAGGGTGCAGAAAGCAATGGAAACCACTGCATTGAAAACACATAGTGTATACCCAAACAAACGAACGCATAATGTTCTACGAGTCGCGGCATGGAATGGCAGAAATTTGAATGTAGTAGGGAAGCTACGAAATCTGAAAGTTGAAATGCAAAGGCTCAGTCAAGGTATAGTGGGGAGCAGTGAAATGAAACGGAAAAATGACAAAGGATTTTGGGGAGATGAATATAAGGTAATATCTACAGCAGCAGAAAATGGTACAGTGGGAGTAATATTCGTTATGCATAGAAAGATAGAGGAGAGAGAGTGTTTCTGTGAACAGTTCAGTGATAGGTTTGTTCTCATCAGAACTGACAACGATAGTTCAGGTATACATCCCGACATCGCAGGCTGAAAGTGAAGGTATAAAGTAAAAAGGACATTGAACACGTAATTCAGTAAATGAAAACTAATTGTCACGGGAGACTTGAATACGTTTGTAGTTGAAGGAGCAGAAGAAAGGGTTGCGGCTACCAGAAATGAGAGGAGAAAGTGTAATTCAGATATGCAATAAATTTCAGCCGGTAATAGTGAATACACTGTTCAAGATTCACAAGAGGAGGGATACACTTGGAAAAGACAGGGAGATATGGGAAGATCTCAATTATATTACGCCTGGATTGTAATGCGTATCCAGGTGCAAATATAGACTCAGATCAAAATTCGGGGTGAAAGATTACGAACGGAAAGAGTCGCAGATAATAGAGCTGTCCTGATTACATAGTTATCCTGATGGCATAGCTATCATCAGTGAAAGTGAAGATGAATTACAGTATCTGCTGAATGGAATGAACACTCTAATGAGAATAGAATATGGGCTAGAGTATTACTGACAAAAAGATGAAAGTAATGATAAGTTCCAGTAATGGGAACAACGAAAAACTTAACATTACGATTGGTGATCACGAAGTAGATGATAAAAGGAATTCTGCCATGTTGGCCGCAAAATAACCAGCGACGGATGGTGCAAGCAGCAATGGAAAAAGGGAAGGCAAGCAGCAATGGCAAAAGGGAAATCTCGGCGAAGAGAAATATAATAATACCATACACAGGCCTTAACTTGAGGGAGAAATTTCCGCGAATGTACGTTTGGAGCACAGAATTGTATGGTAGTGAAACATGAAGTGTGGGATAACTGCAACACAAGAGAATCGAAGCACCTGAGATGCGGTGCTAGAGAAAAAATTTGAAAATTAGCTGGACTGGTAAGTATGCAATGAGGATGTTTTCCGCACTATCGGGGAGGAGAGGAATATGTGGAAAGCACCGACAAGAGGGAAGGACAGGACTGCAGGACATCTGTTCAGACCCCACAGAATGATTTCCATGGTGCTAGAGAGCTGTAGAAGGTAAAACTGCAGAGGGAGTTGGAATATGTCCAGCAAATAATTGACGACATGGGGTTGCTACTCTGAGGTGAAGAAGTTTGCGCAGGAGAGGAAATCATGGCGGACCGCATCGAACCAGTCAGAAGACTGATTACTCAAAAGAAAAAAAAAAGCATGGGGAATGTTCCTCGCTCCTGGTTGTTAATGTCGGTTTACGAAATCCAATATCATTGCTAATCCATTATGACCGTCTTGTATTGACCTCACGATAATTTTTCCATTGAATATAAGCTGGCGATATTGGCGACCCATCCTGGTATAATAATTCAAAAGCTGAATGATAATTGTTATGCTGCTGTTGTTGCTAATTCAGTTAACACGAAAGGGATCACAAGGATTGTATCTACAGTACAGGTGCTTGCGTGTCTCCCATTAGCCCGTAATGGAGGCTGGCCTCCCAGATCGACTGTCGAACCACGACCAACACAGAACTTGGCGCATCACTCCGCAACTCTTGTTTTCGACAGACATGTGGCCCCGCCCAGGTTCTTCATCTTCCCATTGATGTCTACTGGAGCTTGTCCTTCCTCAGCGAAGAAAGAATAACAGCCCATTTGGTAATAACGTCGCCATAGTTCTAGTTTCTGCATTTAACGTATGCACGTTGGAAAACATGAATGCCACGCCAATTCCTTTCATAAAATTCAGTGCTTATGTACTCGCATCAGGGTCGTGCTATGTTACATATACGCTGCAGATTGCTCTCAAACGGAAATTTTTTGATAGCCCTTTGTATCCTGATTCGCAAGGCAAGTAGCGGCTGTTAGAAAAGGCCTGTGGAAATGGTCACGAGCAATGATGTCACTGTCTTCCAATGATCTTCAAAGTCTGTAACACTACTTCGTTGCCTCCAATTCCCACGCCACTACTGACCACACGAAACCGCATCTCATCAGCGAACTGCCCCTGGGGTCCAGTGGCGTTTGCAGTGTGAGAAGTTACTCAGCCGCATTTCTTGACAGTTGCATAGTTCCTCATTCAACTGCCTGAAAGAGTCTACCTCCTGGCCGCTGGACGTGAAGTGTGCTTATCCTACTCTACTGTGATGACAATTGCGTAATACCAGGTCTCCAATATTCTGGTGTGTTGTGAACGAGGCCAAAGAGCTACACAACAAAAGTACGAGAGGTCGCCACCGCAAGGCAAAATCACTCCATCGGTTGAACGCAGCGACCTCCAGGTGGCACTAACAAATTGGGACCAGGTTCTGCTTCTGCGTGACGTTCATCGGAGCGTCACATTCGTCCGCCAATAATGTTGACAACTCCCGAAGAAGATCTGACATCTGAGGAATACTTTGCTTCCAACTAGTGCTGACAGGGAAAAAAGACGACACACGATGGAGACTCATTCGGTACAGTTCACTGCCAGCGGCCAGCTCAGCAGTACTGACGTCTTCTGCACTTAGCGTAAAGCACACAGTGCTAACATTTCCTGCAGTTTCGTTAAAGAGCACAGGGTTGCGAGTGTCGCTTGGAAGAATTCATTGCCAACATTTCCTGCCGTTTCGTTACAGAGCACAGGCTTGCGAGTGCCGCTTGGAAGAATTCATTCAGACTCATCGGTCGTTATTACAGACTAATAGGCTAGTTTATCTCGCGTGTCTGCATAATTACTTTCAGCGACAGTGACAACATGAGAGACTGCCAAGGGACAGCAAAGTAATTTAGATTTCATTTTACTAGATATGGGGCATCAAGTGCCACACATCAAACTAAAGTTAAGTTTGTATCATACCTCTTAATAAATTATTGCTTATTTATTATTGTGCCGCCACATTTCTGTTACAGTGCTGTACTGTGAAGCATATTTGTAACTATTGATACTAATACGCAAATTGCCATAAATTTTGAAGAACGACAGTAGGAACTCTTATCTGCCACCATCGATGTTTTGGTTGGTTTAAAAGTAACATTCAGTTACAACATCCAAAGTCTGGCAACGACACAGTCTTGAATATTTTGATAGCATGTTTCGACCAGTACTGTGCACTGGCAACGACTTAAGTCAAAATTCATGATACTTTTATCAGTTCCCAAAACTGACATCAAGGCAGATCAGACCGGCAGTGTTCTTGCCAACAAGCGAAATTTGGAAATTGGTGGTAAGGACTATGGGAACAAACTGCTGAGGTCATCGGTCCCTAGGCTAACACAATACTTAATCTAACTTACGCTAAGGCCAACACATACACCAACGCCCGAGGGGGGATTCAAACCTCCGACGGGGGGAGCAGCACGAACTGTGACGAGGCGCCTTAGACCGCACGGCTAAACCGCGCTGCTGCCAACAAGGGCTACGAACAAAAAGAAACACTGGAAACGGATTAGAGAACTAGGAAAGCAATTTTTATTTTCGCGTATTTCTGAATGCACCATTCATATCTTTGATTCTCGTTGCTATACTCCGTGGCTTATTCTTTGCACATTACAATCTAGGATACTACACCCTTTCCAAAATGGTTTTGGGGGGCAATATTTTTCGGAGATGGTCAGCTCGAATTCAGTGTCCTACAACCAGCGCTACATTTACTGCAATAACCGTCAACAACCCAGGAGCTCGGACTGGCTTGCTTGGCCTAATTTGAAGAAAACAAGGCCAACAACCGTCACTGAAATATAAGGTAGCAGCGGCCTCTTCCGGCTTTCGTTCGGAAACCTGAGGCCTGGAATGATTATATTCAGAGTCTGGAGTATCACTTGCTCATGCATCAGATATCAGGTGATTTGGAACGGAAAGCATTTTTATTGGCATATTCAGTCCCCACATCATTTAAGTTTTTTTCAGAAATAATAATCATCTACTTGTGAAACTAAGTCTCTCTCCTGTCCTGACATTAAGGGAATTGCTACTGACAAGAAACTAGTACGGCCAGACAGGGTTTTTTATCAGTGCTTCAAGAAATCAAATCAAAACTACAAACAGTGCTTTGCTCAATTACACGGTTTGGCTGGAGAATGTCAATGTCATTGTGAAAATGTTCAATATAAAACCTAATGAAGACTCACTAATTCGCGATATGTTCGTCATACACTTAACTCCTGGATTTAGACAACATTTTCTATGGAGTGCAGCGATCTGGTGCTATATTCAGGTTAAAATGAACAGTCGACGTCGCAATAATATCTATTTATCGGTTCGGCTTATGTTAAAGCCCTCTTCAGAATTTTTGGCCCCCAATGACTGGTGCCGACGGCTCCTCGTATGGTATCACGAGAAAACTGAGGAGCCGCCGGCACCAGTCATAGGGGTAAAAAAATTCTGAAGATGGTTTTAACGTAAGCGGAAACCAGTAAATAAACAAATATTGCGATCTCTACTGCTGATTTTAACCTAAATACACTTAACTGACAAAATACAGAATTACTTGCTTAGTCTAACAAACCAGCCCTTACTTGTCTGTCTGACATTGATCTGGGCGTACAAACTAACGCATGGTTCTGTCAAGCATTACAGAGTGAAGACGCAAATGTATTCGCTGTAAGTGGAAACTTGCCACAGCCAAGCAACCGGTGGGCCCAAACCCGAAAAATACAAAGTGAGCACGGTGCTAGACAAACAGTCAGTCAACAAGATTATAAATGCTAAACTGGACTATTGACCACACTTTGGCGTAAACTACAAAAGAGACATTTGTTACTATCGGAACACAAGTTTTAATTATTGTAAAAAGGCCAGACATAGGGCTGAGGTGTGCAAATTGAGCACAACCAACAGAAAAAGCAGACACTCAAGGGTACAGCACTTGTCAATTACAAAAATTCCAATAGTGTTGATAACGAACATGTGCAAATTCAGAAACTTTCACCGACTAAACGTCATGTAAATCTCATCTGTTCTGTCAAAAACGTATAAATATCTCTAATTCTTCAACCAAGTGGCGATAAAGTGTCATATTGGCAGAAGGTCATCAATTTCCTTCATTAACCTACAGACGAACCGAAAATTAAGAGTGATACCGAAAATGAAGAGCGACCAAGTTAACTGAATTTCAAAGTTCGCTGTTGAGTTACATCCATCAGCAGATTCCATGGAAAGGAAAATTTTGAACATACGTTACATATGAAATGTTTACTACACATGCTATGTTCGTAGTTTTAAATCAAATGAAGCAACTAATTTACGAGAAATCGCCCCTTCAATGCTCTGAGCTTCACCATTCACGATGTAGCAAATCAAATTTAAACCGGGAATCCGATTGGAATGTGCAATCAGCTGTTGCAAAAATATAAGAATATTTGTTTCCGCAGTAACAAGTAGTATTAATGATTACAAGGCACACATACCGCTGAAGAGATTGCGGTCTCGATATTTTCCACTATTGTGTCTCACTGTTTAGAGATACAAAACGCGTGGGTGCTTTCAGCTCGTTACTAAATGCAAATAAGTTGGAGACCGTGTTGATAGGTTGATAGGAGCTGAAAGAGTCCAGGTTCCAATAATATGCGGTACGGCGCACTGGTAGAGAGAAGGATTATTATTCAAGGAACAGATAGTACAATGAATATTACTTATCTTCAGTAGTTAGTAGGACTGCAGCTACGGCTAACAATTACAATACATTCTCAGGGACTAAGCCTGATGGGCCGTCCTCAGAGAATCATTGCAAACAAGTCTGGCTGAGGGCCGATTATGAAAGTGCATCTGTCTAGGTTGAACTCTAGCTAAGAAGTGAACGCGGCACACTCCACTTCCGTCGAGCTGTACAGCCAGCTAGAGTGCGCTGTGCTCGGCAGGCGACGGGCTGCCAACCTTGTGTTGGCGCGGCGTTGTAGTAGTATCTGTGGCAATGATACGATAACCACAGCAAGCAACAAGACTCTTGGCAGTCAGAACTAGATCATCCGGAACGGAACGAGGTTATAAAGCCATAACCAGCACTCAGTGGGAAACAACAATCGCAGTTGTAAAGAATCCGAACGGCTCATCACGCACCTGAGGAGATTTTAGAGTGACGGTTAATGCTCAATCTATTATTCGTAGATATCCCAATCATAAGCCAGAAGATGTCAAAATTATCTGATTTTGTGAACCTTGCCAAACTTTACAATCATATTTGCAAATACCTTTGAACGAAGACACGCAGAGTGTAGTTATAAGTACTTCATCTGGTATCTACCAATCTGTTTTCAAAATTCTACATGCGGTAAATTTGAAAAGCAACAAGGACAAGTGCATCTTCTTTCAACGCGAAGCGCAGTATTTAGGACACACATACTATCTGCATCTGGCGTTAAGTCGATGCTGCAACATCTTGACTCCGTTAAAAACTGTCCTGCTTCCAAGAAAGTAAGACAACTTCATTCAGTATTAGAAAAATATATTACTATCGGAATTTTCTCGCTCATGAAGTTTTCATCAGTGAACTACTGTCACGTAAGGGCACCAAATGGAACTGGGCTAGTGAATGCCAAGGAGCATTTAATGAACTAATTGCTGAACTCCAAATGTATTATGACATACAATCCAGACAAAATTCTCACAATTACTGTAGATGCCTTATAGCAGTAGGGACCATATGCTTCCAGCCATCGAGAATCGATGGAAATGAATGTTGCACCCCCACTTCAGACCAGACACGGACGTCGAAATGGCAGATACAAAAATGTTCAAATGTGTGTGAAATCTGATGGGACTTAACTTCTAAGGTCATGAGTCCCTAAGTTTACACACTACTTAACCTAAATTATCCTAAGGACAAACACACACACCCATGGCCGAGGGACGACTCGAACCTCCGCCGGGACTAGTCGCACAGTCCATGACTGCAGCGCTCGAGACCGCTCGGCTAATCCCGCGCGGCATGGGAAATACTTGCCGGGCAGCCACCTCACTATTGTTTTAGGTGAACTTCCCATGCTGGTACGAGATAATGCCAAGGGAAGTAACAAGCGTGCACCCACCAAACATGCATGACGGCAAGCGAGGAAGCAGGACGCTAGTCCCGAGCAGCAGCATCGAAATGGGGCTCACAATTCGGGACCGTTTTCTGCTTCCGAGAAACTTCTATCACCATATCGTACACACTTGCCGACAGCGTTTCCAGCCAGTTTGAGCGCTGTCAACTGTGGGCTACTTTGCTTCTGTTTAATACCTGCAGGCGTGAACACCCTTCCACTGGCAGGCAGAAAAGACAACGCGTTGCAGACACTCTCTCAGTACAGTTCGATACCTACAGCCAACTCAGATTGGTTCCTGCAACACTAGAAGTACAGAGAGTTCCTGCAGTTAGCCCTGTACGACTGAGTTAACATTTCCTACATTTACAGTACACTGAACAGTTTAGTGAGTTCAAAAGACTACATTTCCACCAAATAGTCACTTTTTATGGAGTCACATGACAGTCAGCCACAAGTGTCTTCGTAATTATTTACTATCACAGCGACGATGTAAAAGACTGAAGAGAAAAAGTCAAGTTACTTATATTTCATTGCACGAGGACGCGCTGAAATGTAATGCCTCAGACTTTTTAACATGAAAACTATTGTAGCTTTTTAAATCAAACAAACGTTACTAACATTCCGCTCTACAATTTCATTCTTCATGTTTACATATTTGCACTCCTCTGTCACTAGAGGACTCCGAATTACAGTGTGTAACATGGTGGATTGTAACGTAACTACGAATACGTTGGTGCGCGAAAAACAGCAAGCTATTACCGGTTTCGAATTTGAAGAGCTGGTCGACACTTGGGACACACATTCCTTAAGCGTGACAAAATCAGACCACATGTAAGCCTTGCGACATATGCAAGAGTTCTACGGCTTCGGTTCACTGTCTTCAATCATCTTCCATACAGTCCTAGCTTGGCCCCTTCCGATTTCCATCTGTTTCCAAAACTTAATGAACATATTCGGCGGCTTTGAGCGTGTCGAATCGGTAAAAGCACACGTAAAATTGTAGCTCCATCACCACAGCCATTACTTCTGTACTGACGGTACTGACAAACTGGTCTCTCGCTGGGAATAATGCATTCGTCGAGCCAGAATAACTATGCTCAGAAATAAATATGTCGCCATGAAAGATAAAGATATAGGCTGTTGGTAACGTTAAGCTCTACGGCATTTCTCATAATAAAGTAAGAGGTATTACTTTTCAGCACATATCAAACTTTTACCAAACACTGAATAAAATTTGGATCATAACTCATAAGGTAAAGAATGAAGAGGTTCTCCATAGAATCAGCGAGGAAGGGAATATTTGAAAACAGCGACAGAATAATAGAACATCCACTAGGACATCACAGAATAACTTCCAAGGTATTGGATGGAGCTGTAGAGGGTAAAAACTATATTGTTAAGACAGAGATCGGAATACATCCATCACATACGAGGGTGAGTCAAATAATAAACTTAAATATTTTTTAAAATATTATTTATTGTGCAGAAGTGGTACAAAGCTGTATCACTTTTCAACATAACCTCCCCCACGCTCAATGCAAGTCCTCCAGCGCTTACAAAGTGCATAAATTCCTTTAGAAAAAAATTCTTTTGGTAGTCCGCGCAACCACTCATGCGCCGCGTGGCGTACCTCTTCATCAGAATGGAACTTCTTTCCTCCTAATTGCGTCTTTGAGTGGTCCAAACATATGGAAATCGCTTGGGGCAAGGTCTGGTGAGTATGGTGGATGAGGAAGACACTCGTTTCCGGTTGGTGGAAGTGAACCCAGGTTTCGTTCACACTAACTATTCTTGCAAGGAAGCCATCAACTTCTCGTTCAAAGCGCCGAAGAAGTTCTTCACAAGTATCAACACGCCGTTCTCTCATTTCAGCAGTCAGCTGCCGTGGCACCCATCTTGCAGACGCTTTTTGAAACTGGAGTAAATCATGCACAATGTGGTGTGCTGACGCATGAGTAATCTGTAAACGTGTTGCAATGTCATTCAGTGTCACTCGGCGGTTTCCCTTCAATCTGGCTTCAACTGCTGCAATGTTCTGTTGAGTCACAACTCGTTGTGCCTGACCTGGACGAGGAGCATCTTCCTCTGAAGTCACACCATTTGCGAACTTCCTACTCCATTCGTAGACACCGTACTGAACATTCATTCGTCGATGAATTTCAATAGGTTTCACAACTTCACTACGGAAAAACCGAATAACAAAACGCTGTTCTTCCCTGATGCAAGTCGCAAGGGGGCGCCCATCTTTATACTGATACTGCGACGGTATGTGTGCATCTGCACTACGCGTATGCTGCCACCTACAGGCCATTCTGCACGCTGTTTGTAGCACTCTTACCAACTTACAGGATAACGGTGCAAAATTTCAATTTGTTATTACAAATTTAAGGTTTTTATTTGTCTTACCCTCATAATTGAGGACGTAGGTTGCAACTGCTACTCTGAGATGAGAAGTGGTCACAGGAGAGCAATTCGTGGCGTGGAACATCAAACCAGTCAGAACACTGTTGGAACATTTCTTATCTGTCACCATGATGTCAACTGGTGACCCTGTAGATAGGCAACACCTTCACAGCCCTCCAATTCAAACTGCCTGCCTGGAGGCACTTAGGACTACTTTGAGGGTTGCCACTGCAAAGGCTTATTTCTAAAATTCTCAATAAATTCGGGCGTATACCACCGAGGCTATTTCCGAGTTGACTAACCCTTCGGCGTTTTATTCACACATGTTTCAATGTCGCATCCTCCAAGTTCACCCCGTGATCACGTCACATGCGAGCCCGAAAATGAAGGGTTTCAAATGCATAAGCATCCTTTCCTGTATCGGATCACGTACAAATTTTCTCGAATAGTTTTTAACGGTTCCAACCTGTACAAAAGAACAAAACTTGCGATCGTACTGAATTCCCATGGAGTGCTATCACGTTGAATGGGCATGCAGGCCCGCAATGTCCTTTGAGAAGGGGTGAAGCTTCCGAGGGATGTCAGCAGCGTCAAAGGTTTCCAAGAACGTTGTTCTGTCGCTCATCGCACTACCAGCTGTCGAAATGTATGGATATGGAGGCCACGTAGGAAGGGATGGTTTCAGTGACACAATTTATGCTACCTGCTGGGGCCTTTTCGTGTCGATTCTGGGCGGCGGAGCTTCTGAAATGTTGTCCTCAGGCTCTACGTGATCGCCTTGTACAATAGCTATAATAGTGACAATCCGATTTTCAGTTTGCTGGGTTAGAGACAGTCACCTTTTACAAATGGTAGAGTGAAGACGTGCTGAAAGTGCCTTGCCCTCCAGGGTTTATGTTACCACCAGGAAATTCAGTGCAAGAAGTAAAAAAAAAAATGTCGTGTGACTAGGGCCTCCCGTCGGATAGACCGTTCGCTGGGTGCAAGCAACCACTTAACCACTTCGGCGACTTGCGCGTCGATGGGGATGAAATGACGATGGACAACACTACACCCAGTTCCTGAGTGGAGAAAAAACGATTACGTAATTTGGTATTTTAAGAGGAATTAAGGAGAAACGTATTTCTACGCTGATACGATACTCAAGTCAAAAATTTTCTAAAGAGAGCTCCAGGGCATACGTCGTTTAAAGCGAGCTCATTAAAGTTTCGCTATGTTAACAGAAAACGATACCTAGTCGACGCCAGTGTTACAACAGAACTTTTTATAGCGTTCCGCTACTGGAAAGCAGATTGCGAACTTGTGTAATTACGCCGTCATAAAACTTGTTCTACGCCGCGCTAGGCACAAAAATCTTCAAACTTATTGCGGACTGGCTCGACTCTTTTTTACTTCGATAACTGGGAATTCTTGCGGTTTGTTTCGGGTGAACCGCGGCACGGCAGACCTCGGCAGTCACGCTCCCGCGTTTGCAGAGCGGGAAGCGGGCTGGCTGCAGCGTGGGCGCGCGCAGCCGCGCCTCTCTCCTGCTTAACGACACGTGAACCAGCGCGACGGCTTCACAATCGGCCGGATAACCGACACGGCTTGTGAGCTGCGGAACGCACGCCGCGCTACTATGAGCGGGCTGCACTGCTTTCGCACCCATTTCTGTAAAACCGAGCTGTGAAACCGGAGTAGAATGCAGAATTTTGTCCGCCGTGGGCGCACGAATGCGATGTTCGCGATATAATTGATGTGCAGTCCCACTGCCCCACAGTTTTCTCGTGAAGCCAGTAGTTAAAATTTCATTTTACCTGTAATGGAAATGTTTTTGTTTTGTTTATGACAGTTCAGTGATGAATAAATTCCACCTGTTGTTGCGAAACAACATTGTAATTGGTTCGTAGTGCGTTTCAGAACTTGGGAATCCATCGTCAGTTGGTGGTTTCAATTAAAACACATTCTCCGTTAGATGCAGACAATTTATTTGCTTGCTACCAAAGCATGTGTAAATTATTACATTTATTTCGTGTTTTCAGAAGGCATTTTAGGTAAAAATAACTGGGTAGAACACGTTCACTGAAAATAACTTTATTTGGAATACAAAGACTTATCGTAAAAACTATGTTGATTAGGCAAAAAAAAAATATAGGCGACATGAGACACAATATTCAAATGTTTGTTACAGCACAGGTGTACCCGAAAGGAAGTAGGTAAGAGGTGTAGGTTTAAGTAGTTCTAAATCTAGGGGACTGATGACCTCATATGTTAAGTCCCATATTCCAGATTCTTGATTTCCCCTATAGTCCAATGGAATACAAACTTTTCATTGTTGAATGAATTCTCGAGAATTTCTTAGGATAACAACTATTTTTCTTCTAAATCACATGTTTCACTTATTGTGACTAACTTGACATTCCTGGATGCTAGTGTCATTTTATCAGTAGCATCATAATTTAGGTTAGTTTGGTTTTCGGACGGTTCAGGCAGAACTGTGCGGTTTCATTTTGCGCAGTGACGGGTTCGGCTTGGTCCTCCTGTCAAGAAACATGTAAGCCTTTGCCAGACTCCAACGGGCTAGAAGCTTCAAACTTTCCACTGTCGCTTCCTAGAACTCCCGTTATGTAGTTGTGGAAAAGAACTAGTTCTGCAGTACTGCACCAGTGCCGTGTACGTGGTCACAGGATGTTGAACGACGCTTGCAGCAGACTGTACAGGTCTGAGCCTGCCTTGTATTCACTGGACCATATTACGCGTCCCGGCAAGTTTATCGGATATTATGCTCTTAATTCATGACGGGAGCATTTATTTGCTTCGACTATTTTTACTACACATGACGACTGCAATTTATTCTTGCGGATGCTCTATCCCCTTTGTCCATAAATTTCTCATAACATTTATTGGCCAGTCTGAAGAATTAGGCGAAACGCGCATCATTGATGAGTAAATAAACAGTAATTCCAACATCTCAACAAACACTGCTTTCTTCCCCTTATTCTACTGTACGTACTGGTTGCTTTATCACTACCCTATGAAGTGGGAAATCTTTTACCTGAATGTTATTCCAGACAATTTTCCTCATTTATGGAAAACAAGTAGGTCTGTAATGTTCCACCCCATTTTGGCATTAATTTTTCTTTCACTGCTTCTTTAGTCTTATACATCGCGTGACAAAGAAATGGAACTTTCGTAAGTGGATGCCTAATAAACGGCCAACCGATTTGGCTCATACTTCACAGAACGCGTGTACGCAACTAAAAGTAAAATGTTTTGTCTCAACACACCCGCCCCGTCACCCCCTGTTTCCGAGAAATTGACTCCTAAAGTTCATGGCGCGCAGTCGACTCAAAATTGACGAGATCGGTAAGTGATTAAAAACTGAACATTTGCGGATGCCACAATGCTTCACAGCATAATTCATCAACTTTCGTCACCAACTTTTCAAACAAAGCTATCGTACAAGTGGTACACTTCAGAATTAATCCCGAAACAGAAATATTTTCGAAAGCGATAATGAAACTGCCGAATATTGCATTAATTACATGTTTTTGACGCAGAATATTAGCTTCGAATGTTTATTTGACAACTACTGTTGATTTAGGTATTAGAAAAAAAAAGGGAAGACATGTAACAGAGCGAGTGAAAGAGCCATTATAGAGCGATCAGGCTCCAGCTTCTAAATTACCTTGTTATTATTGCTTATTGATTAACTTACCTTATTAAGCTTCCTTTCTTTCCTTGGGCCTTGTCCCGTTCCAACGCGGAGTCGGCCTTGTTATTACGGATTTGGCAGTGTTACTGACACAGGGTGGCCAGATGCCCTTCCTACTGCAACCCGGAACCCCGGGAGACATAAGTAGTGTACCCCAGCTGTCTGCATCTAATGTAAGCCATGAAATTGTGCGAACGTCTTCAGGTGTCCGGGAGTCGTGTAACTGATGCATAGCGTGGGGACCAGCCCGGTATTCACCTCTCGGGATGTGGAAAACAGCCTGAAAACCACATCAAAACTGGCCAGCATACTGGCCTTCATCGTTGATCCGCCAGGCGGATTCGATTTGGGACCGGCGCGTTAGCCTCCTATTCCTAGCAATTTCGAAACAAAAAAAATACAAATGAAAAACAAATGAATACATTTGGAAATCGAACACAGCTTTTCTGATTCTTAGCTAAATGTCTTACCTGTTACGCCCACAGCGCTTTCTTTGCACATAGCTCACCTCAGGGTATATCAGGAACATTCGAAAAAGTTTAGTTCCTCTATTTCTAGAAAATAAGCATTTGCTGGCCCCATAAATGGTGATGAAAAACTCTCACTTTTCTATTATCTGTCGAACTCGTCTAATTAGTGTCGAATGCGTGTCATGAACTTTAGTGGGAGTAGGTCCTCAGAAACTGGGGAGGGGGGGGGGCGAGGTTTAGCCAAAATACCTTAATGTCTTTCATTTCAGATCGGACAAAGTGACTTGCCAAGTATGACCTGCAACCGTTGGCTGTGTCCAGGCTTTTCCCTTGTCAGACGAAGAAAGGAAATGTACCTTCACAAGTTGATGCCGTATGCAATATTATTTTAGTGATTGCAATATCGAGTCCAGTTCACAAAGAAGTTGCCCGTATGAATCCATTAATCAGTTTGCATCAGTATTGGGCTTGGACGCATACACTGCTTCGGTTGGGAAAGGTGTCATAAAGCCGTTGAATATTCTTCTGAGCCAAGCTGACCCACAAGAGTTGGAACTGGTCCATGATATCCTGGGTGCTGATATGGGCACATTCATCTGAGTCCGTCCGCCACATGTTCTATTGGGGACATTTCTGGGGATGTTGCTGGGCATGGGAATACCTCATATTCCACAGAAGGTTCATGTGTCATGTGTGGACTAACACTGCCCTGTTGAAACAAGGCACCAGACGCTATTGAATGAGAGGTAACGAACGCAGGATGTCCACGACATACAGTAGTTCCTCAGCGAATACCGTTTGTGATCGCTGAAAACAGTGCTACACTGTACATCAGAATTCTATGCTTCCCAGTTACGGCACCATTCCAAACAACTGCAGCGGTTGCTATGTTAAGGGCATCTTATGTGTGGTGTAAAGGGTTGTCATTTTGTGTAAAGTTCTGGTGGGTAAAGCTATTTTGTGATAGCATGCAAGTGGATACGTATCTTACTGTCTTCTCAAGCCGATGGTGACAAACAGACATTCTACAAAGCTATTAATTTTGGCCCTGTAATACCGCTAATGTTAGGTGCAGATCATCTCAAATTAATTAGAAATTCTGCAGAAATTGATATAAATGAGAGTTTGGGATTTTTTCTAAAATGACACCACCTCTCCCTTTATCATTCTACATTTAATTTATCACTGCTTTCAGGGTTCAAGTGATACATAACAAGCAAGTTCCATTACAATTAACTCTCAAAAAAATAATTAACATTTAGACACTGAATATGTGATTATTAAATCTTTATCTCTATGTATGAGAAAGATATAACTAGCAAAACAATCAGTGATATTTACATCAATGTTGTCATAGCTGTTCAATAGACTAAGTTGGTGGAGAATGAAATTTTATCTTTAAACTAATCAAACCCTCATGTACTCAATGGAGGGTATGTTAGTATTCAACTCTTGAAATGCTATATTCAAAGCATACGCAGGTTGAAGTGAGCAAACTCTCGACTCAACATTTAATGTCACCTAATGCGCGTTGGTACATTACCAACCAGAAACTACGGCGGCGTTGTCTCCGTGCTGGATCTGAAACGCTGATTCCCTCCTCTGGCCTTGACTGATTACCTCAGTCTCAACTTTCCTGCATTCCGTAGAATGTTAAATTTTCCCTAGTCAAAATAATGGCTATTGCACACTCGCCAAGGGATGGAGCGATGTACACAATGCTCTGGCCGCAAAAATTCCAGTAGGAATATGAACTACAGCATTTCGTCTGTGGCCACGATACGTGAAGCATACCGCCCTCACTTCTCAGACGTAAAGGTCTCAAAATCTTCACTATTTTTCCACACATAGGTGTGCCCCTCTGCGATATGAGAGAACTCTGTTAATTTAGTTCTCAAAAATGCATTTATATGACGTGTCTCTCCCCACCACGTCTCTTCTACGTCATACAGTATGGCTTCAGCCAACTGCTTCCTCATTATAGGTGAATTTTTATTTTTCTTGTCGGGTAGCCGCTAGCCTTGTTGATGCTGTCTAGCCACTTACCCATGGTCTTAGCTGTGTATATTTCAAAGGTATTATGTTGTTCTCGCCTTATTTCTCTCTTTGCTGCAACTGGGCCTTCTTTTGTTAATGTTAATTGGTGGGGTTTCCCAATGCCATTAGCCACGTGCATGGTCCGCCACCAAACTGCGTTCACTTTATCTCATTTATGCATGCCCCTGTCGTTATAAGGGTGGATATTGTTTTGTTATTCGGTACATGAAATTATTACAATTGCTTCCTGTTAACTATATAGAGTTATTTTGTGGGAATTTCATTCTGTATCGTAATTATGAAGCTCATGTAAGATCGGAAAAATGCAAATGCCTTACAATAGGAGAGTAATTTCTCACTGCGGCTCCTGATAGTCTCCAGCAAATGGAGGTGGATGATGCTGAGTCCTTCAGTGGCAAGTGAAAGTGTGAAGGGGTTATGATGTACAGTCGTGCTCAATAGTATCCGAACGACCTGAATTGCATGTCGCCTGGTTCCCATGTAACCCACATAACGCAGCTGTCTAGTAGGTCCTCTAATCGCTCCTTGGTACAGGCGTTTGACTATTGAAAATGGCTCCAACAAGTCACCACAAGAAAACTCGGCACTGTATCGCAATAATTCAAGATGTAAAGTAATATCACGATACTACAAATATCAGGGAACACCTTATCACAGATAAGACTGTCCTTAAGGCTTGTAAGCTCACATTTATTGCAATAAATAACATATTTGAAATGAAACCACTCTCATTATTACATCAGATAGGTAATGCACGTAGTAAGTTAGCCGTATTCATGATTGTTATTTAACACAAAATGATATTAAAAGTTTAAGTTATTCACGAGCAGCTGGTTGAGAATGTGTATGAACTTCAAATGACATGATGAACCATCTCGTTCTGCATTTGGATTCAAACCCAGGTCATGCAAACTAAGATTTCGTGACTGACGGAAATTAACAGTCATTCCTGACTAGGCATACAGAGAGTGATATAACTAGATTTTAGACAGTATCAGTTAGCAAATATCAACTTTAAATTACATAACGTAAACATTTTTTACGGACGCGAAATACTGCCCAGCATCTATTGTCCCTGTTAACAAACTACGAGACTTGTTAAATATTGCTTCTTCACAAGTAACTTACTTGAAATGCCGTGATGTAAAGCTTTGTGTTGGACAGGGATTCCAACCCAGAACCTAATCGGATAGTTATCGAAGCACAATCAACTGTGACATATCGGATTTTCTCGGCAGTACTTTTTTCCTTCCCAGGACTCCAACCAGGAACCTATCACTGTTATTAATTAGAGAAAACGAACGTTAAATATGGGTTTGTTACATCAGCAGCGACATGTGAGCACGTTTGAACTAGAAATAATATGACGAAGAGTTCAATGCTGACTGGGAATCGAACCCCACACATACAGTTGTTGACAAAACACAAAGAGACGTCAGCTACAGAATTTTTCTCCGCCAGCAGCTCGGAATAACACCCTTGAACTTAGAGTGATCTCTCAAATAGTTCTGTCTCTCACTGGGAGTCAAAAACGTCAGATATTGTTAGTGTTGACAACGAATGAAAATGCATTTAAAATCTAAATTATTATTCATCAGCAGATAGGTGTGCTCTCATGCTAGAGCTTGATAATACATAGTGAAAACTTAAGTGCCAGACCAGCATTCGAACCCATTCAAGTGCAATATGTGGAGATGTTGAGGAATCTGCAGTTTTAAACAAACAACAAATTGTAGTCGAGCTGTATTGTCACGAAGGGATCAAATTCCGCGTTAAGGGTGGTCTGAGTTGCATTCCAAGTTCAGAACCAATTTCATCGACATACAGAAAACCAAATAAAAGGTGGAATAAGGATCCTGAGACCCTAGATAGCGTTTGTTTCGTCACTATAAATAAATAACTAGTATAAGAAAGGTTACTGGTGACAGAGTTCCCACATTTCGCCACTCTCGACTTTATTGTAGTGCAACCTAACGACTACTTGGTAGAGAAGGAATATCATGTTTAATGTGAATTTCAGATCACAATGCCATTATACCTTCTTCACTAGGCGTAGCCAGAAGAGAATAGAATCTGTCTCTCCCTATTTAAATCATGGGCAGAAGTTGGAATCGAACCCACACCATCATCATAGAAACCTTTCATCAATCGAACAGACCACCAAACCATCTTCTGTATGACTCATTTTTCTTTCATAACACCGATGCGGCACGCTCCATGAGAATTCTGACACACAGGCTCCCTGTAGCGGTTTGCAGCATGTTCAGTACATTCATTTACTTGGTTGACCGAATCGCCATGAACTAGGTGCCTCGGCTACCCAGTGCATACATTACAAAATAATCACCGAAATAAAATCATGTAACTGCCACCTACACAGAACTGGCAACAGTGTAGGATGCAGAAATTTAAAGAGGAAGTGTTCTTTTTCATTTGAGGTACTCTATTGCACTATCTGTTTGTTGAAAACGTCGTGCAGTGCAAAAGAAAAGCTGTAACTGTCTGTCTCTCAGAAGTCTAGATCCGGCCATATGCATTATCTCACAGCACTGTGGAATGCGGAAGTTCTTTCTGGAGGAACTATTGTTGACTTCTAGAGGTGCTGTAGGTAGATGACAGCTAGTAGCGACACGCTAAGTGTCACACACCGTAGATAAGATGTCGCGAGTTCCATTTCATTCTCTGCTACATTTTTTACAATGGAATTCTGCTCTCTGCTGAAGTTAAAAATTTAATGGAACTTTGAACATAATTACCTTCACTTCTCAACACAAAATAGCCGCATGTGGAAAAAGGGCTAACTTCTGCGACATTTTGTTCTTTTCAGGTTTAATAGACGGCCAGGCAGTAGATGCATCTCGAAGCTTTTGTATTATGTATGGGGAGAGCGCATAGTGCCAAAATAGTCAGAAAAGTATTTTCTACATTAGCTGTCGTGTGGTAGTGGCATTTTATTCTTCTTCAAACCTTGTTTGACAGCTTTAACTCAGAACAAGTTTTCTACATGCATGTAATCAATAAACTACATGTGCAATGTCAGACTGTTATAGATCACATCAGAGAATACGCATATATCGTTGATGATTAATTTCTCTCTCATGTTTAGTATTGTTTTAACAACACTAAAGGAAACCTTTACGAAAATTGTGCACTGTATTAAAAGAAATGAAATAAAACTACCCACGATAACCTTACGACGAAAGTCTGTTTTGATAAAACTGAGTATCTGTACACAAGTGTGCCTCTATCAGCACGAATTAGTAATATAATACTCACTTAGATTTCGATTGGGTCTGTGTTTAATTGGTATGCTGTGTCATACTCAACAGTTATGCAAATTTCGCATTTCATAAATAAAGTTATGTATTCCTAGAGACCCAAAATTTGCCTGTTAGCAGCGGAACGAGGCGTTACCTGCTGTGCAGCATTGTAAGTTTTTTACCATTCCACTATGAGCTGAAAGTATTTTCTTGCGATTTCCTTATCGATGTTTGATCTGACTGCTTGTAGCTCTTTCACAGAAGGGATAAAAACGTTACACTTGGCGAGACTGGAACCACTAACTGTAACAGACGCTTTTTCAGAGCTCAGCACGTCACCACAGAGCTAGCGAAGAGGTATGTATTGCGCATTTCTTACGAGGCCAATAGAGTGTAGAACTCGTAAACCGCTATTTAAAGGACGAGTTTAGTTGCGATTTACACGTGCAACGACTTCCTGGGCTGAAAACCGTAAATTTACAATCTTTTGTTACATCTGAAACGGTAATAACTCAGATTATTCAATGGAAATGACAGGAAAAATCAAGTGAACTTTGAGGCTTAATTCCGTGCACACCAGGAAGTAACTCGTCGATCACAGAGTTGCCAAATATACCTTGCTTTGTTGCCAAATCTCAGTTACAGTACTAGCAGGAAAAAGACGAACCGATGTGATCCTACAGTGAGCACGGAAGTGACGGCTGCGACGGCCTGGAATACGTAATGCGTCTGATTCGCATTTCTGTAACCAGGTTTAGGGACTGGAACGTAGTTACTAATAATACTCAGAACTGACTGCAAGCTAAGTATCATAAATCAGTAACTCTCATAGTTGTTTTTATATTTCTTTCGTAACTGTACTCAAACCTAAGAAACTCATTCACAGACGTTTTCGTGCCTCGCCCATAGTCGACCACACCAAACAAATAAAAATTTTTGGCTGTCACCCTTTATCGTGAAGAATTTCAACAGTTGCTGTTGCAGCCATGTTTATAATCTTGAAATAAAAATAATAAAGAATGTGTGTGTGTGTGTGTGTGTGTGTGTGTGTGTGTGTGTATGCGTGTGTGTGAGTGTGAGAGACAGAGAGAGAGAGAGAGAGAGAGAGAGAGAGGGTAAAACATTGTTGTAAGGAAATTGAATACCGGTATGTAAAGATATCTTTCATTAAAATAACAAGTTAAGTTCCATATCATTACGAAGTGTCGTATTCATGATCTATAGAACAAGTATTAATCCAATCTTATCTAATCAGTCATATTGCTGACTAGCCATGAAGAGTCATGAATTACCGAAGTTTTCGCCAATATCAGTAACCAAATCTAAGTTTGAAAATAAATGACGACAGTTTTTGTAATAAACCGGAACTCCTATCAAAACCCTTTCATCCCTGTTAACTAACCACGAAAGATGTCTGATATACCTCCATTCAGAAGTAACAAAGTGTGTATGCATTTAAAGATGAAGTGCATGATGTGAAGTTCTGTGACAGAGGTACGAACCCAACACGTAATCGGATTGTTAACTAAGTAAAATCAAACGTTACGTATCGGGTTTTGTTACCAGCTGCTAGGTGTTTGAATCTAAAATAAGGATACAAATTTTTGTGCGTGAAAGACAATCGAACCGCACTCCTATCGTTCTTCTTTATCGTCCACGAATATAGCTTAAGTATCAATTGCTTACTCACCAACAGTAAGATGTGTGCGTGTTTGACCAGAAATTGTTGGCAACACATGAACAGACATTAAAATTACACGTTAATTTTCACTAGGAGATCGGTGTGCACGTGATAGGGCTTGAAATGAAATTATGAATATTTTTGTACTGGACCAGGAATCGGACCCACATACTTACCTTTGGAGGTGACCTAGAGAAGATTGCAGTCTTGGAAAAAGGAACGAAATGATTGAACTATCCTGTTCCGAGAGATTCAGATCCTCGAATGAGCAGATACGAATTCGATTCATAGTCCAGTACCAAATTTTTCAACGTCTCTAGTTCAATCAAGTTCAAGTAAACTAAGAGTCCTCTTCCTTTAAATGGCTATCGGTTCATTAAATAAAATAAAATTTTGTAATGTAAGTAAGTTACTGGAGACAGTATTTCTGTTTACAGTGACCTCCGCCTACGTCACTTCCCAAAGAAATCCGGCTCTGTCCAGTTGGGAATGAAGCATACATGATGTTTAATGCGGATTCTGGATTATAACGTGTTTCTCTTGAGGTTACCAGAGGTAAATTAAATCTGTTTGTGCCTCTTCAAAGTAAATGCTTGTACCCACACGTTGCCCTTGTGATAGTTCGTTCCACCAGACCACATTTCCCAGCCCCAGGAGTGTGTTGTAACGGATGATGTGCTTAGCTTACAAAATTAGTCACGGTGGAAAATATGCGAGTCTATTAAATGGTTAAGTAGAAGGAAGCTTCTGATGTGGAGATTATGCTATTCTCACGTCAGCACTATGTAAAGACTCTTCTGGGCATCATAGCCTCGATGTGAAGCCATTTTGAAATTTTCACTAATCCAGGAAATATCTTAGTTCAAGAAAATCCACTGTGAAGTGTGAAGTTACCGGATAATTCAATTATTACCGTACATATTACTATCATTTTCTTCATACTGCTGCTGGAACACATGTGCTTGAAGATCATTTAATGCCTTTTGGTCACTATGGAAGTAGTTGCCCAAGAACAGGTTCTTTCCCTGTCTACGGAATCCTTTTCATGTTAATATCAAACATCAGCAATTACTCGTAGATTGCATTAAAACTAAAGCAATTGATGAAGACGTTACTTGATAACAAAAACGCGCTGCCTTTCTTCATCTTACTGCCTTCCGAAATACGTAGCTGTCAGTTCTTCCATATGATTTGGTCGACGTGACCTGTTTCAAGTTGAGTATGACAGAGAATGTTTTAGAAAATCAATTGTATTCCATTGCAATAGACAGAAAGATTTTCATTCTAAGCTATCCAAGTTCAAAATTTTCGGAATATTAGTCGAAATTTAATATTCGCTTCTATAATGTAGGAAAGTATTTCACAGTTGCAAAACCCGCATCCGACTCATTGTCCAAACGCTTAGTCGCTGACCATAAATTCTAGCTCAGAGTGACACCAGTTTAAGTAACCTAATGCAGCGAAGACTGTCTCCCAGTGCTCATTGTAAAATATGCAATTCACTCATTGGGCTCCATTAGTACACTGTAACAGTAATTTCTGTGTGTATGCGATGCACACGGATTGTAGAATTCAGTGGTGCTCTCTCTTCCACTTCTATATACAATATGACTAACGTAAACGGGCCCTTTATCATTACAGGCCCTGGGCGGTGCAACATCATACTGACAACAGTAATGTGCTTAAACTGACCACCTCACTGTTCGTTTTACCTGATTTTGTAATCATTAAAATAAAACAACATGACCTTCCAGTGGGAGACATTGCGTCCCCCTCTTCCTAGAGTGAAATTTGTCAGTAAGCTTTTTGCCTTCTAACCAGCGAAATGCGGCAGAGTACGGCCGGTAAACTATTCACAAACCACGATCTAGTGCCGTTAAGACGATTTCTTTAAACACTGGCGTAGCTGAAGGAATTTAGTTTCTCCTTAAATCGTCTTATGCAACAACGTTCACAGATATCTGAAATAGGAAAAGCTCTTTATCCAGGTACGAAGGTTGCAAAAAAAACTTCGCACAGTTTGTGTCAGGTTGATCTTTTCGTCTGATAGCACTGGTAAGTATTTTGTCTAAGAGGTATCACAAGTAGTGTTCCTGAAGCTGTGGGAATCATTGGTTGAAAACGAGTTTAACACCAGTGGGTACAACACTGCTAAATATTCAAAATGATTATCAACCTAAGTCTGAGTTCATCCACAAACTGAGGCGTATTTATAATATTGTAGCTAGACTGTGTATCGTTGTCTTCCTTGAGTGGGCATCGGAAGGCGTTTACACACACGTATACGAGGGTAATCCCAAAAGTAAGGTCTCCTAAGGGACACGCATGTGCCAGTGCAGGCACAAACGAGAGATACTTAATTTTAATGCCAAGCAAAAACGACAGTAGTACCTGCATAGTGGCAAAGTGATAAAGAGCAAGAGAACGGATACGAAGGTCTCGGGTTCAATCCGTCGTTAGGTCCATGATTTTTGTGTGCCATTTTACACTTATTTCCCGAAAGGCAGTGTTTGTTGATGTGAAAAATGCCGAGTTGCACTGTGGTCCGAGAGCCACGTTAAGCTGTAGGTTCCCCTATTAACTGACTAGGTAAGTCAACTCAAAGGTCGGAGGGAAGCAACGGCATACCACCTCCAACATAACCGTGCCTATTAAAGCACTGTGGTGTTCAAACCACTCTTCCGACTGATGACTGCTTTACTTTCTATGTTTTCTGAAGTTAATGGTCTTCGGGTTATTAACATTTTTGTGCTTTCATGCTGTAGCTTTGACACCAGTAAACGTAAGTAACCGGCTGAGCACTGTCACCGTTCGAGTTGTCAAGGTGGTAGACGACGATGCTGTCGACCCCAGTTATAGTCTTGGTCATCGCTATGTTTCAGTCGAATACCTCCATGTGACTTTCTGCGTATTTCAAGATATACTTTCATACACTTGGTATGCATCCCAATTTGTCTCTGGTAGAACTGTATTTATCAACGTGAATCAGATATGTTTTCCGTGCAATATATCGGACAACACGTCAGTGCAGCGAGATTTCGTTTGTGTGATGCGCATGGTGCAAGAAATATTTGTGTTTTGCTTGCTTTTGTGATAGGTTTCAACCCACTGTATGCAAGCAAGCTCACGAGTAGACTGTCAATAACAAGAATTACGCAATAACACACTTAAAAGTTGTATTTCTGCATTATGTGTCCCGATGAAAATAACAGTAAATAGGCTATATGCCTACTTGCTTATTATTCGCGCTTCTCGATGCTTTCCTCAAAAAATAAAAACAAAAATAAAAAAAGAGAGACAGACAGAGAAAACAGAAATGTATTTCAAATATCAGCTCGGTGACGCCATGTTCGTCTCGTGATGTAAAGGAAGGATAGTTGATAGGTAATATCTCGTTGTACTAGAGATATGTATGGCTACAGGGTTCTTTCTTTTCTCTCTGCAAACAACCAGAACAGAATTCAGTAACAAAGTGTAAGAACACCTATGCAGTGGGCCAGATTTTCTAGGTTATTTTGATAATCGTCTGAAATGCAGTAACATCCCTGATTACTGATTCGTTATTACTACCATTTTTATTATTATTCGTTAGCTCACAACAGCTTCCCTATCACTCATTGCTGTCGATGCATGCAACGAATGGATCAGGATGAATGGAATATGGGATGTTTCGTCACGGAGGATATACACATTTATCTTGGCGTCTTGTGTTCAGGGTAATATGAAAATCTCAATTAGAGAAAACGACAACGGGATGCCGGTGATGGAGGCAATAACACCCAACTATTTCTGTCGACTTAACACCATGACAACAGACAGATTGGCGTCTCACTGTATTTTGATTACAATTCGTTAGCCTTCTTGGGACCTCGTTTTAATACCTCGTGGGAGCAGGCATAATATTTTGCTTTTTGAACACCGAATTATAACACACAAAGATAGTAGATGGAAGGAGACAAAGAAACAATCAGATTCATGAGTGTGGATCCAGTTCATCACTAGAAGACTAAACAAGGGGGAAACATTACGATAGCAATGAATACCCTGGTTAGTATACATTATTTGTATAGATCTGAAGATGGAAAAGTGCAGATCTGCACAGTGCCCGAATCTGCACTTTAGTTTCTGTCTTAATGGGCATAATTTTTATTTTATTCTCTTCTGAATTTTCAAATGAATTGATTATTACGTGGTACAAAGTGATTAGTTAACTGTTTCTTACAGCTTCCGTTTGCACCAACATTTTTCTACATTCTCGTGCAATTCATGAAATTCTACTTGTATGATCACAAGACTGCGCATAAATGCAATCGATTTCGAGGTGTAAAGTGTTTGTTATCTTACGTTTCGTGAAAGGTGGGCAAAGTTGATTTCCAAAGACTTTTTATTGTACTGAATTAATCTTTTGTCACAAAGTAACAAGCTAAGTGTTTTATTTTCGTATATATTTTGTGGGAAACTGTAATCGTGATGGTAGATTGCACACGTGAATGTTTGACGCAACAGGTAGGAGAAAACACTTCATATTAACCAAACCCCGCGCCTCCGCTCTGTATTCTCCTATATTATGAGCACGGGATTCTCCTCCAATAACGCTACAGAGCTGTTCCTAGCACAGCTGAGAATTGGCAACATCGTCACAAACATTTGGCAACACTGTGACAGTGCAATCACTTCCGTGTATGGTACTTAACTGACTCACCTATCCATTTGAATGACTCGTGCTATATAATCCTCATGTAATCTAAGACACAGAGTCAGAAAATTCATTTTTTTGGCTAATGAAATGCTGTTCTTCACATAATTGACAACTTTTATTATCTTCCACGATGCATTATGAAGCTGAGCGACCAACACCAATATTAGAGTGGCGTGTTGTTAGCAGTGTGTCAGTAGGCCCTTGGTACCGCCCATGCGACGTGTCGCAGCGGCTCAATAAGTCCTCAGTTCCAACTGTGGTAGAGGCCAGCGTGTGCAAGCTTTTTTTATGATTTATTTTATGGGGCTGCTAATTTCCAGAAAAATTCTGTAACGAAATCAGGAGAAAACTTTTACACATCAAATTCTCTTGGTAGCTCGACACAGTAAGTTGTACTACGGTATATAGATAGTTTTTACTTATGGACCGTCTGACAGCAACTGAATAGAACACAATATTAGTGTCATACGCGTTTAGCCTTTATTTTCTGCAAGAAATCATTGTATTGTATACGTGTGTGTAAACACCTTCCGATGCCCACTCAAGGAAGACAACGATACACAGTCTAGCTACAATATTATAAATACGCCTCAGTTTGTGGATGAACTCAGACTTAGGTTGATAATCATTTTGAATATTTAGCAGTGCTGTACCCACTGGTGATAAACTAGTTTTCAGCCAATGATTCCCACAGCTACAGCTACAGGAACACTACTTAAGATACCTCTTACAAGGGGAGGCCGCCAATTGTGAAATTCAGATTCGACTCATACTGCGCATAATAAAAGCTCATGGCCAGAGGTGTAATGTGGCAAAGCACCAAGATGCACTTCTCAGCCATTGTCGAGAAAATCGACAGTTAAAAGAAACCGTTGCGGTAAAATACTCTCTACGATGTGTAATTTTCTACAGCGTCGTGGCGCAGCGGTAAGCACTCGGGTTCGTAATCCGAAGGTCGCCGGATCGAATCTCGCGCCATGCAACCTTTTTTCTTTTAGTATTTGTATTTTGTAATTCAAATATATATATATATATATATATATATATATATATATATATATATATATAAAATTCCCGGCAATCAGTTGCAACAATTATGCATATAATAAATTGTTGAAAGTCGTTTGTCGTGGAAAAACTGGCGACTTTGAACATCATTATGTTTTCCGCAAACAAAGTTGTATTTCACAAATGTTATTAATTGTCTTCATAATGATAACCACGTATAGTTAACGGAAGACGTAGAAACGATATTCCGAAACGAATACGTATAGCGTAAGTCAAACGTTGGAATTAGAATAGAGACCCCACGAACACCAATTTGCTGTGGCAGGTATGAAATATAAACTCCGTTACTCGCTCGTTACACTTGAAGGACAGATGTTGAATGGGCCGAAACGAGCCGCCGCATTACAGCGTAGTTGCCTGCTAACTTCGAAAGAAGGTACATGCGGTCCCTAGCGCAACTTATAACATCGTCGAAAGTCAGTGCGGACGGGAGAGCTTTGGTAAACCCTGTTAAACAAACGGAAAAATGGAGGCGGTACAATTGGAGAGCGATCCGTCTTCACCAACATGCATAAGCAATTCATTAATATATAGTTTGTCTGCCTGAAAATGTACTGTTGTCCCAAGCATATTGCAACAAACGGTGTATTTCTATCGCTGCTCGTTTAGTTTTTATTGCCGTTTCAAATATACCGGTCATTTTTGAAACACCCTATATATATATATATATATATATATATATATATATATATATATATATATATATATTTGAATAAAAAAAAACTAATCACAAAAAAATTGCATGCCGCGATATTCGATCCGGCGACCTTCGGATTTCGAACCCGAGCGCTTACCGCTGCGCCACGACGCAGCAGAAAATTAATAATCGTAGAGATTACACAACTGGCGGCCTCCGCTTGTTAGACAAAATACTTACGCAGTGCTATCAGACGAAAAGATCAACCTGACACAAACTGTGCGAAGTTTGTTTAGCAACCTTCGTACCTGGATAAAGAGCTTTTCCTATTTCAGATATCTGTGAACGTTGTTGCATAAGACGATTTAAGGAGAAACTAAATTCCTTCAGCTACGCCAGTGTTTAAAGAAATCGTCTTAACGG
This sequence comes from Schistocerca nitens, assembly GCF_023898315.1. Taxonomy (NCBI): domain Eukaryota; kingdom Metazoa; phylum Arthropoda; class Insecta; order Orthoptera; family Acrididae; genus Schistocerca; species Schistocerca nitens. The sequence goes on along the minus strand of NC_064618.1, from coordinate 203,737,570 downwards.
CACTAGATCGTGGTTTGTGAATAGTTTACCGGCCGTACTCTGCCGCATTTCGCTGGTTAGAAGGCAAAAAGCTTACTGACAAATTTCACTCGAGGAAAATGGGGACGCAATGTCTCCCAATGGAAGGTCATATTGTTTTATTTTAATGATTGAAAAATCAGGTAAAACGAACAGTGAGGTGGTCAGTTTAAGCATTTTAATGTTGTCAGCCTGTAATAATAAAGGGGTCCGTTTACGTCAGTCATATTGTATACAGAAGCGGAAGAGAGAGCACCACTGAATTCTACAATCCGTATGCATCGCATACACACAGAAATTACTGTTACAGTGTACTACTGGAGCCCAATGAGTGAACTGCATATTTTACAATGAGCACTGGGAAACAGTCTTCGCTACATTAGGTTACGTAAACTGGTGTCACTCTGAGCTAGAATTTATGGTCAGCGACTAAGCGTTTGGACAATGAGTCGGATGCGGGTTTTGCAACTGTGAAATACTTTTCTACATTATAGAAGCGAATATTAAATTTCGACTAATATTCCGAAAATTTTGAACTTGGATAGCTTAGAATGAAAATCTTTCTGTTTATTGCAAAGGAATACAATTGATTTTCTAAAACATTCTCTGTCATACTCAACTTGAAACAGGTCACGTCGACCAAATCATATGGAAGAACTGACAGCTACGTATTTCGGAAGGCAGTAAATTTCCTTGGCTTTTGGTTTGGCAGTATTCGACAGCCATTTCTAGCCGCAAGTAAATGAAGAAAGGCAGCGCGTTTTTGTTATCAAGTAACGTCTTCATCAATTGCTTTAGTTTTAATGCTATCTACGAGTAATTGCTGATGTTTGATATTAACATGAAAAGGATTCCGTAGACAGGGAAAGAACCTGTTCTTGGGCAACTACTTCCATACTGACCAAAAGGCATTAAATGATCTTCAAGCACATGTGTTCCAGCAGCAGTATGAAGAAAATGATAGTAATAAGTACGGTAATAATTGAATTATCCGGTAAATTCACACTTCACAGTGGATTTTCTCGAACTAAGATATTTCCTGGATTAGTGAAAATTTCAAAATGGCTTCACATCGAGGCTATGATGCCCAGAAGAGTCTTTACATAGTGCTGACGTGAGAATAGCATAATCTCCGCATCAGAAGCTTCCTTCTACTTCACCATTTAATAGACTCGCATTTTTTCCACCGTGACTAATTTTGTAAGCTAAGCACATCATTATTTGATGAAACGAGAGCCATTTAAAGGAACAGGACTCTTAGTTTACTTGAACTTGATTGAACTAGAGACGTTGAAAATTTTGGTGCTGGACTATGAATCGAATTCGCATCTGCTCATTCGAGGATCTGAATCTCTCGGAACAGGATAGTTCAATCATTTCCTTCCTTTTTCCAAGACTGCAATCTTCTCTAGGTCACCTCCAAAGGTATGTGGATCTGATTCCTGGTCCAGTACAAAAATATTCATAATTTCATTTCAAGCCCTATCACGTGCACACCGATCTCCTAGTGAAAATTAACGTGTAATTTTAATGTCTGTTCATCTGTTGCCAACAATTTCTGATCAAACACGCACACATCTTACTGTTGGTGAGTAAGCAATTGATACTTAAGCTATATTCGTGGACGATAAAGAAGAACGATAGGAGTGCGGTTCGATTGTCTTTCACGCACAAAAATTTGTATCCTTATTTTAGATTCAAACACCTAGCAGCTGGTAAGAAAAACCGATACGTAACGTTTGATTTTACTTAGTTAACAATCCGATTACGTGTTGGGTTCGTACCTCTGTCACAGAACTTCACATCATGCACTTCATCTTTAAATGCATACACACTTTGTTACTTCTGAATGGAGGTATATCAGACATCTTTCGTGGTTAGTTAACAGGGATGAAAGGGTCTTGATAGGAGTTCCGGTTTATTACAAAAACTGTCGTCATTTATTTTCAAGTTTAGATTTGGTTACTGATATTGGCGAAAACTTCGGTAATTCATGACTCTTCATGGCTAGACAGCAATATGATTGTTTAGATTAGATTGGATTAATACTTGTTCCATAGATCATGAATACGACACTACGTAATGATATGGAACTTGTTATTTTAATGAAAGATTTCTTTACAGACCGGTATTCAATTTCCTTACAACAATTTTTTACCCTCTCTCTCATTCTTCTTCAACTTTTCTCTCTCTCTCTCTCTCTCTCACGCACACACACACACACACACACACACACACACACACACACACACACATTCTTTTTTATTTTTATTCAAGATTTTAAACATGGCTGCAACAGCAACTGTTGAAATTCTTCACGATAAAGGATGACAGCCAAAGTTTTTATTTGTTTGATGCGCTCGACTATCGGCGAGGCACGAAAACGTCTGTGAATGAGTTTCTTAGGTTTGAGTACAGTTACGAAAGAAATATAAAAACAACTATGAGAGTTACTGATTTATGATACTTAGCTTGCAGTCAGTTCTGAGTATTATTAGTAACTACGTTCCAGTCCCTAAACCTGGTTAGAGAAATGCGAATCAGACGCATTACGTATTCCAGGCCGTCACAGCCGCGTCTTTGAAAGGCCATCTGTAGTCACTTCCCAGTCCACTGTAGGATCACATCGGTTCGTCTTCTTCCTGCTAGTACTGTAACTGAGATTTGGCAACAAGGCAAGGTATATTTGGCAACTCTGTGATCGACGAATTACTTCCTGGTGTGCACGGAATTAAGCCTCAAAGTTCACTTGATTTATCCTGTCATTTCCATTGAATAATCTGAGTTATTATCGTTTCAGATGTAACAAAAGATTATAAATTTACGGTTTTCAGCCCAGGAAGTCGTTGCACGTGTAAATCGCAACTAAACTCGTCCTTTAAATAGCGGTTTACGAGTTCTACACTCTATTGGCCTCGTAAGAAATGCGCAACACATACTTCTTCGCCAGCTCTGTGGTGACATGTTGAGCTCTGAAAAAGCGTCTGTTCGCGGTTCCAGTCTCGCCAAGTGTAACGTTTTTATCCCTTCTGTGAAAGAGCTACAAGCAGTCAGATCAAACATCGATAAGGAAATCGCAAGAAAATACTTTCAGCTCATAGTGCAATGGTAAAAAACTTACAATGCTGCACAGCAGGTAACGCCTCGTTCCGCTGCTGACAGGCAAATTTTGGGTCTCTAGGAATACATAACTTTATTTATGAAATGCGAAATTTGCATAACTGTTGAGTATGACACAGCATACCAATTAAACACAGACCCAATCGAAATCTAAGTGAGTATTATATTACTAATTCGTGCTGATAGAGGCACACTTGTGTACAGATACTCAGTTTTATCAAAACAGACTTTCGTCGTAAGGTTATCGTGGGTAGTTTTATTTCATTTCTTTTAATACAGTGCACAATTTTCGTAAGGTTTCTTTTAGTGTTGTTAAAACAATACTAAACATGAGAGAGAAATTAATCATCAACGATATATGCGTATTCTCTGATGTGATCTATAACAGTCTGACATTGCACATGCAGTTTATTGATTACATGCATGTAGAAAACTTGTTCTGAGTTAAAGCTGTCAAACAAGGTTTGAAGAAGAATAAAATGCCATTACCACACGACAGCTAATGTAGAAAATACTTTTCTGACTATTTTGGCACGATGCGCTCTCCCCATACAAAATACAAAAGCTTCGAGATGCATCTACTGCCTGGCCGTCTATTAAACCTGAAAAGAACAAAATGTCGCAGAAGTTAGCCCTTTTTCCACATGCGGCTATTTTGTGTTGAGAAGTGAAGGTAATTATGTTCACAGTTCCATTAAATATTTAACTTCAGCAGAGAGCAGAATTCCATTGTAAAAAATGTAGCAGAGAATGAAATGGAACTCGCGACATCTTATCTACGGTGTGTGACACTTAGCGTGTCGCTACTAGCTGTCATCTACCTACAGCACCTCTAGAAGTCAACAATAGTTCCTCCAGAAAGAACTTCCGCATTCCACAGTGCTGTGAGATAATGAATATGGCCGGATCTAGACTTCTGAGAGACAGACAGTTACAGCTTTTCTTTTGCACTGCACGACGTTTTCAACAAACAGATAGTGCAATAGAGTACCTCAAATGAAAAAGAACACTTCCTCTTTAAATTTCTGCATCCTACACTGTTGCCAATTCTGTGTAGGTGGCAGTTACATGATTTTATTTCGGTGATTATTTTGTAATGTATGCACTGGGTAGCCGAGGCAGCTAGTTCATGGCGATTCTGTCAACCAAGTAAATGAATGTACTGAACATGCTGCAAACCGCTACAGGGAGCCTGTGTGTCAGAATTCTCATGGAGCGTGCCGCATCGGTGTTATGAAAGAAAAATGAGTCATACAGATGATGGTTTGGTGGTCTGTTCGATTGTTGAAAGGTTTCTATGATGATGGTGTGGGTTCGATTCCAACTTCTGCCCATGATTTTTAATAGGGAGAGACAGATGCTATTCTCTTCTGGCTACGCCTAGTGAAGAAGGTATAATGGCATTGTGGTCTGAAATTCACATTAAACATGATATTCCTTCTCTACCAAGTAGTCGTTAAGTTGCACCACAATAGAGAGTGGCGATGTGGGAACTCTGTCACCAGTAACCTTTCTTATACTAGTTATTTATTTATAGTGACGAAACAAACGCTATCTAGGGTCTCAGGATCCTTATTCCATCTTTTATTTGGTCTTCTGTATGTCGATAAAATTGGTTCTGAACTTGGAATGCAACTCAGACCACCCTTAACGCGGAATTTGATCCCTTCGTGACAATACAGCTCGACTACAATTTGTTGTTTGTTTAAAACTGCAGATTCCTCAACATCTCCACATATTGCACTTGAATGGGATTGAATGCTATCCCGGCACTAAAGTTTTCACTATGTATTATCAATCTCTAGCAGGGGAATACACCTATCTGCTGATGGATAATAATTTTGATTTATAATGCATTTTCATTCGTTGTCAACACTAACGATAGCTGACGTTTTTGACTCCCAGTGAGAGATAGATTTGAGAGATCATTCTAAGTTCAAGGATGTTATTCCGAGCTGCTGGTGGAGAAAAATTCTGTAGCTGACGTCTCTTTGTGTTTTGTCAACAGCGGTATGTGTGGGGTTCGATTCCCAGTCAGCATTGAACTCTTCGTCATATTATTTCTAGTTCAAACGTGCTCACATGTCGCTGCTGATGTAACAAACCCATATTTAACGTTCGTTTTCTCTAATATATAACAGCGATAGGTTCCATTTCAGTTAAAACATCTAGATACTGCCGAGAAAATCCGATATGTCACAGTTGATTGTGCTTCGATAACTATCCGATTAGGTTCTGGGTTGGAATCCCTGTCCAACACAAAGTTTTACATCACGGCATTTCAAGTAAGTTACTTGTGAAGAAACAATACTTAACATGTCTCGTAGTTCGTTAACAGGGTCAACAGATGCTGGGTAGCAATTCGCGTCGGTTAAAAATGTTTACGTTATGAAAAAAAATGGTTCACATGACTCTGAGCGCTATGGGACTTAACATTGTGGTCATCAGTCCCCTAGAACTTAGAACTACTTAAACCTAACTAACCTAAGGACATCACACACATCCATGCCCGAGGCAGGATTCGAACCTGCGACCGTAGCGGCTGCGCAGTTCCAGACTGAAGCGCCTAGTTACGTTATGAAACTTAAAGTTGATATCTGCCAACTCATACTGTCTAAAATCGAGGTATATCACTCTCTGTATACCTATTTAGGAGTGACTGTTAGTTTCCGTCAGTCACGAAATCTTAGTCTGCATGACCTGGGTTTGAACCCAAATGCAGATCGAGACAGTTCGTCGTGTCATTTGAAGGTCATACATATTCTCAACTAGCTGCTCGTGAAGAACTTAAATTTTTGATATCATTTTGTGTTAAATAACAAGTGCGGCATGTTACTTTGAAGAGGAAATCATGAATACGACGAACTTACTACGTGCATTACCTGTCTGACGTTATAATGAGAGTGGTAACATTTCAGGTATATCATTTATTGCAATAAATGTGAGCTTACAAGCCTTAAGGTCAGTCTTATCTGTGATAAGGTGTTCCCTGATATTTGTAGTATCGTGATATTAATCTTGAATTATTGCGATATAGAGCCGAGTTTTCTAGTGGTGACTTGTTGGAGCCATTTTCAATAGTCAAACGGCTGTACCAAGGAGCGATTAGAGGACCTGCTAGACAGCTGCGTTATGTGGGTTGCATGCGAATCAGGCGAAATGCAATTCAGGTCGTTCCGATACTTTTGAGCACGACTGTACATTGTGCGCTATACGGCAATATTCCTTAATGGTGGTCAAGACATGACCCACTGGAAGCTTGATGAGGTGTTTGCCTGCTGTCACCAACATCGAACCACATCTGAATGTTCCACAAGCCTGCAAGCTGTAAAAGTATGAAACCAGAATTTCCAAATAGAAAGTGCTAGCCATCAGTAGGGCCCGTGAGACTGCGTGTGCAGCGCCATCCGCTACCTGGCTGACAACGAATGTCAACATTAACCCAAGTTCCATACACTGGAATATGTTTCAAACCAGTAAATATGTCGAGTTTTGTGCTTAGGAACAACGAATCAAACTGGATTGGTTTTCTGTTATCACCTGACTAAAATTGCTGAAGAATCGCACTGAATGCTTGTCGAAGCTTTCGGCCAACATGCTCTAGGGAAAACACAGTGTACCGAGTGGTTCAAAAAATTCAAAAGTGGTGATTTGAACGTGAAAAACGACGAGCTTGGGAAACGACCGCAGAAGTTCGAAGACAATGAATTGCAAGCTTTATCGGATGAAGATGGTACTCAAACTCAGCATTAGTTCGCAAAACAATTGAATGCTACATAGAAAGCCTCTTTTATTCCGTTGAAAGCTATGGGATAGGCGCAGAAAGTGGAAAAATGGGTTCTGCATGAACTGAATGAAAGACAACAAGCAAGTCGAAAGACCACTTGTGAAATACTGCCTGCCAGATACAATAGAAAGGCTTCTATCTATCGGATAGTGACAGGTGAAGAAAAATGGATACATTTTGAGATTCCTATGCGCCGTAAATCATGTATGAATCCAGGCAAACCACCGACATCCACTCCAAGATCAAACCGCTTTGGAAAGAAGACAATGCACTGCGTTTGTCGGGATTAGAAGGGTGTCACCTATTATGAGCTGCTAAAACCTGGTGAAACCGTTAACACTGACCGCTACCAACAATAATTTGAGCGATTAAAATCGAGCAATACATGACAAACGACAGTTATATGGAAAAAGACTCCATGATAGCGCCCCATCGCACACCACAAAACGAGTCAAAAGAACGATCGAGGCGTTCAATTGGGAAATGCTAGAGCATGCAACTTGTTCTCCAGACACGGCTCTGTCGTAATATCACCTGTTTGCATCACTGGGACACGCTTTCGCTGAACAACGGTTCAATTCGTATGAAAATCTACGAAAATGGCTCGCTGACTAGTTCGCTACAAAAGAAGAACGGTTTTTTGGGTGGCATTCACAGCCTGCCGGAGAAGTGGGAGAAATGTATAAATACCAATGGAGATTATTTTGAATAAAATATTATTTATTAGTTTCAAACAACAGGCGTGTAATTATTGCAACGAAATGCCGGTTCATACTTCTACACCTGGTAGAAATTGCACCATTCTATCGACTGGCCAACTGGAGAACCTTTCAAACCCTGCCAGGCGGCAGGCCAGAGTGGCCGAGCGGTTCTAGGCGCTACAGTCTAGAACCGAGCGACCGCTACTGTCGCAGGTTCGAATCCTGCCTCGGGCATGGATGTGTGTGATGTCCTTAGGTTAGTTAGGTTTAATTAGTTCTAAGTTCTAGGCGACTGATGACCTCAGAAGTTAAGTCGCATAGTGCTCAGAGTCATTTGAACCTGTCAGGCGCTGATAACGCTGTCTCAGCCATTTTGCGGCATCTCTGTGTCATTCACAGAGACCAACATCTGATGCTGTTCACACCCCTTACATACTCTACCAAGCCTTATAACAGCTCTAAACACGAACAACATTTATGTCCTCTGGTGGCTATTCTCCCTGTTACTGAGAATTTTAGCTCTAATCACTTACATACCCGCCAATACTGTTTATGTCTAAGAAGTTACATTGACTTCCGACTACGTCTCCCAAATTGCTCTAAACGTACTCCTCTTAATATTATCGAATACTGTGACAGAACCTATGAAGTCAAATGCCATAATAAATTGACATACAAGCGAAACGAATTTATTTTGTAATCTCCATAACAAGCAGTTTCACATTTAAACAGTATTTTGTTCGGCATTTAGAGGTTTTAGGAATCGAGCGGTAACTTTCAAAGTTGAACTGCCTCTCGTAATAGCTGTTTATTAACGCTGTCAATGTTTCATTAATATTCAAAAAGTCGCTTACTGGATGTACTATTTTGTTATTAAATTAGTATTACATATTTATTTATTCATTTCTATCATTAAATCTCTCCAAATGAAAGCAGTTTAATAATTCAATACTGTGTGTGGACTACTGGTGGGAGCTATTAATGAATATTGGATTCAGCTCTATATTCAGAAAGCCGGTGCCTCAGTATGTCGAATATTATGTCGAAATGTGGATTCTATTCCAATCATGATTAGCAAAATCCTATGATAACAGACATTTATTGGTATTTTGACTGGCACACATTTAACTCGTTTCTGATAGAGTGTGTTACCAGCTCAAGTTAACGCATTAATTAAACAACTGCAAATCTTAACTCTAACTAAATCGTATAATCAGTGACAGGTGGATTAACTGGTTTCACTTGAATTATCTGTGGTGTCGCTGTTGTAAATGTTATGTACAATTTTTTTTTTCGAAAGGCGATTTTGGTTTTAAGAAACAGTTGCCTATGATGAAAATGTGTAATACCATTTTTTTATGAACAACATGCAGCGGCTGTGACTTGAAGAAGCACAATGCCACTCAACAACAATCCATGTCGTTTGTTCTGAATGCTCCGGCGTATTCGATGAAGGATCTGATAGGCCAGCTTCATTTTTAATCTATCGTCTACGCATAAATTCCATGAGTGGGACACCCTTTCGATACCAAAACATCTTGGTCACAGCCATTTTGGTGCTCAGATTTATTTTCTCTTGAGGATAGTGAATGGTCCCATTCGACTGACTAACGCTTTGCTTTTGAATGTTTATGTGTCACGTCACCACTAACAATGTTGTTGAAAAACATGTCGTCATCTTTGTTGGACCTTATGGACAATGTCAGTGCAGCTCCCTTGTGTCATTTTTTGTATTCATCTCAAAAGTTGAGAAACCCAGGTGGGAAACACTTCACTGTAGCCCAAATAAATACTAAGAAGTTGGTAAAGACCGTGAAGTTTCAAGCTCATTCCATCAACAACGAAACGTCTCTCATGTTAAATTTTTTCCTCAATTCTTGACTCGAGTTCATCAGTCACAACTAGAGTTATAGAACTGCCGTAGGCTACAAGAAGTAAAGTTAGACTACGGTAGTTTTCCCAGTAGTTTTGGTCAATTAAAGATGTACCCACTTTACATTAGATGCGTTGCGTGTTGTTGAGCGTTACATCTTGACGATCGCTTTCTTTGAATAGGGGATCAGCGTCTTACTAGATTCCGCTCCGCTAGAAACCAAACGTAAAAACCGTCTAGAAACTGAACGAGGACATATATGGGGTCTGGTAACCTTTGGAATATTTTTGTTCTACGAAGTTATAATCTTGTCTGTTACTTGAAAGCAAGCAGTACTTACTACAATACAAGTTTCATTCGAAAACTGATGATTTGTAACATGAAACAGAGGGGTGTTGTAATAAAAATAAAGAAAACAACACTGATCTATCATACAGAGCTAGAAAGTGCAATGTCCTCAACAAAAATGTAAAATAAAAAAACCTCAATAGAAAAATACATCAAACCTCGCTTCACTACTTCGTCTAACTTGATGAAGGAAGTTCTGCTGAGTATATATATAAAAAATTGGAAATTTGTGATAAGGACTATGGACCAAACTGCTGGGGTCATCGGTCCTTAGGCTTACATACTACTTAATCTAACTTGAATTAACGTACGCTATGGACAACATACATCCATGCCCGAGGGGAGAGTCGAACCTCCGAAGGGGAGAGCCACGCAAACCGTGCAATGCGTCCCAGACCACGCAGCTACCCCACGCGGCCCAAGTAAGCTGTACTTCTATTGAAAGTGATTGATTCGGTTACCTAAAGGCGCAGAAGTTAAGCGAGCAGCTAATTTTCATTACTTATAACGTGCAATTTATACTTTGTACAGATATAAAATACAAATTAGACTAACATTCTATGATGTGCGGTGCGAATTACGTGTAAAATACACTCCTGGAAATTGAAATAAGAACACCGTGAATTCATTGTCCCAGGATGGGGAAACTTTATTGACACATTCCTGGGGTCAGATACATCACATGATCACACTGACAGAACCACAGGCACATAGACACAGGCAACAGAGCATGCACAATGTCGGCACTAGTACAGTGTATATCCACTTTTCGCAGCAATGCAGGCTGCTATTCTCCCATGGAGACGATCGTAGAGATGCTGGATGTAGTCCTGTGGAACGGCTTGCCATGCCATTTCCACCTGGCGCCTCAGTTGGACCAGCGTTCGTGCTGGACGTGCAGACCGCGTGAGACGACGCTTCATCCAGTCCCAAACATGCTCAATGGGGGACAGATCCGGAGATCTTGCTGGCCAGGGTAGTTGACTTACACCTTCTAGAGCACGTTGGGTGGCACGGGATACATGCGGACGTGCGTTGTCCTGTTGGAACAGCAAGTTCCCTTGCCGGTCTAGGAATGGTAGAACGATGGGTTCGATGACGGTTTGGATGTACCGTGCACTATTCAGTGTCCCCTCGACGATCACCAGTGGTGTACGGCCAGTGTAGGAGATCGCTCCCCACACCATGATGCCGGGTGTTGGCCCTGTGTGCCTCGGTCGTATGCAGTCCTGATTGTGGCGCTCACCTGCACGGCGCCAAACACGCATACGACCATCATTGGCACCAAGGCAGAAGCGACTCTCATCGCTGAAGACGACACGTCTCCATTCGTCCCTCCATTCACGCCTGTCGCGACACCACTGGAGGCGGGCTGCACGATGTTGGGGCGTGAGCGGAAGACGGCCTAACGGTGTGCGGGACCGTAGCCCAGCTTCATGGAGACGGTTGCGAATGGTCCTCGCCGATACCCCAGGAGCAACAGTGTCCCTAATTTGCTGGGAAGTGGCGGTGCGCTCCCCTACGGCACTGCGTAGGATCCTACGGTCTTGGCGTGCATCCGTGCGTCGCTGCGGTCCGATCCCAGGTCGACGGGCACGTGCACCTTCCGCCGACCACTGGCGACAACATCCATGTACTGTGGAGACCTCACGCCCCACGTGTTGAGCAATTCGGCGGTACGTCCACCCGGCCTCCCGCATGCCCACTATACGCCCTCGCTCAAAGTCCGTCAACTGCACATACGGTTCACGTCCACGCTGTCTGCGATGGAGCTCCGTATGCCACGGCAAACTGGCTGACACTGACGGCGGCGGTGCACAAATGCTGCGCAGCTAGCGCCATTCGACGGCCAACACCGCGGTTCCTGGTGTGTCCGCTGTGCCGTGCGTGTGATCATTGCTTGTACAGCCCTCTCGCAGTGTCCGGAGCAAGTATGGTGGGTCTGACACATCGGTGTCAATGTGTTCTTTTTTCCATTTCCAGGAGTGTAGACAACCAAACAAATATAAAAACAAGGAGAAGTCCTCGGTTCCCAGTTTCTCTCTTACACATTCATTTATGTTGTTTTCCCTACCAGTGCTAAAAATACTACTGGTAATCCTACAAATTTCTACGTCATTTGTAGTATACCAAAACTACCGAACTTTGGTAGAGTTCAACTCTAGTCGTAACTGAATAACGCCTTCATTGACCTTTATAGTGATGAATCGTTTGCCCTCCGTTAAACGTGACGCGCCGTTTTTGGCCTGATGTTTCATTCATCAGATTTACACGAACCACCGTTACCTGTCTGTAAAATTAAATAGAGCGGACAGTTTTTATTTATCATTCAGCAACAGTAATGCAATTCGGAAGTCACACACGGCTGGTCGCTTATGACGTCAGAATAGAAAACGAATATTCCTGCTAACTGTTGACATCATACAGGCGCCAACGATTGCTAATGTCTATAACAGGGTAAGTTTTTGAATTTAATTCGTAAACGATGTGAAATTTGAATTACAAATTCAGACTTCTTCCCGACGCAACTAGGAAAAGACATAGCATTATGATATTTCTCATACATACAGGCACTATTTCGCGATTTTTTAAATTCTGTGTATCAAACATCGATCTAATTTTGAGGAAGAAATTTCTGAGAATGTACGTTTGAAACTTTGTATGATAGTGAATCGTGGACCGTAGAAAAAAGGGAAAGAAGAGACTCAAAACGGTTAAGGAGTGGTGGTACAGAACAGAAAGCTGTTGAAAACTAGGACCCCCAGCCGAATCGGCGAAGACAGGACACATGGAACATATTGTCAAGAAGAAGGGGCATGATAGTACGGCATGTATTAAGAGATTGGGGAGTAACTTTCACAGTTTTAGACGAAACTGCAGAAGGTGAAAACTGTAGGGGAAGACTGAGCTTGGAACACATATAACTAATAATTGAGGGTGCAGAGTGCAAGTTCTACTCTGAGATGAAGAAGTTGGCAGAAGAGAGACGAATTCGCGTTGGGTCGTATGGAAATAACTAGACTATTGACGAAAAAAAAGGGGTATCGTCATCTTCACACGCAGAGATACTATTGATAGGTGAAATTATCGATAACGACTCGCCGGAGACTGGCATTCCACAAAGGTTTCCTCAGAACTTGCAACAAAAAGTCTCAGTTGGTCACAAAAAGTTGTGACAAGCTGGTCATTCAGGTGTTCTTCTCTGGGTAGGAAATTGTAAACAGGGATCAGGGAGGACAGCCACATTGCTTTTTGGTTGTATTCCGAAGAGGTGACTCACGTTCTTCTGCTCTGGGTTTAGCCAGCCATCAGGCCACATGATTCAGCTACTTCAGTGCTGTTTTGCTAGTTCAAACGAGAGCTAAAATTTCAGAAATTTAGGGAAGCTTACTACTTCGACTACCAGCCCTTATGGTTGCATCATTTCTCGTGAGTCGTGATAGGTAAACTGTTTATTTTACCGATGGCAGCACATCACCGAGCCACTAGAACATCTATGCCGTCGCTCTGATAAAGCTAAATATTCTAGTAGTTTTTTATATAGTAGTGGTAAGATAGCGATTGCATTAAATACTTTAACAGAAACAGCCAGTGCAGATCGTAATAATCGCTTGTTTATTAGCTTACACTAAAGAACCAAAGAAACTGGTACACCTCCCTAATATCGTGTAGGGCCCCAGCGAGCACACAGAAGTGCCGCAACACGACTTTGAATGGACTCGACTAGTGTAGTGCCGGAGGGAATTGACATCATGAATCCTGCAGGCTTGTTCATAAATCCGTAAGAGTAAGAAGAACAGCACGTTGCAAGGCATCCCAGATATGCTCAATAATGTTCATGTCTGGCGAGTTTGGTGGCCAGCGGAAGTGTTTGAACTCAGAAGAGTGTTCCCGGAGCCAGCCTGTAGCAACTCTGGACCTTTGGGGGGGTCGCATTGTCCTGCTGGAATTGCCTAAGTGCGTAGGGACCCACAGTGGACAAAATGGTTCAAATGGCTCTGAGCACTGTGAGACTTAACATCTATGGTCATCAGTCCCCTACAACTTACAACTACTTAAACCTAACTAACCTAAGGACAGCACACAACACCCAGTCATCACGAGGCAGAGAAAATCCCTGACCCCGCCGGGAATCGAACCCGGGAACCCGGGCGTGGGAAGCTAGAACGCTACCGCACGACCACGAGCTGCGGACCACAGTGGACATGAATGCATGCAGGTGATCAGACAGGATGCTTACCTACGTTTCAGCGGTTCAATATCTCTTCAAATACACACGCCCAACACCATTACAGAGCCTCCTCCAACTTGAGCAGTCCCCTGCTGACATGCAGGGTCCATGGTTCTTGAGGTTGTTTCCATACCCGTACACGTACACCCGCTAGATACAATTTGAAACGAGACTCATCCGACCAGTTAACGTGTTTGCAGTCATCAACAGTCTGATGTCGGTGATGATAATCCCAGGCGAGGCGTGCAATCATCAGGGTACACGAGTGGGCCTTCGGCTCCAAAAGCTCATATCGATGATGTTCCTTTGTGCGGTTCGCACGCTGACAGTGGTTGATGGCCCAGCATTGAAACCTGCAGCAATTAGCGGAAGGGTTGCACTTCTGCCGCGTTGAACGATTCTCGTCGTTGGTCCCGTTCTTGCAGGATCTTTTTCCTGTCGCAGAGATGTTGGAGATCTGATGTTTTACCGGATTCCTGATATTCACGGTACACTCGTGAAATGAACGTACTCGAAAATCCCCACTTCATCGCTACCTCGAAGATGCTGTGTCCCATCGCTCGTGCGCCGATTATGACACCATGTTCAGACTCACGTAAATCTTGATAACCCACCACTGTAGCAGCAGTAACCGATCTAACAACTGCCCCAGACACTTGTTGCCTTACACACGGGTGCCGACTAGTCTTACACACGGGTGCCGACGGCAGCGCGGTATTTTGCTTGTTTTGTGTTCGAATATGCATTTCTATACCAGTTTCTTTGGCGCTTCAGTGACGCTGTTCCCGGCCGCACGTTGGTTAAACTGGTTAAATGGAAAAGAACTGGTTAAATGGAAAAGCAAGGAAACACAACGAAAAACAGAAAGCACCTGTTTATAACGTGTATTGGAATTGGATATACATCCTAACATCCTTCTCTCCTCCCTACCCCCCTACCCCCCGTCTCTGTCCATCTCCTGCAACCCCTGTCGTCGTCCATCTCATCCTTCTTCCCCCTTTGTCCATATACCACCTCGTCCCGTCTTTCGCTGTCAATCTTCTCTTTCCTGCTCTGTCTTCATCTCCTCCTGCCCTCTCTCTCTGTCCACTACCATCTCCCCCATTTCTATGCCCATCTCTCTGTCCCTTCCTCCCTCCCTCTCCTTCCATCTCATTGATTACGCTTTCTATCTCCATTTAGTCCTTCTCATCTCTCCATCTCCTCTTTCTTCCTGTCTCTGACCTTAAGCTTTGTCTATAGTTATTGTATATTCAGTTTAAATAGTAGTACTGTAAACATATGCCAAAAAGCATTCCCGTTTTGCTAACAACGTTTCACTAAAAATCATGAATTTTCGTAAGTTCGTCACCAATTCCTTTGAAATTTTGACACATGGACGCATTAAAATACGCACTTGCTTACATATACCTACTAGAGTGCCATGGCTTTCCAGTTGGTTCAAATGGCTCCGAGCACTATGGGACTTAACAGCTATGGTCATCAGTCCCGTAGAACTTAGAACTACTTAAACCTAACTAACCTAAGGACATCACACAACACCCAGTCATCACGAGGCAGAGAAAATCCCTGACCCCGCCGGGAATCGAACCCGGGAACCCGGGCGTGGGAAGCGAGAACGCTACCGCACGACCACTAGCTGCGGACTTTCCAGATGGTATATATAGATACACACGTATTCGAAAACAACTTTGTGTCAATGTTTCACAGTAATTGGGGAAGAACTTTGGGAGATTTACGATATTTTAGTAGCGGACATTTACTTTTACAGTTTTATTTATATAGATTACGGTAAATGTTTCGTTTTAATCGACCACCACCAGACCAAAGGCTCCTTGATGACGTTTGGAGGCTCTGATGATGATGATGTTTGGTTTGTAGGGCCCTCAACTGCACGGTAATCAACCTCCGTACAAGGTGCGAATTTTTCACAATCCAATCCAATCATCTGATGATGGTGATGATGATGATGAAATGATGAGGTCAACACAAACACCCAGTCCCCGGGCAGAGAAAGACCCCAACCCGTCTGGCAATCGAACCCGGGACCCCGTGATCTAGAGGCTGCAAAGCTAGCCATCAAACCACGAGCTGCGGACACAGAGCTGCAGTTAGTACCAAAAATTACCAGTCACCAACCGCAGGTGGTGACATTTATTGAGCATGTTAATTGAGGATAGCAGCGTGGACCTTACCACTGATATTCTTTCAGTCTGAACTTTAATACCACACTTGAACGTTGCTTTTATTATCTTTCCTCTCTGCGTAATTAGTGGACAAAGCCTGTAACATTGCCTTACATCTTTATAATCCGAGCGCTTTTTATTTCAGGCTTCCTTTCTTATTGTTTCCAAGATCCTATGTTGTTGTAAGCAGTAACTTATGTCTTTATGACGAAATGATTGTGCCTTTGAGCTTCTGTTAACACGAGGCCAGCGCTCAGATGCCGGAGATGACGATACCTCAACTATAAGCTTGACGCTCGGTGCAGCACTAAGTGACCCCGCGGATATGCTACGCTGTGTGCGGTGCCGCAGCCGAGGCAGCAACCGTTAATATTCCCAGCATCCCGCTATCCCTGGAATCCTGTCAGTTCTCGTCACGTGAGCACAAAACAGCCAGCAGCCGTTCGAGCCGTTGCATACGCTGTTGCCGCTAGATCAGGCGTTTGTCGTGGTGGAACTCAGCGCAACTGCTGCAGAGCGGCTAAAACGCTCGCTGGATCTCTGCCTGTTCGGTTGTGCAGCAAGACGTGTGGTGCTCTCAAACGTCTCTACAGTGGGAAAGAACACACTTTTACATTGCATAAGTTTCAACCTGCCTGCATGAAACATTCCTGCGTACGTAATAACGCATTCGAAGAGGCAACACTGAACAAAATGTTCTCGTGCTTCCAGCAGCGTCAGGTTCTAAAAAAGCTACGAGCTTCCGACAGAGTAAGGCTTTGGCACTGTCGGGTTTAATGACTGCTGATAGGTTGTTAGTACGCTGCTGGCTGTGACGTCAAGTAGTCGCCATATTTGGGCGGAATGGTAGTGAAGTGCTGTCCAATTTTCCCCTTTTTTCTCAGGAGAACAAGTTGAGAGCTTATGGTAAACCCATAATTATATGTTTCTTAAAATTATAGCGCGACAGTCCCTTCTATCACAGAGAATAAATCTGTTGTTGAAACGTTTTAACTAGAAACACACTTTACGGCACTTTCAGATTATGTCACATGTTAGGCGACACGATTATGACTATATGAGAACGACACTTGTGTGCGTCTCCTTTTTATCTTATCATGTTGATGTCCATCATATTTTCTAGCTCTTTTTTTGACTGTGGACCTCCAATAGTCACGTCCATATTTTTACACTCTCTAACACACATGTCACATTATTTTAGTCTTGACCAACACGAACCTAACAATACGAATGTTTCACACACAGCGGAACACGGAGAACAGAGTTAATCGAGCTTATCAGGTGGTAAAAAACCTGACTGCCATGAGCACTTTCACGTACACCACTTGATTCCCACGGTGCTTTAAAATTTCGTTCGGTGTCATAACAGTCAGTGCTCTCTGTGAGCGAGCTATTGTACTACGATCCGTATACATAGATCCGCCTGCCTCGTAATTATAAGTGGCGTCAGCCCATTTTGCAATTTATCTTAGGCCCACCACTTGCCAGCCAACTCAACCATAAATGCGACGACTGATCGGAAAGTGAGGTACGATAGGTTGCGGAATGGAAATCGGATGAAACTTTGCGCAGATGTGTTCGGTAGTGTTGTTAGCAAGCCCGACGATCGCGTCACTTCGCTCGTTTCTGTTCTGAGCACGCAGCGACCACGTAAAGATGCCTAGATCAATAGCGTCTCCCACTAAGGAGGAGTGCTCGCCGAGAGGTTTCGCCTGATTCCATGATAGTTCTCGGTCGCAAACTACAGGGGTAATAAGGACGCCGCTGCAGCGTTTTCCATTAGAAGTGTTTGATCGCCCATCATACAGCCCGGACTTGGTTCCCTCTGGTGTTCATCTCTGCTCACATGAACTGCTGGCTATGAAGACAACGTTTTGACACAGATAACGAACTTCAGACCAGCGCAGAGAGGTGGCAGAAAGCACAGGCAGCTGCCATCTATGACGGGAGTACTGGAAAATTGGTACAGTGCTACGACAAATATCTAAGTCGGAGCGGCGACTATGTAGAGAAGCGGCTGGAAGGCTTAGCTAATTGTAGCCAGTGAAACATTTTCGATTTACACTGCGGTTTCCATTTCACGACCTATCGGATCTTACTTACCGAAAAGCCCTCGTACTTGCGTTGAGTACGCTTTCATTGCATCTGCTTCAAGCTTGTGACAGTTGAATCTCACACCAGTTGGCCGCCATCTTTATAAAGTTCGTAGTCGATGTTATCCACCACGTATATTTGGGTGTATTTCATGTCTGCCTGTTGGGTAAAAATATTGCAATTGATTTTAAACTAATTTTCCGGTGAGATAGAAACTTGAAGCTTTCAACATAACTCAGAACTGGGTGACAATGCAGTATTAACTCGCCTTTATCCGAAGTCTGTTATCTTGTTTGATATTCGGTGGAGGGTACTTTGTGAAGCACGGCCATTTCTCCTTTTTTCTGGTTTGTGGGAAGAACGATTGCAGTAAACGTCAGTGTGAACAGAAATGTCTCTAATTGTTTTGCCTCACGGTCCTTTCGCGAGATGTACATAGGAGGGAGCAATGAATTGGCTGAATCAGGTGAAGCGAAACTGAAATACATCTGAAATGTACAACATATGCGTGTAGTAATTTCATAAAAATGTTTGAAATCGATTGACAAGTTTCTCATGCACAAATCTAAAAATCGTAAAATAATTGTTTTGAATAAAAATCAATTTTTAATGTGCCTCGTTTTCAAATCATTCTAAAAGGCATAAAATAATTTCTTCTATTCGTATACAGATCCCTAACATCATACAGATCGTCCGGGAGATCTCTGATTGTGAAATTTTAAGCAGTTATGAAAATACTTGTATGTAGAGTGAATGCAATACGCAGTTGAAGCACGCATAATTAACCTCATAACTACTATTCTGCTTACTAAGTGGTACCATTACATGGTACCCACGTTTATCGCTTTAAATCTCTTTCGTAGCTATTAAAAATTCACACTCACAGAACTTCAGGACTGGCTGAATGCGATTATGATTTTCCACTGGCTAGGAAAAATAATTTTGTACAGTTTTAGATTAAAATTGATTTGCTTTTATATAATCATTATTTCGACAGCTGCTTTAATTATACTGTTCCAAAAGCCATTAATGCCTGCCACGACAGATTCATCGTCAGATTTGATCCGGCGGCCATTTACTTGATTATGCAAAGCTAATACAGATTTTTCGGGGTAGCGTAGACGGTGAAACCTCTGTTGCACACTTCTACAGTGTTTTGCGGTGTGGAATGATTGGCCGACGTGCGATTAGACGCACTCGCAACGTAATTTGTAAAAACTGGACCACGTATTTTATGATGTGCCCCATTCTTAACTGTTTTCCGTACTTGGTGGATTTTTGACGCAGGCTTGAAGAATCATTTTATTGAACGCCTATTCCGCAGGCGTATTACCTTATCGACTCAGGAGTACAGACAGTACTATCGCATTAACGGGGTATCAAAAATTATAGTTTTACTGGTTAAGTATACGATATCTCAAAACACAATATGAAAATGTTATTATTTAATAAAGAATATGGCGGTCATGGTTTTTCCGGCAAATTTCACAGCACGTGAGGATCGGATTTAGGTGTAGATTATACAGGGTGAAACGTATTTAAACCGACAAACTCTGGGAGGTTGTAGGGGACATCAAAACAAATATTTTTCCCTAATGTCATTTTTTCCTATGAGGAATATTTAAACCGGTAGAGGAAGATTTATCTGGCGGCAAATTAATTAAACCAACAAACACTTTCCCACTTTTTTTTAATGACCAAGAGACAACACATTAAGACAACCCAATTTCGCCGGCCGGAGTGGCCGAGTGGTTCTAGGCGCTGGAGTCTGGAACTGCGAGACCGCTACAGTCGCAGGTTCGAATCCTGCCTCGGGCATGGATGTGTGTTTTGTCCTTAGGCTAGTTAGGTTTAAGTAGTTATAAGTTCTAGGGGACTGGTGACCTCAGAAGTTAAGTCCCATAGTGCTCAGAACCATCTGAAACATTTGAACAACCCAATGTTCTGTCTGACACGGGCAAAAACCCAAGGAGTATCCTGAATTGTTCCCGCTGCTGCTACTATCCGGGCAACCAGATCCTCTTCTGATGCAACAGGAGTTGCGTAAACAAGGTTGCGCATCTCTCCCCACACAAAAAAGTCCAGAGGGGACATATCTGGGGATCGAGCAGGCGATGTTACAGGACCACCTCTGCCAGTCCACGTTTCTTGGAACCGCCGGTCCAGGAATCGACGCACACGATGACTGAAATGTGCTGGCGCCCCGTCATGTTGGAACCACATGTGTTGTCTTGTAGGGAGCGGGACGTCTTCCAACAATTCTGGCAATGCTCTGGCGAGAAAATAGTAACAGTGCCTGCCATTTAACGGCCTAGGTAGCAGATACGACCCAATTAAACAGTCCCCAACAACACTCACCGACACATTAACGAAGAACCGCTCTTGATGAGCGCTAGTAACTGTGGCATGTGGGTTATCCTCACTCCAAACATGCGAATTTTGCATGTTGAAGACTCCATCAGGCCCGGCCCGAACGTTGCTTCATCGGTAAACAACACAGGGGATGGAAATGTAGGATGCATTTCACTCTGTTCCAGGTAACACTGCGAAAACTGTGCTCTGGATGGATAATCAACTGGTTCCAGGATGTGGACACGCTGTAGGTGAAATGGACGTAACAATTGCTCTCGAAGGTCTTGCATTCGTCTGATTCGTCCTCATGTTACGTGTAATTGTACAAGTGCTGATTGAAGGATCCCACTCCATATGTTGCAAGACAGCTTCCTCAAATGGCAGCGTTCTTACCGTGCGACGGCGTCGTTGTCCAGTTAATCTGCTAAATGACCCGGTTTCACGCAGACGTTGGTACACAGCAGCAAAGGTCGTATGATGCGGGATACGGCGATTAGGATATTGTTGTTGATAGACCCACTGTGCAGCTCGTCCGTTGTGGTGTGCTACGTAGTACGCACCAAGCATGTCAGTGTACTCACTTCAGGTTATCGATCCATTAGTAAACAGAGACAATGCACTACTACAGTGGTGGACAGCAGTTGTCTACAACTTAAGAGTGTTCAAATGGCTCTGAGCGCTATGGGACTTAACATCTATGGTCATCAGTCACTTAAGAGTGTAATACGCCCTCTAACAACTGAAGGTCGTAATATGGTCTCTAACAACTGAAGAGCGTAATATGGCCTCCACTGGTTTAAATAATCCTCATAAGAAAAAATAAAATTAGGGAAGAATATTTGTTTTGATGTCCCCTACAACCTCCCAAAGTTTGTCGGTTTAAATACTTTTCACCCTGTATGAATGAACAAGACAGGATCTGTTAGAATGGGGAATGAGATCTACCAGGTTATCCTTTATGTAGCTTTGAGGAATCTGCGCCACACTCGAATCCTACCGTTAGCTGCTATCAACTGAAATCGGGACTCATCTGACCAGGCCACGGATTTCCAGTGGACTAGAGTCCAACCAATATGGTCACGAGCCAAGGAGAAGGGTTGCAGACGATGTGCTGTTAGCAAAAGCATACTGATGCTGGACATCAGCTCCAAATCAAGTGGAATTAAGGTGCAATGTAATACTCGTTATGATGGTGGTGGTGGTTAGTGTTTAACGTCCCGTCGACAACGAGGTCATTAGAGACGGAGCGCAAGCTCGGGTTAGGGAAGGATTGGGAAGGAAATCGGCCGTGCCCTTTCAAAGGAACCATCCCGGCATTTGCCTGAAACGATTTAGGGAAATCACGGAAAACCTAAATCAGGATGGCCGGAGACGGGATTGAACCGTCGTCCTCCCGAATGCGAGTCCAGTGTGCTAACCACTGCGCCACCTCGCTTGGTACTCGTTATGAGATGAACATCCCCACGAACTTTGGTAAATACTGAACTGCTGCTTCATGTTGTATTACATTTTACTCATCAGTGGTACGCGAAGAAGGCAAAGAGGTGTCTAATATAGCCGCCTACCCAGTCTGATTTTTAAGTACTCTCCCTCTAACCCCCTCCTCCCCTCCCCCCAGCCACAACCCCACTCCGCTCTCTTTCTCTTTTAGAAACGCCCGAATAAGAATAGAAATAACACTTTGTAGCAATCATCAACAATCAGATAGCTGGAAGAGCCGCCACATTCTATCGCTCGTGAACGAATAAAATGGCTCTGAGCACTATGGGACTCAACTTCTCAGGTCATTAGTTCCCTAGAACTTAGAACTAGTTAAACCTAACTAACCTAAGGACATCACAAACATCCATTCCCGAGGCAGGATTCGAACCTGCGACCGTAGCGGTCTCGCGGTTCCAGACTGCAGCGCCTAGAACCGCACGGCCACTTCGGCCGGCTCGTGAACGAATAGGAACCAGTATTGTGTGCTTTATTTCCGTTGTTATATGGCGGGTTTAACCATATGATCAGAAGGCTACTTTCTAAAAAAGTGTATATATCCGTTTATAAAAGATATCGCCTCTCATGCTACGAAGTACATAATTATATTCTATTTTGCAGGGAATTTAGTTCTCGGAACCAACATGAACAAATCATTAAGATCGAAGCTTTATTGTGGTGCTATGGGATCGTGAAGGAGAGCGACCTCCATTCTTAACCTAAAACGCACGAAAGAAAAGGTAAGTTTTTAATCATTTCCGTTCAAAAGGACATGTACTATATTATCCGGCGAGAATGGAAGATATAAACACATTTTCAGTCTTTCAATTAGTTTGCTGACCTTTATCCGCTCAGTAAGTACAGACTGTTGCAAAAAAGAATTACCTAATTTCATACTAGAAAAATAGACGAGAGTGAAAAATATTTTCTTTTTGTTGCTATGTTATTGTATTTATTCTAGAATTAGATTAAAAGGTTTTTAATCACGAAACAGAGATTACAGAAAGGCAATATGTATTGACAGAACTGGCATGGCCCAAAATTTGGTAAGATTATTGTCATATACAACACGTGGCACCGGTCGTGTTAATAGGCTCAGAATGAAGTACAAAGGCGTCCGTTCAACAGAAAGTTTTTGGCTCACTGCAACTGAATAAATGTCAATCAGTGACTGTGGTACAGCATACCTTCGGTGACTGGTATTGCCTATTGAAAGTGACAGGACGATCTGCAATCCTAATAGATCAGATTGTCCTCGAACTTCTAATCAAATAATGGAGGGCATTTAGGAAGGCTGTGAGAGGAGCCCACGGAAGTTTACTCATCGCGCAACAGAGAACTTGAAATTACCCACGAGAATGTTGGGCAAACAACAAGACGACATCTGATCCTCTTACCATAGGGACTACAATCACTGATAGTTTTTCATGTTTGTGGTAAGAGGTAATGTGTTGTCTGTAACACTCTCTCAATAGGGTTGAAACACAACAGATTTATATCGCAGTAAATTTTCAGCATGAAACACATGTTCGCATTGACGGTAAAGTTAACCAGCATAAAGAGCGCATACAGAGACTGTAAAACCTCCATCCAGTAGCTGAATGTAAGACTGGCCTAAAGTGTACGTTGCATGGGGGCTTAATAAAAATATTAATGCAAATAATTTTAATTTTTTTTTTTTTTGCTTTAGTAGCTGTCTGTCCGATTACGAAGTCTCGTAACGGTTGGCCCTGACTGTTATTAATTCGCAATCTGACTGCTTAGAACAATAACAAAGAATGAAATGGAAATTTTCATTAACACAGTTAATTAATTAAGCCCCCAGCAACTATAAAACCAACGCAACAACAAGCACAAGAGTAACTGTTCTGTGTGTGGGAGTGTGACTCAACGTACGCATCTGGCACGGTTCTTCTTCAACAACACAACAATTTTTAAATAACATTATACTGAATTAATTAAAGAAAATACAAATACCATAATTACTCAAGAAAACCACAATTACACTCTAATCCAAGAACCCAAGCCAGATGCTTTGTTGACTGAACCTGTAATGACACATTATTTAAAACATGGAAATAATGAAAAATAAATCAAGTTTCGTTACCTTCATATATTGACCAAAATCACTCTCATAATTACAATATATCTCCACACCGCCTCGCTATTACCACATCTGAACAAGAACCTTTCAGTATCACATCTCAGCAAGCACTCCCTACTAGCACATCTGAACACCAACTGACTACTACGAGTCCTCGACAAGCACTGACCTCTAGCACATCTCAATAATGACTGCCCGTGGAGGCGGCGGAACAATGCTCTCTAGCGATCTCTGGCGCTGTGGCTCAGTGTAGCCACCTTTCATATGCCCTTCCTCCACGGCTAGAATTTGATGGTATTTTTGCCAGCATTGGTGGTGAAAATACCACCAAATTCGTCAAAAAAATACAGACAAAAATAAAAGATAATATTAATACGTAAATATCATATAACTAGATAAAATTTTGGCTTTGCACTGACCTTTCAATAACCTATTATATAGAATACAGTAAGCAATACAAATTCTTTCATACATGTGACTTTACATAACAGTTTATACAAGTATTATGTGGTTAAACAGTTCAATCAATAGCGTCAGCAATGACGAATATGTGCAGGTAAGAGTCTCATAACTTTCCACAAACAGTAATACACAATAAATCAGTTTATACAAATATTCACATAAACGCTTTCCCTAGCCCAAGAATAAGCAGTTGACAGTTCCAGCAGTAGCACCCAGCAATGGTCAACAGGTGCAAATACCACAAGTAACATTTTTTCAATAGAAACAGTCCATCAGTGGCACCCAGTACTGTTGAATAGGTGCAGACACCAACAAGTAACACCATTTCAGTAGAAGCAGTCCATTAGTGGCACCAGCAATGTTGATCAGGTGCACACAGCGACAGGTGACTTCATTTCAGTAGAAGCAGTCCATCAGTGGCACCCAGCAATGTTGAGCAGGTGCACACAGCAACAGGTGACTTCATTTCAGTAGAAGCAATCCATCAGTGGCACCCAGCAATGTTAAACAGGTGCAGACACCAACAAGTGACATCATTTCAGTAGAAGCAGTCCATCAGTGGCACCCAGCAATGTTGAGCAGGTGCCGACACCAACAAGTAACACCATTTCAGTATAAGCAGTTCCATCAGTGGCACCAGCAATGTTGAACAGGTGCAGATATCAACAGGTGACATCTTTTCAGTAGAAGCAGTCCATCAGTAGCACCCAGCAATGTTGAGCAGGTGCTGACACCAACAAGTAACACCATTTCAGTAGAAGCAGTCCATTAGTGGCACCAGCAATGTTGATCAGGTGCACACAGCAACAGGTGACTTCATTTCTCAGCAGAAGCAGTTCAATAAAATACACTGTCACTGATCACACTGTTCATCAGAGTTTATAAGCAGAAATTAAACATGTCCTAGTGGCACCAATATTGTAGAAAAGGTACAAGTAACAGTCCATAATTTTTTTTTACAATCACTGATCACACAGTTCATCAGCAGAAATTAAACATGTCCTTGTGGCACCAATCATGTAGAAAAAGTGCAAGTAACAGTCCATACTATTCACCATAACTACTGAGACAGTTCAGTCATGAACAATAGTTTGAATGCACATACAATTTCTTTAACAAAATATAATCAATGCTCTTACACTAAACATACAAATCATAATAAACACACAAATGATATCAGTTAATTGTCACATTAACTATTACAGTACACAATAACAGTTAACCTGTAATATTTATGGGTGTCAGTGCAAGCCACTACCAACAAATAAAATAATATTTAGGAGATAGGTGGGTAGGATTAGGAAAGGAAAACACACAAAACACATCCACTCATCTTTCATCCTCATTAAGTGCTACTGTGTAATTGAATAGTGTTAACTGTGTAAATGTAACTCTGTCCAAGATTTGATGTTCATCATGTGTACCAAGTAGCAGTGGCAGCAATGTATAACAGTCAATAATAGTTAGTCAACGTCATAGTCATCATGTCAAGACCAATGTTTGCCAAGCCAGATCAAATTGTACTGTTGCTGAACAACTGTCAGTGAGCCAAGATATGCAAATACTTCCTCTCTTCAAAAAAAAATGTATACTGCTTATTGATTTAACAAAGTGTGTGTGTAGGCAATCTTCTTTCTACTTGAGTGTTCTAGTCTGCCATCTTCATCCTCCTTGTTCCATATGGACCAACAAAAAAAAAAAATATGCTCCTCACTTACTTTACCTCTTATCCACCAAACTCCAATAATCATCACTTAATCTTAATACTTCAATAATACGTCGATACATATAAACCTCAGCACCAATATCATTTCACTTCCATAACAACTCTTTCCTCTAGTCAGTCTCCTCGAACAAGTACAGATAAAATCCTAGTGCAACTTCAATTCAGCATCCCATACAATCCGAAGACACATTGTCCACACACAACCTCTGTGTATTCCATCTGACCCAAATTTTCTACTCATTATAAATTATAAGATACATTTTGGTTCCTTGTCCATCATTAAATAAAAGAAATGCATACATGACCTCTAACAGACTTAGTTCGAATAACTCTCAGTAATTAAGTACGATTACGGAGTGTGAATAATCATAATATTTCACAGTGTGTACACCACTTCAAGAATCATGGCAGAAGCAATCATGTGGAGTATTCCTTGTGTCAAGTGTCACTTCCTATTTCAATTGCTCACGAAAAATGCAGTGTAATACTGTCAATGGTCTAAACCTAGTTTTGGTCTGTCATGTCGTTAGCTTCCTTCCTATTAGCATAAATTTATACAGCTTCCATAAAACCTCAGCTCATGTGACTTCTATGACTTTCTTTTACTAATGTCGTTCGTCGAATTATAGCAGTTCATTTTCTTATCTTAAAAATATAAGGCACTGAGCGTAAGCAAAACATGCAATAGCGAGTAAATATACCAGTAGAGAACAGAATGTCAACAAGTGGATGCAGCACAATCCCTACAACGAGGCTCTGCCAAGTGAACAATCTATAATTAATACCACAGTGTAACCTAAACTCTATATTTGTACACAGTATATCAGCATTTCTATATACTAGATTGAAGAGTAGTTATGACAACAAAACAGAAATGTGTAAATATGCAATCCATACGCACAGCAGCAAACATGCCTTACACAATAAACAGGTCATTAGAATCACATCGCCATAAGCAAATAAATCTTCATATGTAATCTTAATAAGTAAACATGAAGGCGCAAGCAGATAAATCACAAAGTATAACTTACATATCTAACCACATCAGCACAATTAATCAGGTGACAATTATAATTTAAATAACTAAGCACAGCAGGCACATAATAAAAAAAATATGACGTCAGTGAAAAAGCATAGCAGCCAAGCGATGCATAATATACGCAAGTAATAACACTGTTCATTAATCAATAATTGTCAAAATCAGTAAATGTACACAAGCACGTCGCTTCACAAGTAATTTCATAGAACATAAAATTTAGCACAAAGTATGAGTCACGTAATCGCGAGCAGCAAATTACGTCTAAAGTACGTACCTAAGTGAAATTATGTTACCTGAAAAATAAACTCAATTAATAGTTACCCTTTTTAGTTTATTAGTTTCATCTTCGAAATGACCTTCTTCCTGAAAATTTTCTCCAAAGCAAGTCGTCTTAACGTCGGACACGCACAGAATTTACCTGAAGGTCTTAAATACTTTATACAACCGTATCCTGAAAAATACTGAACGTTAATAACATAATTTATGAAGTCCTTATAGCTTTATACAGAATTTAGTCGGAGAAATTAGACTGTGTATTTGTTTACGTCTGTCAGTGCATTCGCACTGAGCGCTCGATCAGCTGTAGGCGCGTGACGTAGGAAGGTAATTGTTTGCGGTCAACGACTGCCTTGTGCGGCGCGCAGACTGACTGTTGCTTTGAGTATGTGCCGCCGCCAAACACAGCGCGGTATCCTTGTACTCTCTCCATGTTTACGTAAACTGTTGGTTTCTCACAAGTATGTCATTCCACAAAAATTTTTACGTTAGATATGTGATGTATTCCCTTAGAGCGTCGAGATTTAAGAGTTTCTACTTCAACAGTGTTATCATGTATAATTTTGCGAACTCTATATGGACCGTTATAAAGCAGAAAAAATTTGCGACACAAGCCTTTTCCTTTATGAGACAAACGATGAGACTTAATTAACACCTTCTGACCAACTGACAAGATTTTTAAACGACCAGGACGTTTAGCTGATTTCTCTCTTCTTGCAGCCGCAGACGCAATATTTCGTAGAGCCAGGTTCACAACTTCAGAATGCCGCAGTTTCCGTGAAGGCGGAAAAGGAACGATTTCAGAAATGCGATTTGTCGGTGCTTTATTCTTTAATATCAGTGTAGGCGGTAAAGAAGTTGAATCATTAGGAAGTTCATTCAGAATGTTTTGAAAAAGATGAAGATACTGATCCCACGTTCTGTGATTCTGATGACAATAAAGACGACACAATTTATTGATTTCCTTCATCCATCTCTCTGAAGCATTAGATTGAGGGTGAAAAAGTGAAATGAAAATTGGTTTAATCTTACGACGCCGTAGAGTACGAAGCCAAATTTTAGAGCGAAACTGTGATCCATTATCTGATATAACCTTATCAACATGACCAACTTCCTTAAGAAAATGTTTGATGAAAGCATTAGATACTGAACGAGCTGTTGCTTTGCGTAAAGGTGTAAAACACACATATTTTGATGTTAATTCCACTGCTACGAAAATATACGCAAAACCATTAGTAGAACGAACCACTGGACCGAACAAATCGACTGCAGCCATCTCCTTTAATTTCGCTGGAATGATAGGAAACAACGGTGCTCTGTGAGAAACTGTTGGCGGCTTAGCCTTTTGACATAATTTGCATTTGGCAAGAACAGATCGAATACGTTTTTCCATATTACTGAAGTAGCAATTTTCTCGTAATTTATGAAAGCATTTTCTGGGACCAAAATGTGCATATGCACTGAAATGTGTAAACGAGGTGTGGCCATATCATCCAATCTAACAAAGCGTCTAAGAAAATTACAGACACCAAGGAAACTACGAACATCACGTTTTGTGGTAGGAACAGCATAATTATGAATAGCGTCTAGTTTTTTATGGATCGGGAAGAATACCTTCTGTAGAAATAATGTGACCGAGAAATTTCACCTGAGAACGACCAAATTCAGATTTTTCCAAGTTCACTGTCATGCCAACTCGTGCAAAAATACGTAATAATGAATCCAAAATTTTGTTATGCTCACTCCAAGAAAGTTTAGCAATAAGAATGTCGTCAACATAAGAAGTAAATTGTCACGAAGATAAACAGGTAAAATTTCATTTAAGCTACGAATGAATGCTGCTGAAAATATAGTAAGTTCAAACGGTAATTTCTGAAATCACTTTTGGGTAAAACAGTCAAATCCGGTTATTCTTTACCTACTGTCTAGATAGATGGATAGTAGAAGAATTGTTTTTATAGATGCAAAGAATAGTGAAAGAGTAGGCAGCGGTGCTGAAAACTAAAAGGGAAATAGCACCACTACAGCTCGGGGCCCTGTGATCGCTACAGCACATATTCACTAGTGTAGTGAATCCCCTGAGGACATTAATAGCTGCACATAAATTTCAGTTTGTGACTTTGTGGCACATCTGGCGGAAGTGCGTACGTAAATTGATCTAACCATGAACATGGATGTATGTCATTCCTAGAATTACAAAAGATCTTAAATTTCCGAACAGTCAAAAAGTGTTTATAGTCAAAGTTTTCGCCTCGTGGCGACAAAGACCTACCGCGTCTGTCCCAGTTTGAATGTCGATTATTGTCAAGTTCGCGCGCCTGGCGCTCTCTTGTTGTGTCCCGTAAATGAAATAAATTACTTTCTTCAAACCCCTCTGCTATCTGTGATTCTAAATTTCTTCTGCTGTCTTTTCCTACGATTTCGCCTTCAATTTGTTTGACTTGCTTTCGTAATGCCTCAACTTCCCTTTTAACGCGTTCATTAAATTTTCCCTGATTTTCAACATGCTTATTTATGTTCTGGTACTCTTCGGTTTCTGCAAATGGTAATGGAGCTGTATCATCTCAATCTCTATCCCCATTTAAACTAAGACTTGTCAATTTATCTGAAATCTCCTCAACTCTTTCCGATAAATCACCTATTTGTTCTTTCTGTCTATTTACGTCTTCCGTAAGTGTCGCGACTCGGGTTTCAGTATTAACACATTTGGTAGTTAACTGTTCATATTGTTGTGTTAGTTTATTTATTCTGTCATTTGGTACGGATTCCTCGATTCTCTCAAATATTTCTTCCTTATCGTGTGCACGTTGTAAATTTAACTCTGAAAATTTCTGTACTATCACGCGATCTCTCTCCTCCTGTTCTCTATCCTGTTCCCTTTGTCTAATCTCTACTGCAATTAATCTATTATTGTGAGCATTCAAAATCGGTTGTACTTCTTCTCTGATTTCTTTCTTTAATTCATCTTTCATATTTTTGAAACATGTCCCTATTCGTGAATCTAAGCGTGTTTCCATTGTTTCCATCTCTGTTTTAATTGTGCCTATTTGTGATCCCAACTGTGATCCCAGTGAGTCTAACCGTGTTTCCATTGTTCCCCTATCTGTTTTTAATTCAGATCGTAACTGTGAGCCCAGTGAGTCTAACCGTGTTTCCATTGTTCCCATCTGTGTTTTAATTGTTCCTATTTGTGATCCCAAATTTAATATTGCACCCATCAACTGCTCCATATTAGCTTGTTCGCAATTCCTTTCGCCCCTAACATTTCCCGCAAAACCAGTTTCATTCGTCATAGCTGTAAAGCTATCTGTGTTTGATGCTATTCCAGAATTTTCTATCGTTAATCTCGTATTCTGTGAATTTTCTGATTGAGAAAAATTTTGAAATGGTTCCGGACTACTTTCCCGACTTATTAAATTGATTTCCACTTCATTATTCAACATACTGTTCTCCTGTGTTGGCGAGTTCGCCATGTCAACAATTTCGTCATTCTCACTAATCATTTTTGCCTTTTTCATTGATCGCGTAATCATTTACAAAATATACAAAACTCGTCACTATATGAAAATTACACACAATGACTCTTTATCTCCAACAATACCCTTCACACGAAATGCTTCCCTCAAACACGATTAACGAACAATTGAAATAATTGCATTAAATTGTCAAACGCGTATACAAGGCAATAAAAATTAAATTTTGAAAAATACCATTAGAAGAATGCTAATTACCAAATCTACACATGCAATATAGACTACAATTACTAACTACAAATTACTACAACAATCCTACTGTCTACTATTTCTACAATCAGAAGAATTCCAAGGGACGATCCGAAGCAGTGGACGCCACGTGCATGGGGGCTTAATAAAAATATTAATGCAAATAATTTTAATTTTTTTTTTTTGCTTTAGTAGCTGTCTGTCCGATTACGAAGTCTCGTAACGGTTGGCCCTGACTGTTATTAATTCGCAATC
The DNA here is from genome assembly GCF_023898315.1 of Schistocerca nitens. Taxonomy (NCBI): domain Eukaryota; kingdom Metazoa; phylum Arthropoda; class Insecta; order Orthoptera; family Acrididae; genus Schistocerca; species Schistocerca nitens. The sequence goes on along the minus strand of NC_064618.1, from coordinate 203,705,797 downwards.
TGACTGCTTAGAACAATAACAAAGAATGAAATGGAAATTTTCATTAACACAGTTAATTAATTAAGCCCCCAGCAACTATAAAACCAACGCAACAACAAGCACAAGAGTAACTGTTCTGTGTGTGGGAGTGTGACTCAACGTACGCATCTGGCACGGTTCTTCTTCAACAACACAACAATTTTTAAATAACATTATACTGAATTAATTAAAGAAAATACAAATACCATAATTACTCAAGAAAACCACAATTACACTCTAATCCAAGAACCCAAGCCAGATGCTTTGTTGACTGAACCTGTAATGACACATTATTTAAAACATGGAAATAATGAAAAATAAATCAAGTTTCGTTACCTTCATATATTGACCAAAATCACTCTCATAATTACAATATATCTCCACACCGCCTCGCTATTACCACATCTGAACAAGAACCTTTCAGTATCACATCTCAGCAAGCACTCCCTACTAGCACATCTGAACACCAACTGACTACTACGAGTCCTCGACAAGCACTGACCTCTAGCACATCTCAATAATGACTGCCCGTGGAGGCGGCGGAACAATGCTCTCTAGCGATCTCTGGCGCTGTGGCTCAGTGTAGCCACCTTTCAACGTATTTCGTGCCATTTCGTATCAAGAACAGCGTGGCACATTCTTCTTGGAGGACAACACGATGATAGGAGTGTTTCTTTGAAATATGGGAGACGTGGCTTTAGTAGGATATCGTCTTTTGTTGAGGTGGAGTTCCACTAGACTGAGACGGAAATTTATCATTGACATCCTGTCTCAAAGCTGGATATGAAGCACGGGAGTAAGACAAATGCCATAATGTTTTCGTTTCAAAGGCCAGTTCCCTCTCCTGTCTTTCTGCAGTCAGTGCTCCTGTATAGTTTCTCATCCCCTCATCATTGATGGGACAGCCATCCTCAATATTCCTTTTTAAGGTGGGCATAATTAAAGGAAAGCGGTTTTGTTTCCTCTTTATCCCGTAGCATAATTGAGCGTAACAACGAAATGTAACAGTGGCTTTGTCGATGAAGAAACATTACATGAACTGTGTGGTTAATGTAGCGAAGAAAGCATCCTTTTCTAGTGGTAGTCTGCTTCTTATGTCCTGCTTGTTGCGTCCGACACGTGTTATTTCAGTTCCAAGATAGCAGAATTCCTTCAATTCGTCTTAGACATGCTTCTCAATTTATCACTAATCTCGGCTCTCAATACTTTCGTCTTTCTTTGGTCTACTTTCAAGCCACATTCTATGATCTCCACACAGTTCCTTGCACTTAGCATGTCGTATATTTTTTCTTGAATCTCACTGAGGATCACTTCTCACTTAGAACTTTTATTCTAAATTTTAATACTGCTCCTAAACGTTTATTTTTCATTATTTCTTCTTCAACGTTCAGGTGGACAGTAGCGCAAAAATAAAAATAATTCATCCCTGTCGTACATGCTTTCTATTCTAAGCACTTCTCTATTGGCTATTCGTTCTTATGATTCTCTTTTTGTTCTAGTGTATATTGTATATTATTTCTCTGTATCTATAGCTTGCATGTTTTATTCTGCGGATTTCAATCTTGTGCCATTCTACGTTGTCGAACGCAGTTCCAAGATCGACAGGATCTATGAAAATGTCTTTATTTTTATTGATTCCATTAGATGTAAAAGCCCCTCCGATGGCATTAGATTTCCCAGCGCCAAACTAATCATCAACCAATAGTAATTTTCTTTTCTTGGGTTCAGACTGTATGGTCTCCCCTTATCTTCGTTAGATATCTTCGGGATAGAGTGGCAGTATTTTTCCGAAAGTCTGGTGGTATTTTATCGATATCATTAATAATATGACAATAGAAATTTTTAGGACCCTCTGAATAGTATATACTTTGAACCTGTTTTGTTGTATCTTTTCAACAATAAACGTAGGGCCATCAGGTGCTGCTTTTTGAAACAGTCTGCAGCTACCCCGGTTGAACTTCCACTTGTGTTCTGGGCTGTACTGACAGGTTGGCGGGATCGGCCTCTGCCAAGGGCACGGGTACAGAGAGGCACAAAACTGGACGACAAGAAAAATACGAATGAAGTCACGGTATATAAATCGGAAGTACACGAATACCTCGACCTCTTGTTTTCCTGCTTTCTGCCAGCGAGAAGAGGCTTTTTCCTGGGCCGTCGACCGTAAAGTAATAAAAAAAACAACTACTACCGGACAGAAATGTTTTCATGACAAAATTTATGTGACAACAGTGTTCACACAGCTGCTGCGTACAAGTTCGCTCATGCTCAAAAATGAAATTCTCTGCTACTTCACTCCGGTACTGTAGAACTCGAAGGTCGGTGAGAGGTTACTGAAGCAATCGTGCTATTTGGTCGTACGATTCCGATTGTTGCCGATATGTGTCAACTCTGAAAGGCAGCGACACCTGACGGTGGTGGAACAAAACAATAAACCGGTCGAGAAATGTAATGTACTTGTCAGTCGTCTGAAGACCTTTGTTGTTTAGTCCCTTTATGCAACAAACGAACCAACCAACTTGTTCCAACGAGTACTTTAGCTGCACACAACTTTCGTTCGCTACGATCTGTTGCGTAACTGAAAAAGAGTTCAAGAATAAACTTTCTGTGACCTGTTAGTCATTAAACTTAGTTTTCTTGTCAATAGAACACGACACAGGTGCTAAACGTGATTTCAATGTGTTATTTCTCTAAAAGCAGAGAAACACCCTGCCAAAATAGAATAAAAATATACTTCCTGGAAAGAGATGTTTTCTAAGCTTTTAACTGTAACTCATACAAAATTCGTTATTTATGTATTGCAATGATACTAGTAATTTATCAGCAGCTTACATTGACAAAAAAATAAGAACACCAAGAAGGAGTTGTAGGACATTAAGGAAAGTTTGGTGGCGTGTATCAACATCTGAAGCACGATGTCCTTTCAGATCTCGCACCAGTGGCATATGACCGGCGCTAGTAGCGCCATTGTGAGGATTCAAGTCAAGTTTGCTTCAAATACACGTTGTGTCGGTTGTGAACCTTAGTTACCTTTGAGACTGGACGTAGTGAGTTGATGTTAGCGAAGAATGCCTTTAAGGCCACAAAGACGGCCTTATCGACACCTCACTGTGTGTGAACGAGGTCGTAGGGCTACGAGAAGCTAGATGTCGCAGAGAGAGTTCGCAGGAATGTAGCCACTAGGTGCTGTTAGCGGTGGTCACGGAAATGTGCGTCGCGAGAAGACCGGCATCTGGACGGTCAGGTGACACTACAGAGAGGAAAGACAGTCGTATTCGGCGTATTGCTCTGGCGGATCTTCCTGCATCTGAAGCAGTAATCTGAACAACAGTTAGCGATACAACGAACTGTCGGAAAACGAGCCAGATGCCTCGTAGCGTGCATTCTACTGAACCCAAACCACCGCCATGTGCGACTTCAGTGGTTTCAATAGCTCATTCTAGGATAGGGTGGAAATCTGTAGTCTCTTCTGATGAAAGCTGGTCCCGCCTCATTGCCAGTGATTGCCGCGTATTGGTTAGTAGGACAGTTGAAGGCCTGCATCCAACCTGTATGTGTACTAGACAAGCGACACCTTCACCAGGAGCTATGGTCTGGATTGGGATTTCGTATGACAGCAGAAGCACTTCAAATGTTCAAATGTGTGTGAAATCTTAAGGAACCTAACTGCTAAGGTCGTCAGAACCTAAGTTTAAACACTGTTGTTGTTGTTGTTGTTGTGGTCTTCAGTCCTGAGACTGGTTTGATGCAGCTCTCCATGCTACTCTATCCTGTGCAAGCTTCTTCATCTCCCAGTACCTACTGCAACCTACATCCTTCTGAATCTGCTTAGTGTATGCATCTCTTGGTCTCCCCCTACGATTTTTACCTTCCACGCTGCCCTCCAATACTAAATTGGTGATCCCTTGATGCCTCAGAACATGTCCTACCAACCGATCCCTTCTTCTGGTCAAGTTGTGCCACAAACTCCTCTTCTCCCCAATCCTATTCAGTACCTCCTCATTAGTTATGTGATCTACCCATCTAATCTTCAGCATTCTTCTGTAGCACCACATTTCGAAAGCTTCTATTCTCTTCTTGTCCAAACTATTTATCGTCCATGTTTCACTTCCATACATGGCTACACTCCATACAAATACTTTCAGAAAAGACTTCCTGACACTTAAATCTATACTCGATGTTAACAAATTTCTCTTATTCAGAAATGCTTTCCTTGCCATTGCCAGTCTACATTTTATATCCTCTCTACTTCGACCATCATCAGTTATTTTGCTCCCCAAATAGCAAAACTCCTTTACTACTTTAAGTGTCTCATTTCCTAATCTAATACCTTCAACATCACCCGACTTAATTCGACTACATTCCATTATCCTCGTTTTGCTTTTGTTGATGTTCATCTTATACCCTCCTTTCAAGACACTGTCCATTCCGTTCAACTGCTCTTCCAAGTCCTTTGCTGTCTCTGACAGAATTACAATGTCATCGGCGAACCTCAAAGTTTTTATTTCTTCTCCATGGATTTTAATACCTACTCCGAATTTTTCTTTTGTTTCCTTTACTGCTTGCTCAATATACAGATTGAATAACATCGGGGAGAGGCTACAACCCTGTCTTACTCCCTTCCCAACCACTGCTTCCCTTTCATGCCCCTCGACTCTTATAACTGCCATCTGGTTTCTGTACAAATTGTAAATAGCCTTTCGCTCCCTGTATTTTACCCCTGCCACCTTTAGAATTTGAAAGAGAGTATTCCAATCAACATTGTCAAAAGCTTTCTCTAAGTCTACAAATGCTAGAAACGTAGGTTTGCCTTTCCTTAATCTTTCTTCTAAGATAAGTCGTAAGGTCAGTATTGCCTCACGTGTTCCAGTATTTCTACGGAATCCAAACTGATCTTCCCCGAGGTCGGCTTCTACTAGTTTTTCCATTCGTCTGTAAAGAATTCGTGTTAGTATTTTGCAGCTGTGGCTTATTAAACTGATTGTCCGGTAATTCTCACATCTGTCAACACCTGCTTTCTTTGGAATTGGAATTATTATATTCTTCTTGAAGTCTGAGGGTATTTCGCCTGTCTCATACATCTTGCTTACCAGATGGTAGAGTTTCGTCAGGGCTGGCTCTCCCAAAGCCGTCAGTAGTTCCAATGGAATGTTGTCTACTCCGGGGGCCTTGTTTCGACTCAGGTCTTTCAGTGCTCTGTCAAATTCTTCACGCAGTATCGTATCTCCCATTTCATCTTCATCTACATCCTCTTCCATTTCCATAATATTGTCCTCAAGTACATCGCCCTTGTATAGACCCTCTATATACTCCTTCCACCTTTCTGCTTTCCCTTCTTTGCTTAGAACTGGGTTTCCATCTGAGCTCTTGATGTTCATACAAGTGGTTCTCTTATCTCCAAAGGTCTCTTTAATTTTCCTGTAGGCAGTATCTATCTTACCCCTAGTGAGATAAGCCTCTACATCCTTACATTTGTCCTCTAGCCATCCCTGCTTAGCCATTTTGCACTTCCTGTCGATCTCATTTTTGAGACGTTTGTATTCCTTTTTGCCTGCTTCATTTTCTGCATTTTTATATTTTCTCCTTTCATCAATTAAATTCAATATTTCTTCTGTTACCCAAGGATTTCTACTAGCCCTCGTCTTTTTACCTACTTGATCCTCTGCTGCCTTCACTACTTCATCCCTCAAAGCTACCCATTCTTCTTCTACTGTATTTCTTTCCCCCATTCCCGTCAATTGTTCCCTTATGCTCTCCCTGAAACTCTGTACAACCTCTGGTTCTTTCAGTTTATCCAGGTCCCATCTCCTTAAATTCCCACCTTTTTGCAGTTTCTTCAGTTTTAATCTACAGGTCATAACCAATAGATTGTGGTCAGAGTCCACATCTGCCCCTGGAAATGTCTTGCAATTTAAAACCTGGTTCCTAAATCTCTGTCTTACCATTATATAATCTATCTGATACCTTTTAGTATCTCCAGGGTTCTTCCATGTATACAACCTTCTATCATGATTCTTAAACCAAGTATTAGCTATGATTAAGTTGTGCTCTGTGCAAAATTCTACCAGGCGGCTTCCTCTTTCATTTCTTAGCCCCAATCCATATTCACCTACTATGTTTCCTTCTCTCCCTTTCCCTACACTCGAATTCCAGTCACCCATAACTATTAAATTTTCGTCTCCCTTCACTATCTGAATAATTTCTTTTATTTCATCATACATTTCTTCAATTTCTTCGTCATCTGCAGAGCTAGTTGGCATATAAACTTGTACTACTGTAGTAGGTGTGGGCTTCGTATCTATCTTGGCCACAATAATGCGTTCACTAAGCTGTTTGTAGTAGCTTACCCGCGTTCCTATTTTCCTATTCATTATTAAACCTACTCCTGCATTACCCCTATTTGACTTTGTGTTTATAACCCTGTAGTCACCTGACCAGAAGTCTTGTTCCTCCTTCCACCGAACTTCACTAATTCCCACTATATCTAACTTTAACCTATCCATTTCCCTTTTCAAATTTTCTAACCTACCTGCCCGATTAAGGGACCTGACATTCCACGCTCCGATCCGTAGAACGCCAGTTTTCTTTCTCCTGATAACGACATCCTCTTGAGTAGTCCCCGCCCGGAGATCCGAATGGGGGACTATTTTACCTCCGGAATATTTTACCCAAGAGGACGCCATCATCATTTAATCTTACAGTAAAGCTGCATGCCCTCGGGAAAAATTACGGCCGTAGTTTCCCCTTGCTTTCAGCCGTTCGCAGTACCAGCACAGCAAGGCCGTTTTGGTTATTGTTACAAGGCCAGATCAGTCAATCATCCAGACTGTTGCCCTTGCAACTACTGAAAAGGCTGCTGCCCCTCTTCAGGAACCACACGTTTGTCTGGCCTCTCAACAGATACCCCTCCGTTGTGGTTGTACCTACGGTACGGCTATCTGTATCGCTGAGGCACGCAAGCCTCCCCACCAACGGCAAGGTCCATGGTTCATGGGGGGGGAGTTTAAACACTACTTAACCTAAATTATCCTAAGGACAAACACACACACACACCCATGCCCGAGGGAGGACTCGAACTTCCGCCGAGACAAGCAGAAGCAATCTCGTGGTTGTCCGTCAGTCTGCTGATTTGACCTGCAAGACTGTCATTTATGAGCAAAATTCCATGGGGTGTTATCCAACAGGATAGCGCTCGCCCAGATGTCGCTGTTGTAAACCAACATGCTCTGAAGACTGTCGACTTGTTTTCTTGGCCAGCTCGATCACCGGATATGTGTGCAATCGAACACATAAGGGAAAAAAATCTTACGATACCTCCAGCGTCAGCCACAACCGGCGTTAATCGTCTTTCATTGACCGAGGTAGTAAAACAAGCATTAAATTGCGTCCCACAAACTGACATCTGCCAGCTATGCAATACAATACACGCACGTTTGCATGTTTGTATTCAACATTCTGGTGCTTACACCGGTTACGAAAGCTCCAGCAATACACATTTACAATGGCTTATATCGCGCTTACATGAACCTGCGATCTTGCAATGTTGATCACTTAATATGTTAACAATATATTCCCTAAATTTCATTGTTGTTTTTGTGGTCTTCAGTCCTAAGACTGGTTTGATACAGCTCTCCATGCTACTCTACCCTGTGCAAGTTTCTTCATCTCCCAGTACCTACTGCAGCCTACATCCTTCTGAATCTGCTTAGTGTATTCATCTCTTGGTCTCCCTCTACGATTTTTACCCTCCACTCTGCCTTCCAATGCTAAATTTGTGATCCATTGATGCCTCAGAACATGTCCTACCAACCGGTCCCTTCTTCTTGTCAAGTTGTGCCACAAACTCCTCTTCTCCCCAGTTCTATTCAATACCTCCTCATTAGTTATGTGATCTACCCATCTAATCTTCAGCATTCTTCTGTAGCACCACATTTCGAAAGCTACTATTCTCTTCTTGTCTAAACTATCGTCCACGTTTCACTTCCATAAATGGCTACACCCCATACAAATACTTTCAGAAACGACTTCCTGACATTTAAATCTATACTCGATGTTAACAAATTTTTGTTCTTCAGAAACGCTTTCCTTGCCATTGCCAGTCTACATTTTATATCCTCTCTACTTCGACCATCATCAGTTATTTTGCTCCCGAAATAGAAAAACTCCTTTACTACTTTAAGTGTCCCATTTCATAATCTAATTCCCTCAGCATCACCCGACTTAATTCGACTACATTCCATTATCCTCGTTTTGCTTTTGTTGATGTTCATCTTATACCCTGCTTTCGAGACACTGTCCATTCCGTTCAACTGCTGTTCCAAGTCCTTTGCTGACAGAATTACAATGTCATCGGCGAACCTCAAAGTTTTTATTTCTTCTCCATGGATTTTAATACCTACTGCGAACTGTTCTTTTGTTTCATTTACTGCTTGCTCAATATACAGACTGAATAACATCGGGGATAGGCTACAACCGTGTCTCACTCCCTTCCCAACCGCTGCTTCCCTTTCATACACCTCGACTCTTATAACTGCCATCTGCTTTCTGTACAAATTGTAAATAGCATTTCGCTCCCTGTATTTTACCCCTGCCACCTTCAGAATTTCATTATCCTTCAGTAATTAGTTGTCAATGTTGCGATTACCTTCCGTCAGTGTAGTTAATTTAAGTGATATTTGAATATTGCTTCATTCTTTGTTAATCTGCGTTGGATGACTTTTTTTTCTTAATCTGTTTTGTAGAAGTGTATATTACAGTGTATAGTGGAGGGGAAAGAGGGAGGGTGTAGAACTTTTACGTACCACTTGGGTATAGCTCAGTTCGTACCACTTCAACTTTTCCTTAGAAATTGTTCATTGCCCGATATTCTTCGAGATTCCAGAAGAAGGTCGCTGTAGAGTTGTCGTGGAGTACCCACCGAGTATGTTGTGGCATTAAAAGACGCAGCGGTGGCGCCGGTAATTGGGTACGGGTAGTGATTGAAGGACGGAGCGCGGAGGCATGTAAATCCGTGCCCGGCCTGCTCGTAACCGGGAGAGCTAGCGCCCCCTGGGGAGGCGGGTCGGCCGCCCAACTCCTGATAGAAGAGCCGGCGCTGCCTGATGGTCAGGAGAGCGCCGGCCGGCCCCTGGGACAGCCGCAACCTGCGGGCCAGCCCAGCCGGAGCGCCGAGCTCCGGCCGCACTACCCGCCGTCGGCGACCACTGTGCGGCGTCACGTCTTCAAAACAACTGATTGGGCTGCAGATCTCACAGATAGTCGTGTCTAATTCAAAAATGATATATCAAATAGCGAGAAAAAATACTGCACCTGTCAGCTCAAGCATGCATGTCCGAAATGAACGGTCTACTGATCCACAGTGTGACCGCTCAGTGTCATTCAATACGATCACGACGACCCCCTTTGATCGGCGTCAGCACTCGTGGTGTCACTCGCCTTCATACATGGCGGTGGACGTTTGAAAACTCGTGACGCTAGCTCAATGGTCGTCAATTGATTTAAATGTTATTCCCGGCTGACTCTTAATTCAATTACTGCCACGGGGGTGAGGAGGAAGAACACACCCTGGTGATACCAGCATTATGCGTATTTAGATGTTCGTTTAATCTGAATGGTTTGCAATGATGCAGCGATTCTATTCGAACTCTATGCTCATGCACCGACAAGGACCACTTTCGCAGACAAACATGCAAGTACGTAATGGATTTTCAGTTTCTCAATATAGTTCGTCGCACTCACACATTATACATCCGCTGTAAGAACAATTTCATGCATTTACATTTTAGGTGTCCCACAATATTGGTTAGCTGAATATTATGACAATACGTTGTATACAACTTCCACAGATATTGTTTATCATGTAGTCAAGACTACGTAATGAAGCCAAAATCGTGGATAAAATTGAAATGTACTTTGTTTATTAACACTTTTCTTCTCACTAACTAAATATGAAATATGAATCGGGATTGGAGGTGATGATCCTATCCTTCTTTTCAGTATAGAATGGTCGATATCGTGTTCTGAATAACGCGTGTCATATAATGTCCAAATATAGACACGACCCAGGCTCTCAATTCGGCACTTAAATGTCTATTCTTCGCCCTCGAAATGTTCGATGTGATTGTCCTTCACACACAAGGTTCAAATTAACGGTGTATGCACTGTTTTTAGTATTTTAGGTCTCCGTTAATTAATATCTGGTAGTTAACAAGCGAACTATTTTTATGCTGGCGCGTTGCTTGTATCAGTTGCCCCCGCAACCGTCCAAGGATAAGATTCTCTTAATGTTCCGCGCACATGCGTTTCACAATTTTATAAAATGCAGAATTACGTAAACTGTAGCTTTCCGTTGCGTACAACTTTCGTGGATTCCACAACCATAGTAGTTTCCCAAGATTATTTTTCCAAGCTAACACAAAGTTCGAATTATGTTGTCGGAATCATTTTCACTTCACCCGACAATAAACGTCTCTGATCACTTCGTCACACGTAATGTATTTTAAATGTGCTTGAAGAGTCTTTAAATAATCTCCTTAACGAATTTCGCAGTCGCGTACCACTTTTTCATCGACTAGCCCGATCGCGATAACTGAAGGTAGAGAGGTCAATAATGTGTTACATGTTCTTTTATATGTATTAAAAAACAAACGCGCCCCTATATCTTTCTGTCCCGCTTGGTCTTTGCTACTTTCATTTTTACTACTTTTCATTATATTGCTTCTTAGTAATACTGTGCAGTTATTAAAGTTTCGTATTACTTTCCCCTTTTTAATTCCTCCAAAATAAAGTATATTTATCCCCGATTTTAATTAATATGATGCTAATAGACACGCCTGTCCGCAAAGTACCGTTATAACAGTCAACACGGATTTAGAAACAATCGTTCTTATGAAAGATAACTAGTTCTTTACACACACGAAGTGTTGAGTATTGACAGCGGATGTCAAATTTGATGCGTATTTCTAGATTTCCAGAGGACTTTTGACACTGTATCCCACAAGCGGCCATTAGCGAAATTGCGTGCGTATGGGATATCGTCTCTGCTATGTGACTGGATTTCTGAGTTCCTGTCGAAGACGTCGTAGTTCATAGTAATTGACGCAAAGACATGGAGTAAAACAGAAGTGATATCTGGCGTTTTACAAGGTAGTGGTATAGGCCCTTTGCTGTTCCTTACCTACTCGTATACATGGTGGTCCATTATTCGTGACCAGGCCAAATATCTCACAAAATAAGCGTCAAACGAAAAAACTACGAAGAACGAAACTTGTCTAGCTTGAAGAGGGAAACCAGATGGCGCTGTCATAGGTCAAACGGATGTCAACTGCGTTTTTTAAAGTAGGAACCCCCATTTTAATTACATATTCGTGTAGTACGTAAAGAAATATGAATGTTTTGGTTGGACCACTTTTTTCGCTTTGTGATAGACGGCGTTGTAATAGTCACAAACGTATAAGTACGTGGTACCACGTAACATTCTGCCAGTGCGGACGGTAATTGCTTCGTGGTACATTACCCGTGTTAAAATGGACCGTTTACCAATTGCGGAAAAGGTCGATATCCTGTTGATGTATGACTATTCTGATCAAAATGCCCAACGGGCAGGCGCTATATATGCTGCTCGGTATCCTGGACGACATCATCCAAGTGTCAGGACCGTTCGCCGGATAGTAACGTTATTTAAGGAAACAGGATGTGTTCAGCCACATGTGAAACGTCAACTACGACCTGCAACAAATGATGATGCCCAAGTAGGTGTTTTAGCTGCTGTCGCGGCTAATTTGCACATCAGTAGCAGACAAATTGCGCGAGAGTCGGGAATCTCAAAAACATCGGTGTTTAGAATGCTACATCAACATCGATTGCACCCGTACCATATTTCTGTGCACCAGGAATTGCATGGCGATGACTTTGAACGTCGTGTACAGTTCTGCCACTGGGCACAAGAGAAATTACGGGACGATGATAGATTTTTTGCACGCGTTCTATTTAGCGACGAAGCGTCATTCACCAACAGCGGTAACGTAAACCGGCATAATATGCACTATTGGGCAACGGAAAATCCACGATGGCTGCGTCAACTGGAACATCAGCGACCTTGGCGGGTTAGTGTACGGTGCGGCATTATGCGAGGAAGGATAATTTGCCCCCATTTTATCGACGGCATTCTAAATGGTGCTATGTATGCTGATTTTCTACGTAAAGTTCTACCGATGTTACTACAAGATGTTTCATTGCATGACAGAATGGCGATGTGCTTCCAACATGATGGATGTCCGGCACATAGCTCGCTTGCGGTTGAAGCGGTATTGAATAGCATGTTTCATGACAGGTGGATTGGTCGTCGTAGCACCATACGATAGCCCGCACGTTCACCGGATCTGACGTCCCCGGATTTCTTTCTGTGGGAAAAGTTGAAGGATATGTGCTATAGTGATCCACCGACAACGCCTGACAACATCCGTCAGTGCATTGTCAATGCATGTGCGAACATTACGGAAGGCGAACTACTCGCTGTTGAGAGGTATGACATTACACGTATTGCCAAATGCATAGAGGTTGACGGACATCAGTTTGAGCATTTATTGCATTAATGTGGTATTTACAGGTAATCACGCTTGAACAGCATAAGTTCTCGGAAATGACAAGTTCACAAAGGTACATGTATCATATTGGAACAATGGAAATAAAATCTTCAAACGTACCTACGGTCTGTATTTTAATTTAAAAAACCTACCTGTTACCAGCTGTTCGTCTAAAATTTTGAGCCATATGTTTGTGACTATTACAGCGCCATCTATCACAAAGCGAAAAAAGTGGTCCAACTAAAACATTCATATTTCTTTACATACTACACGAATATGTAATAAAAATGGTGGTTCGTATTTTAAAAAACGTAGTTAATATCCGTTTCATCTATGGCAGCGCCATCTAGCGGGCCAACCATAGCGCCATCTGGTTTCCTCCTTCAAGCTAGACAAGTTTCGTTCTTTGTAGTTTTTTCGTTTGACGCTTACTTGGTGAGATATTTGGACCGGTCACGATCAATGGACCACCCTGTATAAACGATTTGGGAGACAATCTGAGCAGCCCTCTTAGGTTGTTTCCAGATGATTCTGTCGTTTATCGTCTAGTGGAAGTCATCGGAAGATCAAAACAAATTCCAAAACGATTTAGAAAAGGTATCTGTATGGTGCTAAAATTGGAATGTGACTCTAAGTAACGAAATGTGTGAGGTCATCAACTTGAGTGCTACAAGGCATAAGTACGGTTGCAATACAAATCGATCAAATCTAAAGGCTGAAAATTCGACTAAATACCTAAGAATTACAATTACGAACAATTAAATTGGAAAGAAAGCATAGAAAATGTTATGGGAAAGACAAACCAAAGACTGCGTATTATTGGTAGAACAGCGCTACTAAAGAGACCGCCTACACTATTTTTGTCCGACCTCTTTTGGACACTGTTGCGCTGTCTGGGATTCTTTCCAGATACGATTAAAGCAGTACATCGAGAACGTTCGAAGAAGAGCAGTATGTATAGTACTTTCTAGAAACAGGGGAGGGAGTGGCACGGGCGAGGTACAGGATTTGGAGTGGACAACACTGAAACACAGGCGTTTGCTCGTTGCGGTGGGATCTTCTCACGAAATTTCTATCACCAACTTTTTCTCCAAAAGCGAATTTACTCATATTTTTTGACGCTGAACTACATAGGGAGAAGCGATCATCATAATGAAATAAACGAAATCAGAGATCGCATGGAAAGATACCGGTGTTCGTTTTCTCCGCGCGCTGTTCGAGGTTCCAGTAATAGAGAATTATTTTGAAGATGGTTCGATGACCTCTCTGCCAGGCACTTAAGTGTGATTTTCAGAGTATCCATGTGGATGTAGAAGGAACATCGCATGGAAGTTCGGAATGACACAGGCACTGACAAATCTTATTTGTCCGCCGACACCAGGCATGCGACTTTCGTGTAAAATGTCCCGCCTGTACGAGAATATACAGAATGTATGTACGAGACAGACTGTAGGCACATGGCTGATTATATATGAAAGGTTGGGTCTATTCGTTAGTCGTGCTGGACAGCCTATTGGTAAGGCGATCGTTCCCGATAAGTGGATAATCCGGTTTCGAGTAACTGTCCCGCACAGATTTTCAATGTTGTCATTCCATTACGCAGCTGATGGCCGTTCATATAGGCAATTGCATATACGAGATGCGGGTAGAAAAAAACCGGACTGATGCTGGAAAAAACATTTATTTACAATTATTTACAATTTCATGTTATCTCCTTCAATGTACTCTCCTCCTCGGTCTCTACACCGCTCCATACGAATTTTCCACTGTTCATAGCAATGCTGCAGATCATTTTCGGTAAGTTCATACATTACTTCCGTCGCTTTTTCTTTTACTGCTTCAACAGTCTCAAATCTACTTCCTTTCAAAGCTGACTTGACTTTAGGGAAAAGAAAAAAGTCACAGGGGGCCAAATCAGGTGAGTAGGGTGGATGATCTAAGATGGGAATGTTGTGTTTTGCCAAAAACGTCTTCACTGACAACGCACTGTGAGCTGGGGCATTGTCTTGGTGAAGGTTCCATGACTTTTTTCTCCACAAATCGTTCCGTTTTCTCCGTGCTCGCTCACGTAGGGTAGCCAGGACGCTAGTAATGCTGATTCACTGTTTGTCCCTCTGGTACCAAATCAATGTGCACAATCCCTTTGATGTCAAAAAAAAAAAAAAAAAAAACAATCATCATTGCCTTGAATTTTGATTTTGACATTCGTGCTTTTTTTTGTCGTGGAGAACCAGGAGTTTTCCAATGCATCGATTGGCGTTTAGTTTCGGGATCGTAAGTAAAAAACCACGATTCATCGCAAGTAATAACATTTTGTAAGAAGGTGGGATCACTTTCAATGTTTTCCAGGATGTCAGAACAAATCATTCTTCGGCGTTCCTTCTGTTCAATTGTGAGACACTTTGGAACCATTTTTGAACACACTTTGTTCATGTTGAAACTTTCATGAAGAATCTGCCTAACACTTTCCTTGTCAACTCTTGTTAACTCAGACACTGCTCTGATTGTTAAACGGCGATCTTGTCGAACAAGTTTACCGATTTTTTCAATGTTTGCATCAGTTTTTGCTGACAATGGTCTGCCAGTGCGAGTGTCATCACTGGTGTCTTCGCGGCCATCTTTAAATCGTTTAAACCACTCAGACACTTGTGTTCGCGATAAACAATCATCGCCGTACACCTGTTGTAACATTACAAACGTTTCACTTGCAGATTTTCCTAGTTTGAAACAAAATTTGATGTTAACACGCTGTTCTTTCTGTACACCCAACATTTTCCGACGCACAGACAAAACGTCAACTACTTAAAACAGACGCCACGGGCAGACTGAGTGCAGGAGGCAGATGAAACTCGAGCAGTAGGCGGAGCGAGAGTCACGTAACAGGCCACGCGACTTTCAGCCTTATTGCATTCGTTTTATTGTTTCACCAGTACTAGTCCGGTTTTTTTCTAGCCACACCTCGTACATTTCATGCATCCTATAACTGTTCTCGTCCCAAGCATTTGCATGGAGTATATGAGTGCGAGCTTCTTTCCAGTACTTGCACTTGAATTATGTGAATGGGTGGTGTCAGTTCTTTCGGACACGTTCATGTGATTGATTCGTCTAGATAGGCAATATATCCACTTTCTCCATTGCGGATGCACCTTCAACGCGAATCTCAGAGTAGCGAGCATGGAGGAAATGGACAAGGACTGTAGATAGGGCGCGCTCAGTGGGAATGTGGGTCGGCCGTGGCTCGTGCCGGGAGAGTCCGCGAGGTTGCGATAACACTCTGTCCCGGATGGCACAGTGATTAACGCGTCTGCCTAATAAGGAGATCCTGGATTCGAATTCCGGTCCAGCATACATTTTCACTCGACGCCGCTGATTCCGGGTTCTATTCCGATGCAGCTGACATCTTTAATCCCTTCCCTTTCCTTTGCTATCTCCCCTCTACCTTAAATTTACATATGCTGTAGACGAAAGCTGTGCGTCGAACTGTCACACAAACCTGGACCTTAATTTGGGTGGACAGTATTCCGACCGACCGATTTTTTTTTGCGTGCAGGTTTTGCATTCCCCCTCTTTTACATCTGAGATCTGTGCCACATCTTTTCGCTAGTAAGGTAACGGCAATATTCTTCTCTAAAAGATTATCGTCTTTTATCCATTCCGTCCACAAGCAATCATTCGTGTTTACCTCGGAACATTAATCAAATTCACGTAACGTGATAAATAAGAAAACAGCAGCAAATTTGCTAGTCAAATAATAACTGCATTCTAGCAATAATAATAATTATAGTAGTAGTATAGGGTGTAAACGATAGCTATTTACAACACACCACAGACGTGTAGGAGAAGTCGAGACGAACAGTTTGACACAGGTCACTTGCGGTCTATCACGTCGGGAAACAGCCTCAAGTATGCCTACAAATGCCGTCTAAGATATAGCGCATGCAAGCCGCGTGAAAACTTTCCAAGAATTGTTCTTGAATATTAAAAAGCTGTTGATTCTGCACTTACATAATAACTCTTGGATAAAATTTATCTCAGCGTTTTTTGAAATTTTACGACATAAAATTAACAATTAAATCGTGTTGTCTGGCTGACCTCCTTACTACGAAACTACAGTGCTTGTAAGGTTTCAGTTTTGTTCGAATTGTAGAGGCAATTAGCTTTTACACAACGTTTACAAAAGTCTTTTTTCTTCATAACCCTCCTCTGAAATTTTACATTGAAAATGTTAACGAAACTGCGCGAGATTTTCAATACTCTCTCGCTGTCTTACACTACGAGCTCAGTTGGGTAGTTTCGTAGGAGGAAGGCATATAAACAATGATTTAACTGTTAATTTTGTGTTGTTAAAATTCAGAATATTTTTATGTATAATTTACAATAGCGTCTATTTTTCATTTTGTAAGTGCAAGAATGAGGGATTTTTGTTATTCATTTACGATTTGAGCTAACCTTTCGAGCAGCGCGTATGCGCCGTTGTTTAGGTATCGTCTGAAGGCCAATTTCAGACTGTTTCCTGTCAGTACCGGTAGTACAAGGAGAATCCTTCGTATGAGTGGTCGAAAGGTTATATATTTCAGTCAACATAAGACTAAAAAAAATAAAATAAAAACGGATATACCGACCCACAACGGACTTCGCTGACTGCAACCACACTGCAGAAGTATATGAACTGATGTATGGTCTTTTCTATTTATATATCTGTGGTACTGGATACACAATCAAAAAACGCATTAAAGAGCACCAACGCCACACGAATTTAAGACAAAGGCTAAAATCAGAGGTAGCGGAACACCAACAATGTCGTAAGCAAGTAATGAATTTTGTGAGCATACGAGAGCCAGCAAGTGAAAGCAACATTTACAGACGGAAAATCCGTGAAGCAGTTGAAACATCAGTGAATGAGTACAGCTTCAGTAGAGGACCGGCTATAGGCTTCCGTCTTAGTGCTGTCCCTATCACAGAAGAAAACATCAAACCATGGCTGGTGAGGAACGTAACTACCAGGAAACAACCGAGGAGATATTACAACAAATTTCTTTGGTTTACTTGCTTTCGGTATTCACCCAATGAGGGCCACTAACAACAGGCCCAAGATTTTTACCCAGTAACTCGAGCACGGGAACTAGCTTTCATAAGAGAACGCCACAATGTTTTGCTGACGGAGACGCGGATGGCTTCCCGAAGAACATCCCAGCAGACCGATGGAATCGTTGAATATTGAAGACGCTTGAAGAATTATATGATGCTGCCTAACGATTCAGATATTTGGTTGTGAAAGTAAAACTTTTCGCGTGAATTGCGTCCGACCTCTGTCCGAGGTCAACTCATGCATGCATTCTTTTTCAGGGAGCCATAATCATAAACACTGTTCTTCGAAGAGTACTTCAGTGCAAATCCCACTCAGTCTCTGATCGGTTTCATATGGCCCGCCAAGAATTTCTTCACTACACCCGTCTCTTCATGTCAGTGCAGAACTTCCACCGTACGTCCTGAATTATTTCCTAGATATAATCCCATCTCTTTCTTCCCCTACACCCTTTAGAGTTTCGAACACTTCTATGGAGGGTATTTCCGCCTGTCTTAACACATGCGCTATGGTACATCACCTTCTTCTTGTCAGTTGTTGCCGGCCGGGGTGGCCAAGCGGTTCTGGGCACAGTCTGGAACCGCGCGACCGCTTCGGTCGCAGGTTCGAATCCTGTCTCGGGCATGAATGTGTGTGATGTCCGTAGGTTAGTTAGGTTTAAGTAGTTCTAAGTTCTAGGGGACTGATGACCTCATAAGTTAAGTCCCATAGTGCTCAAAGCCATTTGAACCGTTTTTTGTCAGTTGTACTCCGAATATTCCTTTCTTCGCCTATTCTGCGGAGAACCTTCTCGTTCCTAATATTACCAATCCAGGTTGTATTTAAGGAGGTCATCTTTCTTTGCACACGATCTCGTAGTTTGTATTAATTCACGCTCATGAATCGGTGAACAGTCGATACCATGGCCTTAGCGCTTATCTGAAATTGGATTATGTGTTAAAGCCTTACGGAAGACTTCCTTCTTGTTCGACATCCTATGCGTAACTGTTTCTTACCAGAATGTGCGTACGTCTGAAGGAAACGCCTGCTGATGTATATATGTTCCTAGATGAGCAGGAGCATTTTACGTGTCACAGAGTGTTTGAGAAACATTTATCCGACTTCCCAAATCTTCCATATAAAGGAAGACAAAAACGATAATTTGACCTTGGCGCCAGTCGTAAGTTGCTAGTTCATGTGGTTGCAGACCTGGTGCAGCTAGCCTGGTCCCTCTCGCTCGTTCATTGTCCATTCTAAATTGAGATTAAGAATACAGTTACAAAAATTGAGTTGCAACAAAATAGGGCCATTTTCGTCTAGAGAACAGCACTGCTTCTCTTAAAGTTCGAACACACGACAAAGGCACCAGCAGTTTAAACACACTGCTTGTTTAGGGGGAAATCCGCCGAGAATTAAACATTCGTCACTTGTCTGCCTGGCATGAATTTCGGTACAGTTTCTATTTCAGACAATACGGGAGTCAGAACTTGTAGGGTCCAGAACAGCCTTTGATCACAAATGTTTCCGTTATTTAAAGACCGTTTTCGATCTGATAGATTTTCACCAGAAGCACCTGTCTATCTAAACTAACAAAACACAAGAATATTGTAACCAATATATGATCCGTCGAATAATGTAAGAACGGAATATAACTATGGAATAAAATCGCGATAAACACAAATAATTCATAATGGACGATCACCCTCAGAGTACTGTTCCTTACACTAGAAGAAATTTAAGTTTATCCCAGTTTTATTATGTTTTTATACCTACTGTGTGCGATTATGATGTTCAAGTATTTTATGATTTGTTTTGAAGTTTAGAAGGATACATGACTCTGATGATGATCCAACAGATCAGAACAAAGGAAAAATTATTTCGTCTAAGACATAAACTTTTGGTCACTATATTCATCAATGTGATTACGGCACATTTCATCATACTGTATACAGTAGTTACAGTCCCTGCATGATGGTTTTATAAGACAGTTTTTCGATTTGTAATTCCTCTAATGTAATTAACAACCTACTAGTCAAACTAGACTGCGAAATCAATTCCAATTTCCGACGCCGCATGAAACTATGAATGCAACTGAAACAAGCTCCGATGATTACACAGCTCTAACAAGCACTTCATTTCCGTTATACACGGTCAAAGATTTGTGTAATATTTTGCTGTAAGCTAACTGTACTGGCTGACTGGTACAGCGAGGACTGTAGGGGTACAACTGAATGCCAGAGTCCTGGCCATGCACATATAAAATTATCGCCTGTGAAACGTGAAACTCGCTTCATATTCTGAACCGGGTAATGAAGAGCGTCAAATACTGTATTTGGAAAATTACTTACTGAATTTCTGTCTTTGACGGTAACGTTGCAAGAAAACTGTGGCCTACTTTTATCTTCGGTTTAATCTCATTTCTTTCGTGAAAATCAAGTATGATTGTTATACTGTTAACTTTCATTTACTTTAAAACTGCTAAATGGCTACGGCCCACAATTAGCTTGGAAAAAATTCGTTTGGTAGTTAACTAACAGTGAAATGAAATGAAGTTTACTTTTGTGACAACTTCATCCAGAAAATTTATCAGACTTCGATTAAAAAAAAAAAAAAATGACTTGCACGGTTCGCCCAGCTCCCCCCGTCGGAGGTTGGAATCCTCCCTCGGGCATGGGTGTGGGTATTGTCCTTGGCGTAAGTTAGTTTAAGTTAGAATAAGTATTGTGTAAGCCCAGGGACCAATGACCTCAGCGGTTTGGTCCCATAGGAACTTAACACAAATTTGAGAAAGCTATTAAAATATAAAACCGAATGAAGAGTCCAATAGTCCGTTGTAACTGTATTTGTACAGGTCGTCTAAGGGGCAGTCCGCCGCCGGCAGTGCTGCGAGGCGGTCACGCGCCAGAGCGCTGCGGGCGAGGCGCGCACGGTGTGTTTGTCCATAGTTAGCAGTACCGTCTACGTCAGACTGATCAACGATGCGGCGTTCGACAAGGTGCTTCAAGAGGCAAAACGTGGACTGCGCTTCTGTTATTCCGACGGCAACGTCGGCCCCGTTACCGTCGATCACGCAGGTCTCGGCACGCGGACGATAAGGATCTTCGAACTGCTGTTCGAACTACCTGCAGACGTCGTCATCGAGGCGCTCCGTCCCTATGGCAACATTCTGGAACATGTTGCCGAACGATGGGTACAATTTCAAACCTATCCCGTTTTAAACGGTGTTAGACAGGTTCGCATCGAGTTGCAGAAACACGTGCCTTCGATCCTACGTATCGGAGGCTGCCGTGCCATTATAATGTACGACGGCCAACCTGGGACCTGTTCCGGTTGCGGGAAAGAAGGTCACCTTCGGTGTGAATGCATTCAACGACGTGTCGCGCAGCTCCCGTTGTCAGAAGCGTCCGTCACACCCACGATGACCGCCCAACCGGTCACTTACGCAGCGGCTCCTGCCACGTCTACAGTTTCGTCCAGTCCGTCGCCCGGTCCTTCCGATCGGCACGTCCCACCGTGCCAGTCACCTATGGACGGTGCGGACGTCCCACCTGACAACCTTGCCGCCGAACAGGCTCCCGCACCGGACGCTGAGGAGAACACTACTTCTTCACCTGTTTGACAATTTCATTGTACCCACCGACGCCTTCGAACCAGGTCGACGCTCCTCCTTGCCGTCGTCCGACACTGAGGAACACGTGCGCAAACAACGCTCGCCACGTAGGCGCAAACGCCGTCGCCGTTTCACCCACGGGCTCTCAAAGCGTCGCCACCCGCGACGACGAAGACGACACCCAACCACCTGACATTTCCACGCAGTGGTCGGCGGACAACTTTCACGCTGAACAAGACGTTTCGCAGGACGGGACCACCATGGAGGTCACCACGCACAATGTAACGATCGGTGCGCAGGTTGAGACGCCTGTCTCCCCGCCGACAACTCCAGATCTCTCTCACCACGATGCAATTTCCATGGACATTGGACAGACCCACGGCACAGGAGCATTGGCCGACGACATTGAGGAAGATACCACCCCCCCCCACCACCCCCCCTCCACCCGATGGATTGCCGCGGCCGGACAAGGCTGCCTGTTAACATCAAAAGCGAGGCACTGCAGCTGATGGGACGGGACTTCCTGTCGGTGCCCTCTTCATACTTCCCTTGGTGATGGTAGATGCGCGTCCACCACCACTGAAACAAACGTACCGGTTCGCCACACTGAACATCAACATGATCGGCACTTCACCCAAGCTGCAACTCCTATGTGACATGCTTCGGGCCTCTGACGTCGACGTCGCCCTTCTTCAGGAAGTACGCGTTGCCACACTACCACCAGTCTACGGCTACGACTCATACACGTCCACATGTGATCAATCAGGGCATGGAGTGGCTTTCTACATACGCGAAGGAATCCCACACAAGGACACGACAATCCTTCCCTGTGGAAGTGTCATGGCTGTTACCGTCTTCGACAGGCGCGTCATCAATATCTACGCTCCGTCTGGCTCCACGAACCGTCGGCAGCGGTCCACTTTCTTCGGACATGACGTGGCGCCCCTGTTTTCTGGACGCTATGATCGCCTTATCATGGGAGGCGATTTCAACTGCGTCCTCCATCCGCAGGACCAAATGCCTGGTTATTCGCCATGCCGTTTGGGAGAAAATTCATGGCAATACCCCCGGTTTTACCCATTATACACCACATTCTGCGAGCAGGCTGGACCCTCCTTAATGATCCACACTGCCGACAATGTATTGCCACTAAATGGGCGTCTTGCGAAAGACGCCTCCCGCAGTACACATTCACGTTCCATTGGTGGCTCAAATGTACCAAACCTGCGATCAGAAAGGTCTTCATGCAATGTGGCAAGGAAGCAGCAGCATGGCATCGAGACACCACAAATTTTCACTACGCCGTCCTCCGTGAACTCGATGCGCTCCCTCCGTCACCTGACACCCATAGGGAACGACAGCGTACTAAAGCTCGTCTCCTCTCACTTCAACGTGCACGACTGCATGGTGTCGTGGTGCGTTCCCGACGACAAGACCTCCTCCACGACGAAACCCCATCCACAATCCATGCCGCATCCGACCATAGTCGTCGACGTCGACTTTTTGTCCCCAACATCACGACCTCCGATGGTGTTCACCACACAACACAGGCGGCAGTGGTGTCTGCCTTTGCTGAACATTATCGCCAATTTTATGATGATGAACCGATGGCGACGCCCATTCCTGATGATCTCCGTCCTTCCCCTGATCGGACCCTCACCGTAGCGGAGTCAACGTCCATGATGTCTGCAATCACCGCAGAAGAGGTTCAAATGGCTCTGAGCACTATGGGACTCAACTGCTGTGGTCATAAGTCCCCTAGAACTTAGAACTAATTAAACCTAACTAACCTAAGGACATCACACACATCCATGCTCGAGGCAGGATTCGAACCTGCGACCGTAGCGGTCGTGCGGTTTCAGACTGTAGCGCCTTTAACCGCTCGTCCACTCCGGCCGGCGCAGAAGAGGTGGTAGATGCGATCAACAAAGGGGCCAAGAACAAATCACCAGGACCAGATGGTCTCCCAGTGGAGTTTTACCGGGCGTTCACCACGTTAATGCTTCCTCGCTGGACGGAAATGATTCAGGAACTCTTTACTCCGTCCTTCCTAATTCCACCTGAATTCGTCACTGGCATTCTTATACCTGTGCCCAAGCCGAAGCGACGGTCTCATGTCTCTGCATATCGCCCCCTTACACTACTGAATGCAGACTATAAAATCTATGCACGCCTCTTAGCAGCGCGCATACGCACCGTCTTACCTTCGGTCCTTTCACCGGAGCAGACTGCACGCAGTTGTGGGGCCACCTTACAAACAGCCCTAGGAGAATGCCGTGACCTCATCGCACTGGCGTCGGTCTGTCACCTTCGTGCAGCACTGGTATCCGTCGATTTCACGAGTGCCTTTGATCGCGTTCGACACCCATTCCTACTCATGGTGGCGACACGTATGGGGTTCCCATTACTTTTTGTCGATGCCATTCGCCGGTTACTACTTCCCGCGGTCTCGATGGTACAAGTCAATGGGAGGTTTGTAGGATCGATTCCTATACGCCGCTCTGTGCGTCAAGGATGCCCTATGTCTACTTTACTATATGCCATTGCACTTGAGCCCCTCATCACTGGTCTTACCTCTAGACTGCAGGGTCTCACTTTGCGTGACTACACCTTTCACTGCAGGGCTTATGCGGACGACCTCCTCTTTCTCACCTGCTCCTCCACGGAACTCAATGACGCTATCCAATGGATCCACCAGTATGTACGTCTTTCTGGTAGCATTCTTAATGTCCGTAAATCGACTATGATGCACATTGGGCGCGGCCTCCCGGCTATGGTGCCGACCCCACTCCCAGTCAGTACCACACTTCATTACTTGGGTATCGAATTTACGAGTTCGACACACCGCACAGTGGCCCCGGCATACCGGCGGCTTTTGCAGTCGATTCGGGACCATGTCCGCGATCAAGTGCACCGTAACTTAAACCACCTCCAACGTGTGTCCTATGTCAACATGTATGTCGCCCCTAAACTGGTACACGTCGCCCAGATCCTCCCAATGCCGTTACTCCTTGGCCGTCGCACCCAATCAGCCTTTGGATATTTCGTGTCAGCAGGGGCACTTTTCAGTCCGCTACAACACTCTAACACTGCCTCCTGCAAAAGGTGGCCTCGGACTCGTCAACGTGCGGGCACGATCTTCTGCACTCTTTGTCCACACTCTGTTGCAGCACTGGCAGGGGCCGGTCCCGTCATTAACACGCAGTCTCTTAGATATCCTCCGACCAGCTTCTCTCGATCCACCGATCAATGTGGCACCTATTTCTCCATTATTGTACCAAGTCGTCAATTGTTTCTTAGAACTCAGCTACGTTCGGGCCGATCTTCCAGTCACCCGTCCTCCCCGTACTAAAGAATATTATCGTTTGTTTATGCTGTCCAACCCTTGCGACCCCATGGTGCTATAACATCCTGACATTAACTGGCGAACGGTTTGGGTGTGTGTGCATGCACCCTTTTTACCGTCGTCTGTGTCTGCACTCCGGTACGTTTTAGTCTGTGGAAAATTCCCGACTAATAGTCGACTTTATCGCATAGGACTGGCCGCCTCCCCACTCTGCCCTGACTGTCAGCTCGAAGACACCGACGAGGACCGTCTTACGTGCCGCCTAAAATGAAACGTATGGCTCCTCATCCAACGAATCGTGGGCTTTTACCTCCGTGCCCCGCCAACGACGGTAACCCCGGATTTCCTGTTGTTGCCCCAGACATTTCACTACCCTCTTGTTAAGCACCATACTCTAATCTGGTTTCGAGGACAGGCTTTAGAATACCTCTTTCAGAGTGGTCCGCATACAGAGTGGTCCGCATACAGAGTGGTGCGCATACTTCTGGTACAAAGTTGCTACCGCGCATAGCACCCTCACCCGAAACCCATCTTACCGACAAACTTTTGCCGGTTATCTCCGCAGCGTCTTCCTTGACCCCCCTCAAAGTTGGGGTGTGCCATGCCTACCTGTCACATGATGCAACACCCTTATCCACGTTCTCATGCATCGACCACAAAACAAATAAAAAATAGGAAGAAGACAGAATATGTTATATTTTATTGTATTTAATGTTTTTTATATTTTTTAACTAAGTCATTCGTATATGTTTAAATGGTACCTTGAAGAACTCTTGCATAGTGAATATATATGTACGAGGGGTGTTCAGAAAGTAAGCTCCGATCGGTCGCGAAATGGAAACGACTATGAAAATCCGATAAGCTTTGCACAGATGTGTTGGGTAGTGTCTCTAGTATAACCCCAGTTAGCATCACGTCGCTCTTCTCATTTCTGAGCTCGCAGTGAGTGCGTAAAGATGTCTAGAAAATAGTGTCTGCCGCCAAATACGAGGGCCTGGTGAGAAATTTCGCCTGAAGCTATGCAGCTAACATTACATAACTGTCGTGCTGTTTCTTCTTCAAGACAATTCTCAGCTGCATTCTGCAGGGGCAATGAAGATGCTCCTGCATCGTTTTCAAATAGAAATGTGAGATTACCCACAATACAGTCCGCAATTGTCTCCCCCTGAGTTTCATCTCTGGTCACATGAACCGCTGTCTTTGAAGACAACATTTTGACACAGACAACGAGGTGTAGGCCAGCGTGGAGAATTGGCGGAAAGCACTGGCGGCTGCCTTCTATGATGAGGCTATTGAAAAGTTGGTACAACGCTATGACAAAAGTCTAAGTCAGAACGGCGACTACGTAGAGAAATAGCTGAAAGGTGTAGCTAATTGTTACAAGTAAAACATTTCTGATGTTCACTGTGGTTTCAATTTGGCAATCAATCGGAGCTTACTTTCTGAACAGGCCTCGTACTTTTAGTTTGTTCAATAAAGATTATTAAAGAAAATAAAAAAATAAATTTAAAAAAAGGATAAAAACAGGATATGTCATATTTTGTTGTATTTAAAAAAAGGGGTAGTGTCTTTGATTAGTAATCAGAAAGTCCACGGTCCTGGGTTAGAATACCGCCACTGCTTAAATTTTGATTAATAGTAATGTGGTCCGGCATAAAAAGTCACCCTCATTCTGCCAACGGCCTTGTCAAAGCGGGTGAAGGAGTGGGCAGAAGTCCAGGACTCTCTTGTCTATGGGTGGGAAACTGCCCCTAAAGGCGAAAAATCAGCAATTATCAACATTATGAGAATGCAGAAGGCAGTGGAAACCACTACATTAAAGACACGAAACGTGTATCCACAGGACATGTGGCCAGTAATTGAAAAATTGTCGTGATGATCTCTCTATTGGCAAAAGATTGCGGAACAGTCCTCTGTTCGCACCTCCGGGCGGAGATTGCCAAGGGGGAGGTGACCATGAGAAAAACGTTCTACCAGTCGCGGCTTGATCGCTGAAGGAAAACTAGAAAACCCGAAAGGGAAGGAGTCATTGAAGTGAAAGGGAAAGGAGACAAGGATTTATGGCCAGATGAGTATGGAGTAATATCAAAAGCAGCAGAAAATGACATAACGGGAGTAGGATTCGTTATGAATAGGAAGGTAGGGCAGAGAATATGTTAACGTGAACAGTTCAGTGACAGGATTGTTCTTATCAGAATCGACAGCAAACCAACACCGAAAACGATAGTTCAGTTATTCATACCGACGTCGCAAGCTGAAGATGAAGAGATAGACAAATTATTGAGGATATTAAAAGAGTAGTATAATACGTAAAGGAATATGAAAATCTAATTGTGATGGGGGACTGGAACACAGTTGTAGGGGAAGGAGTAGAAGAGGTTACTGGAGAATACGGTCTTGATACAAGGAGTAAGGAGAAAGAATAATCGAGTTATGCAATAAATTTCAGTCAGTAATAGCGAATACCCTGTTCAAGAATCAAGGGAGAGGAGGTATACTTGGAAAAGCCCGGGTGATTCGGGAAGATTTCATTCAGATTACATCACGATCAGACAGAGATTCCGAAACCAGA
Source organism: Schistocerca nitens (assembly GCF_023898315.1). NCBI lineage: Eukaryota > Metazoa > Arthropoda > Insecta > Orthoptera > Acrididae > Schistocerca > Schistocerca nitens. The sequence continues at coordinate 203,678,605 of NC_064618.1, read as the reverse complement.
TACTGGATTGTAAGGCATACCCAAGATATAGACTAAGATCACAATACAGCAGTGATGAAGAGTAGGCTGAAGTTGTAGAGATTAGTCAGGAAGAATCAAAATCCAAAGATGTGGGATACGGAAGACTAAGGAATGACGAGATACGCTTGACGTTCTCTAAGGCTGTTGGCATAGCAATAAGGAATATCTCAGTAGGCAGTACAGTTGAAGAGGAATGGACATCTCTAAAAAGTTTGAAAGAAAAACTTACTTACAGAGAAGATAAAGTGAAGAAACCATTGATAACAGAAGAAATACTTCAGTTGATGGATGAAAGGAGAAAGTACAAAAATGTTCCAGGAAACTCCGGAATAGAGAAATGCAAGTCACTGAGGATAAAAATGATAGTCGGAAGGACAGACTCAGCAAATAGGAAAGTCAAAACAACCTTCAATGACATTAAAGGCAAGGGTGGTAACCTTAAGGGTGCTGCGGGAATTTCACTGTTAAATGCAGGGGAGAGAGCTCGTTAAAGGCCTCTATGAGGGGGAAGATTCGTCTGATGTGAAAGAGGAAGAAACACGAGTCGATTTGGAAGAGACAGGGGATCCAGTATTAGAATCAGAATTTAAAAGAGCTTTGGAGGATATATGATAGGCAGAAGAGACAGATAACATTCCATCAGAATTTCTATAATAATTAGTGGAAGTGGCAACAAAACGACTATTCACGTTGGTGTGTAGAATGTATGCGCCTGGCAACAACCATCTGACTTTCGAAAAACATCATGCACACAATTCCGAAGACTGCAAGAGAGGACAAGTGCGATAGTTATCGCACAATCAGCTTAACAGTTCATGCATCCAAGTTGATGACAAGGATAATATACAGAAGAGTGGAAAAGAAAAATTGAGGGTGCTAGATGACGATCAGTTTGGCTTTAGTACAGCATTGTATGGTAGTGAAACATGGGCTGTGGGAAAACCGGAACAGAAGAGAATCGAAGCATTTGAGATGTGCTGGTACAGAAGAATGTTGAAAATTAGGTGGACTGATAAAGTAACGAATGAGAAGGTTCGGCGCAGAATCGGAGAGGAAAGGAAAATTTGGAAAACACTGATAAGGAGAAGGGACAGGATGACAGGACATTCGTTAAGACATGAGAATGTGACTTCCATGGTACTAGAGGGAGCTGTAGAGGGCAAAAATTGTAGAGGAAGGCAGAGATCGGAATACACCCATTAAATAATTGAGGACGTAGGTTGCAAGCGCTATTCTGAGATGAAGAGGTAGGCACAGGAGAAGAATTCGAGACGGACCGCATCAAACCAGCTAGAAGACTGATGACCCACAAAAAAACTGTATTTACGTATTTAAGTCAATTAGAGACTCACACAACAGGTTTCTCAGCTTCAACATCTTCTAGTGCATATATGCTGTGTCATATAGTATTTGAAGTTATTACAGAATGCCACAGAGTAACAGTTGGCGTGGCTAGGAAAGTTCTCATCCTTCTTCAATTCATAGACACCATAATCAGTGTGTTAAAAATCACGAATTGCCATCACTCTACCATTTAAAATACGTTCCTATGGGCCTATTTCGTTGTCTGTTGCTTGTCATAGGGCCGCAGGAACATATTTTAACCGGTAAAGTGATTGTAGGTCGTGATTTTTAGCACAGACTGAATATTTATCCTTGGTGATGGTTTTATCAAATGACGAAGGCTGAGAACATTGCGTAACCACGCCACCTGCTACTTTGCAGCAATCTGTAATGATCCACTGTACCGTATGAGATAGCACTATAGTCACCAGAAGAGACAACGTAAAAGCTGAAAAACAAGTTTTGTGAATCTCTAATCGACTTACATAAATACAGACACAGCGGACTTTTGGAAGTTTTGTATTTTAATAGTTTTAACACCTGAATGGAAACACCAATTATAGAGTATGAATTGGTCAGTCAGTTACGTATAAAATGACTTCATGCTCTAAAAAATAAACGAGAACCTAAAGAAAAGCTCTCGTATTTAATTTCTTAACTTTTCATACTTCCCCCATGAACCATGGACCTTGCCGTTGGTGGGGAGGCTTGCGTGCCTCAGCGATACAGATGGCCGTACCGTAGGTGCAACCACAACGGAGGGGTATCTGTTGAGAGGCCAGACAAACATGTGGTTCCTGAAGAGGGGCAGCAGCCTTTTCAGTAGTTGCAGGAGCAGCAGTCTGGATGATTGACTGATCTGGCCTTGTAACATTAACCAAAACGGCCTTGCTGTGCTGGTACTGCGAACGGCTGAAAGCAAGGGGAAACTACAGCCGTAATTTTTCCCGAGGACATGCAACTTTACTGTATGATTAAATGATGATGGCGTCCTCTTCGGTAAAATACTCCGGAGGTAAAATAGTCCCCCATTCGGATCTCCGGGCGGGGACTACTCAAGAGGACGTCGTTATCAGGAGAAAGAAAACTGGCATTCTACGGATCGGAGCGTGGAATGTCTGATCCCTTAATCGGGCAGGTAGGTTAGAAAATTTAAAAAGGGAAATGGATAGGTTAAAGTTAGATATAGTGGGAATTAGTGAAGTTCAGTGGCAGGAGGAACAAGACTTTTGGTCAGGTGATTACAGGGCTATAAATACAAAATCAAATATGGGTAATGCAGGAGTAGGTTTAATAATGAATAAAAAAATAGGAGTGCGGGTTAGCTACTACAAACAGCATAGTGAACGCATTATTGTGGCCAATATAGACACAAAGCCCATGCCTACTACAGTAGTACAAGTTTATATGCCAACTAGCTCTGCAGATGATGAAGCAATTGATGAAATGTATGACGAGATAAAAGAAATTATTCAGGTAGTGAAGGGAGACGAAAATTTAATAGTCATGGGTGACTGGAACTCGTCAGTAGGAAAAGGGAGAGAAGGAAACATAGTAGGTGAATATGGATTGGGGGGAGGGGGAGAAATGAAAGAGGAAGCCGCCTTGTAGAATTTTGCACAGAGCATAACTTAATCATAGCTAACACTTGGTTCAAGAATCATAAAAGAAGGTTGTATACCTGGAAGAATCCTGGAGATACTAAAAGGTATCAGATAGATTATATAATGGTAAGACAGAGATTTAGGAACCAGGTTTTAAATTGTAAGTCATTTCCAGGGGCAGATGTGGATTCTGACCACAATCTATTGGTTATGAACTGCAGATTGAAACTGAAGAAACTGCAAAAAGGTGGGAATTTAAGGAGATGGGACCTGGATAAACTGAAAGAACCAGAAGTTGTAGAGAGTTTCAGGGAGAGCATAAGGGAACAATGGACAGGAATGGGGGAAAGAAATACAGTAGAAGAAGAATGGGTAGCTCTGAGGGATGAAGTAGTGAAGGCAGCAGAGGATCAAGTAGGTAAAAAGACGAGGGCTAATAGAAATCCTTGGATAACAGAAGAAATATTGAATTTAATTGATGAAAGGAGAAAATATAAAAATGCAGTAAATGAAGCAGGCAAAAAGGAATACAAACGTCTCAAAAATGAGATCGACAGGAAGTGCAAAATGGCTAAGCAGGGATGGCTAGACGACAAATGTAAGGATGTAGAGGCTTGTCTCACTAGGGGTAAGATAGATACTGCCTACAGGAAAATTAAAGAGACCTTTGGAGAGAAGAGAACCACTTGTATGAATATCAAGAGCTCAGATGGCAACCCAGTTCTAAGCAAAGAAGGGAAGGCAGAAAGGTGGAAGGAGTATATAGAGGGTTTATACAAGGGCGATGTACTTGAGGACAATATTATGGAAATGGAAGAGGATGTAGATGAAGATGAAATGGGAGATAAGATACTGCGTGAAGCGTTTGACAGAGCACTGAAAGACCTGAGTCGAAACAAGGCCCTGGGAGTAGACAACATTCCATTAGAACTACTGATGGCCTTGGGCGAGCCAGTCATGACAAAACTCTATCATCTGGTGAGCAAGATGTATGAGACAGGCGAAATACCCACAGACTTCAAGAAGAATATAATAATTCCAATCCCAAAGAAAGCAGGTGTTGACAGATGTGAAAATCACCGAAATATCAGTTTAATAAGTCACAGCTGCAAAATACTAACGCGAATTCTTTACAGACGAATGGAAAAACTGGTAGAAGCGGACCTCGGGGAAGATCAGTTTGGATTCCGTAGAAATGTTGGAACACGTGAGGCAATACTAACCTTACGACTTATCTTAGAAGAAAGATTAAGAAAAGGCAAACCTACGTTTCTAGCATTTGTAGACTTAGAGAAAGCTTTTGACAACGTTAACTGGAATACTCTCTTTCAAATTCTGAAGGTGGCAGGGGTAAAATACAAGGAGCGAAAAGCTATTTACAATTTGTACAGAAACCAGATGGCAGTTATAAGAGTCGAGGGGCATGAAAGGGAAGCAGTGGTTGGTTGGTTGGTTTGGGGGATCAAAGGGACCAGACGGCTACGGTCATCGGTCGGGAAGCAGTGGTTGGGAAAGGAGTGAGACAGGGTTGTAGCCTCTCCCCGATGTTATTCAATCTGTATATTGAGCAAACAGTAAAGGAAACAGAAGAAAAATTCGGAGTAGGTATTAAAATTCATGGAGAAGAAGTAAAAACTTTGAGGTTCGCCGATGACATTGTAATTCTGTCAGAGACAGCAAAGGACTTGGAAGAGCAGTTGAACGAAATGGACAGTGTCTTGAAAGGAGGATATAAGATGAACATCAACAAAAGCAAAACGAGGATAATGGAATGTAGTCAAATTAAATCGGGTGATGCTGAGGGGATTAGATTAGGAAATGAGACACTTAAAGTAGTAAAGGAGTTTTGCTATTTAGGGAGTAAAATAACTGATGATGGTCGAAGTAGAGAGGATATAAAATGTAGACTGGCAATGGCAAGGAAATCGTTTCTGAAGAAGAGAAATTTGTTAACATCGAGTATAGATTTAAGTGTCAGGAAGTCGTTTCTGAAAGTCTTTGTATGGAGTGTAGCCATGTATGGAAGTGAAACATGGACGATAAATAGTTTGGACAAGAAGAGAATAGAAGCTTTCGAAATGTGGTGCTACAGAATAATGCTTAAGATAAGGTGGGTAGATCACGTAACTAATGAGGAGGTATTGAACAGGATTGGGGCGAAGAGAAGTTTGTGGCACAACTTGACTAGAAGAAGGGATAGGTTGGTAGGACATGTTTTGAGGCATCAAGGGATCACAAATTTAGCGTTGGAGGGCAGCTTGGAGGGTAAAAATCGTAGAGGGAGACGAAGAGATGAATACACTAAGCAGATTCAGAAGGATGTAGGTTGCAGTAGGTACTGGGAGATGAAGAAGCTTGCACAGGATAGAGTAGCATGGAGAGCTGCATCAAACCAGTCTCAGGACTGAAGACCACAACAACAACAACTTTTCATACATGAATTTTTTTCTTTGTATTCAAAATGAGAGAATCTTCAGAATACATAGTTGTAATACGCAGTTTACTTTTTATGCTGTAATGGACATTCAATCTACACACGTAAAAATACTCGTAAGTTACTTGCAGTAGCAGAGACCAGCAAAAGCGATCAAGAAAAACATAATTGCTAACAAGATCTTATCGTAAGAGAACAAGAGCGAAAGAGAGGAACTAAAGATCAGTAAATCTTTTCGCGCTCATACATGTCCTTTTATAATATTCTAACAGTGTTATCTTTCCATAATCTTTACCTCAGTGCTGGTTAAAAGTATCATGCATCGCTGCATTACATAGATGTTGTAATTAGTAAAATTAAATATTGTTTCACTTAAGCCTACTGGACGCTGTCATTTAGTAATTATTTCTCTTGATATGGGGGAAAATTCGTTAAATGTGATAGTGACGCCACACACACACACACACACACACAAATCAGATTGGCGCTGCCAGAGATTTTTCGATAACAGAATAGCAGAGGGCAGGTGGCAGTATTCGGCAGGTTGTAATCATCCATTGTGAGTAGCAGCGTAAGGAATGTTTTCTTAAACGATAGATGTCTGCGAAGGGGCGGAAAAACACGAGACACTCAAAGCGAGTAGCACCCAAAGGAAGTCAGCAGCAGTTTTCTATGGGATTGCGAGACTGTTTCACCACAATTACTTTTTTGGTTGGGATGAAGACTCGTGAGTGCGTACGTGCACCATCTATCATTGGCCGAAACTTGAAACACACTCTCGTAGATGGAGCGAATTTTTCTTTTGTGCCCCATTCTAATGGAGACTTGTGCATTACTGGTCAGATACAGGAGATTATTTAAGAGAAGCGAGGTTGTTGCTACTGTTATCAATTTTTCATTGGTCAGAATTCAGAAGGTCTACTACCACTACTGGCTAATGAGAATCTGGTGCTGGAAGAACCAACAAGATTTCGAGAAGGACAGCGGATAGACGCTTCGTCTTCGGTCGTCAGAACGAGAGGTGTCTACCTTAGAACTGTTGACAAGGGGGGGGGGGAGGGAGGGGAGTTGTCCTAGAGCTCGTAATAGATGCTGGGGCTGAACTTTTACCTCTCAGGTACCAATGCAGCCATATTCTGCGCCTGAAGTTTAGAACAGTGGTAAGCATAAGGCGAAGCTGCGTATATATTTGGGATAAATGGCAGCATCGGTTGTAAATATCGAAATCCATCAATTTACAGATCGATTTCGGTCCCTGTGTGACCAACGTCAAAACAAGTAATAGCTCAACTCTTTCTATGAGGTGTAACGTATACAATGATGATTACTTCTAACAGATACCTTCACTTTTACTGCATACAATGTTAAATTTACAGAAGAGCCTACCTTAGCAGTTAACCTCAGCGGTTGCCGATCCACCGTACAGCATATTGACAATAATACGGCAGTGGTGCACACGGTTCCCACTGGTATTTGCGTGTGGCGTGACGATGGGACCGCAAAATCGTTTGTTGTGAGTTAGAGTTTTCCTTTTCTGAATTAAGTCACGCATTTAGCTTACTGCACTCAACATTCAATTAGCAAGGGAAGTGGTGTTTATATGTACTTTTCGGGGTCTTTCCCTTTGACTATTAACTGATTCGGTAGCCACTGGCTGTATATGCAGATACAGCTAAGGCTATCATTTCCAATTCTACCCATTTCTGCCATGATATTACTGTTTATATGTCCTAATTCATTTGAACCACTGTGCGCTTAATAATTACTTGCGTTGCCTATTCAAGATTCGAATCAAGTTAATCAAGTTAGTAATGAACTGGATATTACTGTGACCATTGGTTTCATTCCACAGTCTGATGGAAACCCTTTCTCATTAGACTCGTATCAATGTGATCTATGGTATCCAGAGGTTGATTAGTTTCTGTTAAGCAATTTTGTCGTAACATTGAAACAAGCTTACGGGGTGTGGTATACACACTAAATAGGGGACGGGTTTCAGATCTGGTTTAGCATCTAAGGAGTATGCTAAATGGTTACAGTAGCGTTACGTTGATTCCAATAAAGAAAATGTTTTGTGAATTCATTCTGGGCATGGATACGGAAGATGAGTATTTCCTTCTACTCTTAATGTTCATTGATGGGGCTTGGTTCTAGTCAAGTATAGAAGTGAACAGTTACGACCCGAGAACTTGGGGAACACGACAGCCACATACCTTAGTCGAGCATAAGACAGAGTTTTGATCTGCAGGAGATTATGTTCACCCTAATTGCGAGAACAAACAGGAAATTTAATTTTTCTCTAAGATATAGCACCACTGCAATGACTCCCGCATGCAGGCGTGAACAGTGAACAATGAACTACCCCAATGAAGGATCTGTGATAAGGGGTGAAACTATTGTTCTCCAAGGTCCCACAAGATTTTTTTTCTGTGGGAATTTGGGAAAGGCTCGTTTCATGTGCACCCCCATCCACCAGCCTTGGGTGAAATGTGACGTCACATAACCACAACCTGAATTCAGTAACTCTAGGCATGCTCGAAAAGGTATGAGACGATTTTCACTATCGGCTGAATATCACTTGTAGATCCAAAGGAGGCCATATTGAACTTTTGTGAAAGGTAAATGAAAGACTTCATCGCAAACGTAATACTAAAATGTAATAAAGGTTGGACATGCATGCGTGTAAAATTGGATGCTTGTTTCAGAAAATCGGCACTTATACCCCAAGGTACAATCTTCATTCATATAGAAGATGAAATAAAATAAATCTTTTCAAGTAGTTTGTATATTGTGCTGGTTGAGAAGTTCTGGTTGTCGTACACCATGTAACAACAGAGTACGTGTGGGTCCAATATGTTTCTGGGGCAGAACGCGGTGAGATGATGGTGGTGTCGTATTTACAGAATAATAATTTAAATATAAGTAAATTTTTAATATACTACTTTTTTAAATCAGACTAAACAGTATTACATAATTCCCCCTCGTCACTTCGATATTCCTAATCTCGTAAGATAGCCCTGAAAATCTGAATACAAGGTTCAAAACGAAAAATGTTTTGCACATGCAATTACGAAATGCATTCACCAAGTATTTTTCGTTCTAAATCGCACACGTATTTTCAAAGCTATTAAAAATTCAGTCGCAAAGTTTGACGACTATCTGTATAAGTTTAAGAGTTTGCATGGGGCTAGGATAAATTATTTTATACTTTTTAGTCCGATCGTATATTAAAACTAATTTTTTCTTTAAATAATTAGTTTCTGCTTTTTATTCGTCTGTGGGCGAAATTTTTCAATGGAATTGAAACGTATTAATGAGAATATAAGGAAGGCATATGTTAAGCACTCGTGTGCTTCGTAATGGAAGCTGAATATGGGCCATTGCATACCGTCGATTTTTAGGATTATGGACCACATATGGCAAAGGTGGAACTCTTTAGTATGCCTTTATCAATAAATTCGATTCTCCCACCCAAGAAGTCACATATAAATTAAACTTATCAAAAGAAGAAAAACAATTTCATTAAGTTTTTTATACAGTGAGCGAAACGGGTAAATCTGTGATCCTAGCCAAGAAAATTCAACTTTAGTTCGTATTCCTAAAGATAAGACTGCGGCTCTTAATCCTGTCACTGACGTTAACTTCAAAAACTACCTCTATTCCTTCTTTGCTGCGATATGAAACTACTACCACCACCGTGTATAGGTTCTTTGGTGTACTACGCGGCCACTAAGATAAACATTCGAACTACTACGCTGAGGAGACTCCTAAAATTTTAAAATACGATACCGGTTTTTTCGTGATTAGGTTTCGAAGAAATAAAACTTTTATGCTCCCTCCAAGCTACACTCAAGTTACATGAAAACTCCATGAACATTCGTCTAGTAGTTATGCAGATTAGCGTGTTCAAAAGACAGACACAACGGTTTTACAGTTTTATTATTGGTAAGTAGAAAGAGATTATTCAACATGTACGACTTATCTACTATTATTTTATCAAAACATGCCTTATGGGAGCTTTCTATGTCACACAGGAAGAACTGCCTTTCAGCGAAACATATACAACCAAGAGAAGCCAATAGTTCATAATTCAAAACTTAATGAAATAAACATTTGCCATCGCTTAAAAGGTAATTTCATTCCTAAATATTGCACTGTCTCTCTCTCCCCTGGGAAGTTAGCTTAATACAGCTTCTGCAGGCTTGAATTGGAAGAAGAGAATAACGGACAGGCAGGAACGAGAGTAGTGAACTGCTGTGTTCCGTTAAGCCCTTTTCCGTGTAAATTCCAGGGCTCCAACAATCCTCGACTCAGAACGTTTATTCGCTTTTGTTCTCACTGCCGGAGAGCCAGAACTACTGGGTGAGCATTTTAAAGACGAAAGCCTTTATTACTTGTCTCGGTTTATACGTGTTAAGCAAGCCCGCGGCTGCCCTCTCACAAAGACTCCATACGGAGTGGTTGAATTTTAGAGGCATCGTACATATGCACATTGTGTGAAGTGGTGGGGAACAGATAAGAGCTCATGCGCCCACTATTTACTCTAGGCTTCTTCCGTTTGTGGGCAGGCTCTTAAAATCCTTGCTAAGAAAACCCTCACATCTGAACCAAAGACCCGCCACAAAATATTTATCGTTAAACGAACAATAACCGCCGAACAAGGTTGATTAAGAAAGTGAAAAGGCGAAAAAATTCAGTGGAAAAAGGGGGCATGGTTATTTTTCGTAAAAGATAAGCACAACTGAACCAGCTGAAAATATTGTATTAATAACACGCTTATCTGGATAACACTGTGAATTACTGGAAGTCAGAAAAAGTCATTTGCTGAAAATATTGTATTAATAACACGCTTATCTGGATAACACTGTGAATTACTGGAAGTCAGAAAAAGTCATTTCTAGTATTTTGTCAATTCGTGTCATTGTTGAAACGGAAGAATAAACATTACAGTGTGTATACTCCAATTGAATTCGACAATTGTTTCTCAGAATGATGCGAGCGCTGGGCATTAAAGTCGCTTTGATATTCAATGCTTTCTTTTCTTCAACGCAGATTATAATGTCTTTCAGGAAAGTAACAAGGTTCGCTATATAATAATCTCCAAACTAGCTGTTAAATAATAAAAAATATATAAATTTCCTTTCCTGAACAAACAAACACCATCCGACCACACTTTGAAGGTCCAACGGTACCGTCCGGCCGCCGTGTCATCCTCAGCCCTTGGGCGTCACCAGATGCGTATATTGAGAGGCATGTGGTCAGCAAACAGCTCTCCCAGCCGTTGTCAGTGCTCGTGACTGATGCCCCTACTTCTTACAAGGGGAGGCCAGGACGTTTCGTACGCTGATTTACTGCAAACTTCGTACACTCACAGTACTCCATGAGGACAACAAAATGTGTAAGTAGTAGCGCGTACTTCTCAAGCGTTATTGATAAAATCGCAAGTTAATTTCGGTCGACGAATATATATTTATGCGTGGCCATTTTAACCATGAAGCGGCTGCGGCCGAGAGGTGCCGGCATGGTAGCTCAGCGTGTTCGGTCATAGTGTTAGCTATCCTTTACAATAAAAAACTGAGTGAACAGATGAACGAACAAACTGCACGGGCTTCATCGGACGTCCGCCCTGAACAAATTCAACGAACAATATATAAAAATTAAAAAAAAAAGTGTTTGGCGTTCAAGCCGCTCGATTGCTGGATCGAGTTTCGTTTGTCAGTTTTTTTTTTTTTTTATTTTCAACACAGTCATTTTCTTTACTATTTATATTACAATTGATATAATGGGAAAAATACGTGTAATCGGATGAACTTTTATTAAATTTACAATGTTATTTCGCAGTCTACTAATTTTTATTATCACAAATAATGTAATATTCTTAATTATCGACCAGTAAACGACCAAACGCATAAAGTGATACTGAAAATGTATGCTTGTCCGTATCTTCAAAACTGTTGGTATTTAATCGAAAGAGAAATAGAAATTGCTTCTCGGAAAACGCTATTAAAATACACTCGATATTGCATAACCAATTATCAGCGCTGATTTTTAAGGAAATACTGCGTTATGCATGGTTTGCTTCCAAACTATCGTCTGAAAAAGAGGTTTTTAAAAATGTTAACGAAGTTTGTTTTTCCACGGAAAACGTCAAAGGACCTTGCGTATGCGGAAACATACCATTTATTCAATGCAGCTGGTGCCGTTTAAATATATGTTTGCCATGTTTTTACGAAAAATGCCACCCTGCAACTTGTACTCGTAATGTCGAAAGCGACGATTAATTGTACGTTTTTTGAAAGCCGTCTGTGCCGGTCAAAACTTGGAGGTAACAAGTCGTTTTTGGGCTCCTTCCAGGTATAAGGGATTTCTCAAATCACGGACAAGCATACATTTTCAGTATCACTTTATGTGTTTGATCGTTTACTAGTCGATAGTTATGAATATTACATTATTTATTTTAGTAGACTGCCAAATAACAGTGTAAATTTAATATAAGTTCATCCGATTACACGTATTTTCCCCAGTACATCAATTGTAATATAAATAATAAAGAAAATGACTGTGTTAAAAAAAACTGACGAACGGAACTGGATCCAGCGATCCAGCTGCATGAACACGAAACACTTCTTTAAAAAAAATAAAACATTTTGTTCTATATTGTTCGTTGAATTTGTTCAGGGCGGACGTCCGTTGACACCCGTGCAGTTTGTTCGTTCATCTGTTCACTCAGCTATTTTTATTAAAATGTGTAGCTAACGCTCTGACCGAACACGCTTTTTTTTTTCATAGCGTGTAAACATAGCGTACAGGCCGACCTCGTCTGTTGACTGACAGTGACCACCGAAATCTGAAAATGCATGATCAATTTGATATAGAAACCCATCTGCTAGTTTCTTTTATGTCGTACAATTCCGGGGTGTGGCAGGTTTTTTTTTGCCGTCAGTGTATATATTTTTAATCATAAATTGCATACACAATTTTTTTTACTCTTTTTGTTCGATATTGTTCGTTGGTTTTGGTCTGGGCGGACGTCACAACACAACCGTTCAAGGTGATGGTTCATTCTTTGACTCAGTTCTCAGTTTTTTTTTTTATTACAGAGAGCACGCAGCCCTCTGACCGAACACGCTGAGCTACCGTGCCGGCACCTCTCGGCAGCAGCCGCTTCATGGTTAAAATGGCCATGCACAAATATATATTCGACGACCGAAATTATCTTGCGATTTTATCAATAACGCTTGAGAAGTACGCGCTACTGCTTACACATTTTGTTGTCTTCATGGAATATTACGAGTGTACGAAGTTTGCAGTAAATCCGCGTTCCAAACGTCGTCGCCTCCCCTTGTCAGTCAGGGAGCTTTTCAATTGGTCTCCCAAGGGGTAAGTGCTCCCCGCTTGCCAACAGCACACGGTAATTCACCCAAGCGCTAGCCAAGCCAGACTGCAGTTAACTTCGCTGATAGGATTTCAACCGGTGTTACCACAGCGGCAAGGCGCTATAAAATTCTAGCAACAGGGCTACCCCTGTAAAATGAGAGGATACAGCAATATCATCACTTTTGTTACATTTTTCCTGCTACGTTTAATTGCATTACAGTCACCAATACCAGTAAATCACGTGTTTTTTTGCTGCCCTTCAGAGTGTAGATAGTGAGGATATGATCTAAGTGTCTACAACCCGTCACAACTCGTCATAGTACATTATTCATTGAAATCACACGGGAACAATACCTACAATATGTGAACAAAAGTATCAGGACACCCTCAAAAACATACGTTTTTCTTCTTCCAGTAATTGTCCGGTTTTCAGCCGGATCCCATCAATATTCTGCCACAATATTTCGGCCCAGGCACGTCCGGCCATTCTCAGATGAGTAGACGAAGGATGGCCGGACGTCTCTGGGCCCAAATATCGTCGCAGAATGTTCGTGGAATCCGGCTGCAAACCCGAAAATTACTAGACGAAGAAATACGCCATGAAAATTTTAGAAGTCACATACGTTTCTTATATTAGGTGTATTGTGCTGCCACCTACTGACAGGAGCTCCATATCTACGACCTCGGTAGTCATCATAAATCGTGAAAGAGCAGAATGGGGCGCTCCACGGAACTCACGGACTTCGAACGTGCTCATGTGATCGGGTGTCACTTGTGTCATACGCCTGTACGCGACATTTCCACTCTCCTAAACATCCCTAGGTCCACTGTTTCCGATGCAATAGTGAAGTGGAAACGTGAAGGGACACGTACAGCATAAACGCGTACAGGACGAACTCGTCTGTTGACTGACAGTGACCGCCGACAGTTGAAGAGGTTCGTAAGGTATAGTAGGCAGACATCTTTCCAGACCATCACATAGGAATTCCAAACTGCATCAGGATCCACTGCAAGTATTATGACTGTTAGGCAGGAGGTGAGAGGTGAGAAAACTTCGATTCCATGGTCGAGAGGCTGCTCACAAGCCACACATCACGCCCGTAAATGCCGAACGACGCCTCGCTTCGTGTAAAGAGCGTAACGATAGGGAGAATGAACAGTGGAAAAACATTGTGTGGAGTGACGGATGACGGTACACAATGTGCCGATCCGATGGCATTCTGTGGGTATGGCGAATGTCCGGCGGACGTCATCTGATAGCGTGTGTAGTGACAACAGTAAAATTCGGAGGAGTGGTGTTATGGTGTGGTCGCGTTTTTCAAAAAATGGTTCAAATGGCTCTGAGCACTATGGGACTCAACTGCTGAGGTTATAAGTCCCCTAGAACTTAGAACTACTTAAACCTAACTAACCTAAGGACAACACACACATCCATGCCCGAGGCAGGATTCGAACCTGCGACCGTAGCGGTCGCGCGGTTCCAGACTGTAGCGCCAGAACCGCACGGCCACCAGCGGCCGGCGCGTTTTTCATCGAGGGGACTTTCGTGGCGCTATCACAGCACAGGCCTACATTGATGTTTTAAGCACCTTCCTGCTTCCCACTGTTGAAGAGCATTTCGGGGATGGCAACTGCATCTTTTGACACGATCGAGTACCTTCTCATAATGCACGACCTGTGGCGAAGTGGTTACACGACAATAACATCTTTGTACTGGACTGTCCTGCACGCAGTCCTGACCTGAGTCCTATAGAACACCTTTGTGATGTTTTGGTGCGTGACGTCTGTCATCATCGACAGAGACATCAATAGAACGTCACAAGTAATTTCGATGCAATGATGAGCCTTTCTCATTACGGACGCTAACACAACATTGGGCAGCACGGAAACTACCGAATGTTAATAAAAAAATCAATTGGGTATCTACCAGCTCTGAAATAGTATACACTTCCGCCTCAATACATCGAAAAACCGAAATGAATACCAGTAAAGTGTTATGGATTCGAAATATATGTAAAGTTATTTCAATGTTTATGTACAAAAATTCAGCATTCGTATGTTTGAGCTCGTAAAGCTCTAAAAGCAGTAATTCGATTCACTTCAGATTTTGACACAGCGTTGCATTCGAATGCGCCCTTGCTTTATATAACTATTTTTAATATATCTAATATGTACACTAAAGAGCCAAAGAAACTGGTACACCTGCCTAATATCGTGTAGCGTCCCCGCGAGCACACAGAAGTGCTACAACACAACGTGGCATCGACTCAACTAATGTCTGAAGTAGTGGTGGAGCGAACTGACACCATGAATCCTGCAGGACCGTCCATAAATCCGTAAGAGAAGGAGGGGGTGTAGATCTCTTCGATCAGAACTTGCAAGGCATCCCAGATATGCTCAATAATGTTCATGTCTGGCGACTGTAGTGGCCATCAAAAGTTTTTTAACTCAGAAGAGTGTTCCTGGAGACACTCTGTAGTAACTGTGGATGGGTGAGGTGTCGCATTGTCTTGCTGGAATTGGCCGTCAGAATGCACAATGGACATGAATGGATGCAGGTGATCAGACAGGATGCGTACGTTCATGTCACCTGTCACAGTCATATTTCAGCGTTTGAGGGATCCCATATCACTCCAACTGCACACGCCAACATCATTACAGAGCCTCCACCAGTGTAAATAGTCCCCTACTGTCAGGGATTCGTGAGGTTGTTCCCATGCCCTTCTATCCGCTGGATCAAATTTGAAACGAGACTCGTCTGACGACGCCACAAGTTTCCGTTCATCAACAGTCCAATGTCGGTGTTCAGTGGCCCACTCGAGGAGTAAAGCTTTGTGTCTTGCAGTCATCAGGGGTATAAGATCGGGCCTTCGGCTCCGAAAGCCCATATCGATGATGTTTCGTTGAATGGTTAGCAAGCTGGCACTTGTTGGTAACCTAGCATTGAAATCTGCAGGAAATTGACGAAGGGCTGCACTTCTGTCACGTTGAAGGATTCTCTTCAGTCGTTGTTGGTCCCGCTCTTCCAGGATCTTTTTCCGGCCGCAGTGGTGTCGGAGATTTGGTGTTTTACTGGATTCCTGATATTCACGGTACACTCGTGAAATGGTCTAACGGGAAAATTCCAACTTCATCACTAACCCGGAGCCGCTGTGTCGCATCGCTCGTGATACGACTATAACACCACCTTCAAAATTATTTAAAGCTCGATAATCTGCCTTGTAGCAGCAGTAACCGATCTAACTACTGCACCAGACACTTGTCTGATATAGGCGTTCTCCCACTGCAGCGCCATATTGTGCCTGTTTACATATCTCCTCATTTGAAAACGTATGCCTATATCAGTTTCTTTGGTGCTTCAGTGTAAATACGTGTGTAATATATAAAGGGGTAACGCCATTACCAAAAGTTTCAAGAAATTCTTAACTGATTTACTTGTAATTTTACACGATACAATAAGCGTTTGTGTGAATCGTTGATAGAAAACGTTCTTGACGGATTGACTTCCAATTTTAAGCATACAGACAGACATACACTAAATATGTACAGGACATTAAGAAAGAAAATTCTCTGCTGAAAAAGTGTGGGGTTTTGTTTACCTCAAGCAGTTTAAGCACAATAGCAGGGCATTTGAACCATGGGAGAAACAAATTATTGTTTCTCCCATCATGCAGTGACGGAAAAAAGTAGCAACACCAAAAAATAATTAATGTAGATTAATGTAATTTCTGGGATATATCTGTCTAACTAACATATTTAAGTGATTAGCACTACAAGATCACAGTTAAATGGACCAGTAAATTTGAGACAAGACATTGCAAATGTGAAATTCTGGTACATGAATAGCCGCAATAAAGACCAGAATGCTGAATGCAAGCATGCAAACGTGCATGAATTGTGTTGAACAGGTGCTGCACGTCAGTTTATTCGATGGAGTTGAATGCCTGTTGCACTTTGTCAGTAAATACATGGACGATAATTTCTGTTTGTGGGTGACGCTGGAATTGTCGTCAGTTAATGTATCATACGTGCTCAACTGAAGACGTTTCAACAGCCATGTGTGAGTTAGCGTTATAGTATTGGGATGCTGATCACGAATGGCACCACAACAGGTCGAACCACCGGCCTGACGTCATTGTGGGCGAGATGAGTTGGAGAGTGCCCCTGGTGTCGTATGAAATCGCTCCGCAAATCATTACCACGTGTGTAGGTCCAGTGTGTCTAGGACGCAGACACGTTAGTTGCTGGCACTCACCTGGCCTTCTTCTAATCAACAACACGGCCATTACTGGTACCGAACCAAAACCAGTTTTCATCAGAAAACGCAACATATCTCCACCCTTTACTCCAATGAGCTCTCTCAATGAAGTTGCAAACGGTGGTGGTTTGCAGTCAGTGGAATGCACGCTGTAGGGCATCTGGCTCGAAGCTGTCCTTAAAGTAACCGATATGTAACAGTTCGTTGTATCACTGTGGCACCCAGTGCTGCTCAAATTGCTGCTGCAGATGCAGTACGATGAGCCAGAGGTGTAAGTCGAAAACAAAGCTCCTGTCAGTGCGATTTGGACGTCCGGATCCCGGTCTCTTTGAGACCATCTCGTGACGGCCGCTGTCAGCAATCACGTACTGTGGAAATATTCCGAGTCTTTCTGCGATACCACACAAGGAAGATCCAGCTTCTCGTAGCCGTAGTACATGACCGCATTGAAAATCAATCAGCTAAATGCATTATTGACTACCATAAACTCACCAATCTCAAAGGTAACTAATGCTCATGACCGTTACAGGGTGTATTTAAATCAAACCTGGTTTAGTACCTGGATTAGTACAAATTCCCATAGCGTGTTAGAAGCGTTTGCTTTCTCTTTTCTTTCTTTTACATTTACCAGAGTGAGACACAGCAAGTGGCGCTACTAGAACCGTTCTTACACGATAGGTGTGAAATCTGAATAGGCCTAATCTATTTGATATAGAAACCCATCTGCCAGTTTCTTTCATGTCACACAATTCCGTGGTGTTGCAGAATTTTTTGCTGTCAGTGTATATATTTTTAAACATAAATTGTATAGACAATAAGGTGCTGTTTTGCTTTCTTCCTCATTGGTGGATTCAGCAGAAAACAAGGTGTAATTCTGGCTTATCGGCTTATACTTGGAATACTGGTATAGAGTCTGGATTTGCAACAAAAAACTGGCGTCGTGCTCAGAGAAAGGGGAAAGTGGAGACGGACAGAGGTGAAGAAGGAATTGACAGAGATCGGGAAGAAGGAGATAGTGATAGGAGGCAGGGGGAGATCTAGAGAAAAGGGGAAGTAGAAAATAGACAGAGAGAGGGAGGGAGAAATAATGTACAGAGAGGGGTACGGAGGAGGAGATGGACAAACACAGGGGGAGGAGGAGGTGGATAGGGAGGGGGGGAGAAGGGGATTAGTACACATATCTACTTCCCATAGCGTGTTAGAAGCGTTTCCTCTCTCTTTTCTTTGTTTTACATTTACCAGAGTGAGACACAGCAACGCATGGACACGTACAGCTAGTAATTAACAAATAATTCAGATAGCCAATGAAGTGAATAGCATGCTAACAAAAGCAGTGGTGTGACATGTTCCCAAAATTACCTTTGATGAAACTGGACACGAAACTCTGGCGAGGACGCTAAGAACTGCAACTGTACCAGACGTAACCTAGAGAATATTTTGAACATCAAATGCATGAAAATTACATGTGTCGCTTACTGTTACTGCGAGTCTCCCACGATTAGCGTCGTACGAAGTGGCTTAGCAAATGAGTTTTAACACGTAAGAGAAGCATTTCTGGACCATTGTCCGTAAAACAAATTTTATTCTCCTGTGTTTGTGTAGAGAAATGGATGTTTGGCTTTAACGTCACCTACTGCTATCTTAAAGCTTGGGCTTATCTTCTTCTTAGACCATGTGTAATTTATAATTGCACATGATTTTATTTATAATCATAACTGCTCTGGCATTAGTTCCTTCTTTGCAAAGTATAACCACATACTGCCCTCTCCGTTGATGTACCCAGAAGGCATCTTTCTTGTCCAGTTCGTAGGCCAGGATTATTGTCGTCTGAAACCACTCAGGTCCTCTCGCGTTATCTCTCAGTTGTGGACGTACTGTGGACTTCGCAACTGGGAATATAAAACGCGCAATAAGCAGCTACTGCTTTTAATCTCGTGACGAATAAATCACTTTTGCTGCAGATAATACGTATTATGTTCCAGGGAAATGTAAGAATCAGTTTTCGTTCACTTGTAACATTATTCATATGTGCGTCAGTTGAATTTCCTATGCATTATTTATTCTCCGAGTGGCTAATACACTACTCTGAGTAAAACAGTAGTTCACGGAAATAAACCGAGTGCCAGAAGAGGAAAGTAAATATTCCCAGAGTTGTCGTTTTGGCAACCTGAAACAACTGTATCCCTTTCGTGTTCGCCTATATATACACTCCTGGAAATGGAAAAAAGAACACATTGACACCGGTGTGTCAGACCCACCATACTTGCTCCGGACACTGCGAGAGGGCTGTACAAGCAATGATCACACGCTCGGCACAGCGGACACACCAGGAACCGCGGTGTTGGCCGTCGAATGGCGCTAGCTGCGCAGCATTTGTGCACCGCCGCCGTCAGTGTCAGCCAGTTTGCCGTGGCATACGGAGCTCCATCGCAGTCTTTAACACTGGTAGCATGCCGCGACAGCGTGGACGTGAACCGTATGTGCAGTTGACGGACTTTGAGCGAGGGCGTATAGTGGGCATGCGGGAGGCCGGGTGGACGTACCGCCGAATTGCTCAACACGTGGGGCGTGAGGTCTCCACAGTACATCGATGTTGTCGCCAGTGGTCGGCGGAAGGTGCACGTGCCCGTCGACCTGGGACCGGACCGCAGCGACGCACGGATGCACGCCAAGACCGTAGGATCCTACGCAGTGCCGTAGGGGACCGCACCGCCACTTCCCAGCAAATTAGGGACACTGTTGCTCCTGGGGTATCGGCGAGGACCATTCGCAACCGTCTCCATGAAGCTGGGCTACGGTCCCGCACACCGTTAGGCCGTCTTCCGCTCACGCCCCAACATCGTGCAGCCCGCCTCCAGTGGTGTCGCGACAGGCGTGAATGGAGGGACGAATGGAGACGTGTCGTCTTCAGCGATGAGAGTCGCTTCTGCCTTGGTGCCAATGATGGTCGTATGCGTGTTTGGCGCCGTGCAGGTGAGCGCCACAATCAGGACTGCATACGACCGAGGCACACAGGGCCAACACCTGGCATCATGGTGTGGGGAGCGATCTCCTACACTGGCCGTACACCACTGGTGATCGTCGAGGGGACACTGAATAGTGCACGGTACATCCAAACCGTCATCGAACCCATCGTTCTACCATTCCTAGACCGGCAAGGGAACTTGCTGTTCCAACAGGACAATGCACGTTCGCATGTATCCCGTGCCACCCAACGTGCTCTAGAAGGTGTAAGTCAACTACCCGGGCCAGCAAGATCTCCGGATCTGTCCCCCATTGAGCATGTTTGGGACTGGATGAAGCGTCGTCTCACGCGGTCCGCACGTCCAGCACGAACGCTGGTCCAACTGAGGCGCCAGGTGGAAATGGCATGGCAAGCCGTTCCACAGGACTACATCCAGCATCTCTACGATCGTCTCCATGGGAGAATAGCAGCCTGCATTGCTGCGAAAGGTGGATATACACTGTACTAGTGCCGACATTGTGCATGCTCTGTTGCCTGTGTCTATGTGCCTGTGGTTCTGTCAGTGTGATAATGTGATGTATCTGACCCCAGGAATGTGTCAATAAAGTTTCCCCTTCCTGGGACAATGAATTCACGGTGTTCTTATTTCAATTTCCAGGAGTGTAGATACGTCCTGACAGTAAGTTGCGTTGGTATTTCATTTTTCTCTGCCTCGTGATGGCTGGGTGTTGTGTGCTGTCCTTAGGTTAGTTAGCTTTAAGTAGTTCTACGTTCTAGGGGACTGATGACCATAGATGTTAAGTCCCATAGTGCTCAGAGCCATTTTTGGTATTTCATTCCGGTGCAGTACTACACTTGCTGATCGGCGCGCGCCTTGGGGTTGCTTTCATACAGTTCTCCGTTTCCCCTTTTTAGTTAATGCTGTATAATACTTGTTTGCTAGTCCGCGTTTCAAGGAAAATCCCATCCCGCTACCTGTTCAAAATGGTTCAAATGGCTCTGAGCGATATGGGACTTAACTTCTGAGGTCATCAGTCCCCTAGAACGTAGAACTACTTAACCGAACTAACCTAAGGACACCACACATCCATGCCCGAGGCAGGATTCGAATCTGCGACCGTAGCGGTCGCGCGCTTCCAGACTGTAGCGCCTAGAACCGCTCGGCCACTACGGCCGGCCGGCTACCTGTGAGGACAGATTTATAATTCGTTTCCTGAATGCAGATAACCGTAAATAAAGATGTCCACGTTGATCGAAACATCTGCGAGATTTGCGGAGGAAATGCGACGAGTGAGTCAATAATAAGCAGATGACAGTTCAGCGAAGCGCGCGATCAAGTTCACGATGAAGATCGAATTGTTTTGTTAATGAGGAATTAGCCCGCTCAGTTAGCCTTTCGGTGTAAAGCACTGCTTTCCGGGTGGGAAGGCGTGCCGGTCCCTGGCACGAATCCGCCCTCCGGATTAGTGTCGAGGTCCGGTGTGCCGGCCAGTCTGCGGATGGTTTTTAAGGCGGTTGTCTACCTGCTTCGGCGAATGCGGGCTGGTTCCCCTCGTTCCGTCTCAGTTACTCTATGTCGGCGATTGCTGCGCAAACACTGTCTCCACGTACGCGTACACCACATTTACTCTACCACGCAAACTTTGGGGTTACACTCGTCTGGTGTGAGACGTTCCTGGGGCGTTCACTGAGGGTCGAACCGCACAGTAACCCTGGGTTCGGTGTGGGGCGGCGTTGGGGTGAGTGGAATGCTGTAGCCTGGTGGGGTTGTGTACCACTGCGGGCTACGGCGGGGACGAAGCCTCTCCGTCGTTTCTAGGTCCCCAGTTCCATACAGTACAACACAGCAACGAGGAATTTTTCTTGCAGTTGAAGAAATTGTAAAGGAAAACAGCAGGTTTACCGTATACACTCTTTCCGAAAATTTCGAGTTCACTTCTTCGTGTAACTGCTTCTGAAAAACTAAAAAACCGTGTGCTCGTTGGGCGCTAAAACCTCTACCAGATCAACACAGAAAACGGTCTCTGGGCAGTGCACTTTACTTTTAGACACATTACAACAGTGTTGGCGATTATTTTCTACGGAAAATAATAACCGGAGAATAGAGTGGTGTTACTTATGTAACCGTGAAACGAAACGGCATTGGAACGAACGCATCCTGCATTTTCAGTAGGGATCATAGCCAAGAAAATGTTGACCACTCCAAAAAATATTGGCCAAGCCTTTTGGGATAGGCAAGGCATTCCACTGACACTTTTCTAACGCAAGGTGAAACAATCACCGCAAAAGTTAACTGTAAGACGCTCGTGAAACGGAGTGCGCAGTGCAAAATACGGGCCACGGAAAGCTCACGAAAGGTAATGTTTTGTTTCATTACAATACACTTTCTCATCAAATGTGACGATCTCATAGAGCACGTTGTCACATGCTTGACAACACAGGCGACAACGTTTTTCGAAGAAGCCATAGAGAAAGTTCCGCTACTAGATGATTTGTGCCTACAAAATGGCGGGAGCCATGTGGAAAGGTATTTTAAGATTTACAGTTTTTTCTCGCTTTCTTTTTACTACCAAATAGAAATTTCTCTCTCGACACAGGTCGTAGAATATATTACACGATGATTAATTTTTTAACTGTGGCTTCGCTATTCTGAAGGAATGACATTTGAAACAATTACCAGCATTTACTTCTGTAAAATATGGATACGTTACTTTAACCCTTTCAGACCCTCTGGCTATAACAGTGTACATTAACTTTTACTGTGTCTTAGCCGCAACAAAAGATTATTTCCCAATGGAAACTTGAAGTACACATTTGTGAATGTTCAACCGTTCGAGCAAGTGCAAGTGCTGCCAGCTATTGGGCATCACTATGAAAATATCAGCAAGTCAATGCAGCAGTGCGCAGCAACTCGTGACCATCAGAATGTACCGATGTCGTTGGTTCACTATATTTCACTGTATAATTGAATATCGTCATTGTTATTTTGTAAGGTAATTATTGAACGATCATTTTACGATTTATTACAATAGAGAACGTTTCGCCATTAGTTCAAATCTGAGGTCATCAGTCCCCTAGAACTTAGAACTACTAACTACTAACTACTAACTAACCCAAGGACATCACACACATCCACGCCCGAGGCAGAATTCGAACCTGCGACCGTAGCGGTCATGCGGTTCCGGACTGGAGCGCCTAGAACCGCTCGGCCACTCCGGCCGGCTCGACATTAGTTATTTTAGTCCATAAAAGCCAAGTGTACAAAATATGTTTCGATAATAAGTACTTATTTTTGTATACGTAAATCTCCCTTCTAAAATCAATAAAAAAATCAGCTAAGAGCATCACCACAGAAATAAATATTTTGTTTCCTCCAGAAGAAATTCAGGTCTGAAAGGGTTAACAACTAAGTGACACTCTACTGATTATATGTAATTTAGTGCACTTACGGGGTGATGGGAAACCACACGTTTGAGGCAACATCTCAGTCACATTTTCTCAAATGGTGAACACTCGTTGCAGTAATTTATCTGGTCACTAATATCTCCAGAGTTAGCTCATTAGTTTATTGTTCATAGACTTAGAAAAAACAGAAGTTTATAGATGAAAGAAAAATACATCGTTATAATATTGATTGTGAACTTACTAAAAGCTAATTATTAACTTCTGTATTTTTTTTTTTTTTTTTTGTGGGTTAGGCAGAAATGTATTTTGGTCTGTTCAAAATATATTGTGAAAACCTTAAAACGTATTGTGAGTTACTGAAAATATGTTAACAGGCTAGTAAACAATAACTAATATATAAAATATATAATGTAGTAAAAATGCCTCATACTGGAATTAACGTTAAGTCAGTTTTATCCCGGTATCCGTTTGAAATCGAGAACATGTAGACTGAGGTGGATATCGATATGCACATATACAGATGGCGGTAGTATCGCTGGGGTTAAAGGGCTATGGTAGCAGACTAACGACGCGAGTCACTTTGCTAAAAGCACGACATCACCTGCAGCGCTTCTCCTGGGCTCGTGACCCCGTCGGTTGGACTCCAGATCACTGTAAAACCAAGGCCTGGTAAGATGAGTCCCTATTTTAGGTGGTAAGAGCTGATAGGGTTCGATTGTGGCACAGACCCCACGAAGTCATGGACGCAAGTTGTCAACAAGGCATTGTGGAAGCTACTGGTGGCTTCATAGTGGGGTCGGCTGTGTTTACGTGTAATGGACTGGGTCGTCTGGTCCCATTGAACGGATCATTGATTGGAAATGGTTACGTCGGCTACTTGGAAACTACACTCCTGGAAATGGAAAAAAGAACACATTGACACAGGTGTGTCAGATCCACCATACTTGCTCCGGACACTGCGAGAGGGCTGTACAAGCAATGATTCACACGCGCGGCACAGCGGACACACCAGGAACCGCGGTGTTGGCCGTCGAATGGCGCTAGCTGCGCAGCATTTGTGCACCGCCGCCGTCAGTGTCAGCCAGTTTGCCGTGGCATACGGAGCTCCATCGCAGTCTTTAACACTGGTAGCATGCCGCGACAGCGTGGACGTGAACCGTATGTGCAGTTGACGGACTTTGAGCGAGGGCGTATAGTGGGCATGCGGGAGGCCGGGTGGACGTACCGCCGAATTGCTCAACACGTGGGGCGTGAGGTCTCCACAGTACATCGATGTTGTCGCCAGTGGTCGGCGGAAGGTGCACGTGCCCGTCGACCTGGGACCGGACCGCAGCGACGCACGGATGCACGCCAAGACCGTAGGATCCTACGCAGTGCCGTAGGGGACCGCACCGCCACTTCCCAGCAAATTAGGGACACTGTTACTCCTGGGGTATCGGCGAGGACCATTCGCAACCGTCTCCATGAAGCTGGGCTACGGTCCCGTACACCGTTAGGCCGTCTTCCGCTCACGCCCCAACATCGTGCAGCCCGCCTCCAGTGGTGTCGCGACAGGCGTGAATGGAGGGACGAATGGAGACGTGTCGTCTTCAGCGATGAGAGTCGCTTCTGCCTTGGTGCCAATGATGGTCGTATGCGTGTTTGGCGCCGTGCAGGTGAGCGCCACAATCAGGACTGCATACGACCGAGGCACACAGGACCAACACCCGGCATCATGGTGTGGGGAGCGATCTCCTACACTGGCCGTACACCACTGGTGATCGTCGAGGGGACGTTGAATAGTGCACGGTACATCCAAACCGTCATCGAACCCATCGTTCTACCATTCCTAGACCGGCAAGGGAACTTGCTGTTCCAACAGGACAATGCACGTCCGCATGTATCCCGTGCCACCCAACGTGCTCTAGAAGGTGTAAGTCAACTACCCTGGCCAGCAAGATCTCCGGATCTGTCCCCCATTGAGCATGCTTGGGACTGGATGAAGCGTCGTCTCACGCGGTCTGCACGTCCAGCACGAACGCTGGTCCAACTGAGGCGCCAGGTGGAAATGGCATGGCAAGCCGTTCCACAGGACTACATCCAGCATCTCTACGATCGTCTCCATGGGAGAATAGCAGCCTGCATTGCTGCGAAAGGTGGATATACACTGTACTAGTGCCGACATTGTGCATGCTCTGTTGCCTGTGTCTATGTGCATGTGGTTCTGTCAGTGTGATCATGTGATGTATCTGACCCCAGGAATGTGTCAATAAAGTTTCCCCTTCCTGGGACAATGAATTCACGGTGTTCTTATTTCAATTTCCAGGAGTGTATATGCTGCCATTTATGGACTTCATGTTCCGAAACAACTATGTCATGCCACCAGGCAACAGTTGTCGGCGACTGTTTTGAACAACATTCTGGACAATTTGGGCGAATGTTTTGGCCACCCATATGGCTCGAGCGAATCCTATTGAAAATTTATGGCAGATAATCGAGAGGTCAGTTTGGCAACATTTTCGCATTTATGGCCGGTTGTAGAGGCAGCACGGCTCAGTGTTTCTGCCGGGGACTTCCAAATACATGTTGAGTCCATACCACGTCGAGTTACTGTAGGATACCGGGAGACAGTAGGTCCGACACCATATTACGATGAATCCCAAGACTTTTCTCACCGCGGTGTTTGTGCGCCTAATATCTCTCTGAAGAGTAGTCCAGTGCTTTTCCCACATTTCATTTTTCTCTAAATTTGTTTTGTGATACGTAGACAATAGTTCAGCAAAATGGTCTATTGAGAGCTATAGCGGATATCCATCATACTGCTAGGTCGTTGGACAATGGTCGACTGAGTTAGTGCCGACACTGAAATTTCATAGTGACACCAGCAAAAACAATTTATCTTGTGCATAAGGTGATAATGCAATATTTCACTTGAACTCAAGTATCTGGCAGATTCTAGCGAAACAGTATATTAAAATTTTGACCATTAATGTGCACCATATAAATTGCTTGTTTGTACTGTTTCACTGATAACTTCTATTTAAAAATGCCCCACCCACATCCACTTACTAAATGCATATCTGTAACTGAAGCGATTTTGTGGTAGGGCCTTCAATTGAATGTTCATAATGGATTGTTTCTACTACCAAGAAATATCAGTAAAGCACTCTCGTTGCAGAGAATTAATGTATCCTCAGTAGCAACTGCTTCATTATCATAATTTCATGTCTAATTGCAAATTAGTTGGAAACTAGCTGTAGCTTGTCAACATTCATTTATTAAATTAATGCCACTAGTTCCAGAGTTAAATTTGTAGCTCTGAATTGAATAATCTTATAAAAACTGCTGTATAGTTTCCTCCGTGTAGTTAAAACAATTATGCAGGCAGGTGATTAACTTAATTACGGTTCTTTCATACCAATCTCTGCTGTTAATTACTACTAATTAAAATATGATGTAATGTAATTGCTATTTTTACAGATGGGGCAACATTAGCAACGTGCAAAAGTTTCTATCCTCTAACTGATTTGTTTTTAAATGAAAGAAAGTAGCACACATTGTATAGTGCAGATAATATGATCTCACTGCAAATGGTCGACTGAAGTGGACTGCACTAATGTATTAATGAAAAAACCTAGATACTGCACTGCAGTTCTGATGTTTATCGGACATTGGGAGACGTTCTTATGTTCTGTTGAGATCACAACCGTGATTCATGATCTGCCATGTATGTTGAAACATGCAGACTGTACATGAAATGTGTGGAAGGAAGATTCACATTGTGTAGCTTGCTGCCATTCATTTCTGATATTTCGAAGATACGTTCGGTACCATGCACATCCTATCAGAGCCACTGGGCTGCGTGCTTTATAGTTTCAGTTACACTATAGGATCCACCACTCCCTCTCCACTCACCAAAAATACATATGCAAAAGGGTACCATGAATATCCTATTAGAATAATAGGGCAGCGTGTATTTAGATTTCACTTACACGCTAGGGACATAACGTATTCTGTCACCAACTCTCCTCCTCCCTAATCCCCAAGCAAACACACTCAGAAGGCTACGCTATTTAATTTGGCTTCGATCATCATCACGTCCCACACTCCATGCCTACGTCCAGTGATAAAAAGGGGAGTCACAGATAGAGTCTGCCTTGACGCGTGTTGATCAGTTCGTCATTAAGTCTCTATTTTGTTATAATGACAGTCCACTGCACATTTTTTTTTCTAAGTTTTGTAAGCATCTGACCCGATCCTGCTTCTAGAGAGTGAACTCATTTAACGACACAGTCAAAACTCGCACATGTCAGACGGGATGCTTTTCCAAAACCTCGGAGACTTGCCACCCTCTCTTTTGCTGCAACAACATTTTGTTATGTAATTAAGGATAACTGTTCAACAACAGAAAAGTGGAATCGGTCTGCCTTTTCCAAGCGATGAAAGAGATATCCTCAGGGTGTGATTCCACGAAACCCGTGTAGAACATAAATAAAGACATGAAGCTGAGTATCTGGAATCCGCTCCTACTTAGCACGAGTCCAATGAAATTCACTCACCGTAAAATATCAATCATATAAGTTTAGTTTCACTTTTCTGTTCATTACATTAAAAAATATCTCTGTATTTAGCGTAGTGGTGATAAATAGGAATCTTTTATGTCAGTATATACCATACAAGGTGAAAGGATACAAGGTGAAAGGATATCAATGATACGATTCGCTGATGACATTGCTATCCTGAGTGAAAGTGAAGAAGAATTAAATGATCTGCTGAACGGAATGAACAGTCTAATGAGTACACAGTATGGTTTGAGAGTAAATCGGAGAAAGACGAAGGTAATGAGAAGTAGTAGAAATGAGAACAGCGAGAAACTTAACATCAGGATTGATGGTCACGAAGTCAATGAAGTTAAGGAATTCTGCTACCTAGGCAGTAAAATGACCAATGACGGACGGAGCAAGGTGGACATCAAAAGCAGACTCGCTATGGCAAAAAAGGCATTTCTGGCCAAGAGAAGTCTACTAATATCAAATAGCGGCCTTAATTTGAGGAAGAAATTTCTGAGGATGTACGTCTGGAGTACAGCATTGTATGGTAGTGAAACATGGACTGTGGGAAAACCGGAACAGAAGAGAATCGAAGCATTTGAGATGTGGTGCTATAGACGAATGTTGAAAATTAGGTGGACTGATAAGGTAAGGAATGAGGAGGTTCTACGCAGAATCGGAGAGGAAAGGAATATGTGGAAAACACTGATAAGGAGAAGGGACAGGATGATAGGACATCTGCTAAGACATGAGGGAATGACTTCCACGGTACTAGAGGGAGCTGTAGAGGGCAAAAACTGTAGAGGAAGACAGAGATTGGAATACGTCAAGCAATACTCTGAAATGAAGAGGTTAGCACAGGAAAGGAATTCGTGGCGGGCCGCATCAAACCAGTCAGTAGACTGATGAAAAAAAAAATACCATTTCATACATTCTCCGAAAGTCAGTGACACACAGTTGTCAAAATCAATCGTTCCTTCTTTTAAAGCACGTAAGGGAAGTTTTCCACTGTCATTGTTAGTATAGTCTTATTCACATACCGACTGAGATACTTTAAATCTCGTTGCAAACACATTTCCTACAAGGAAAAAGATGAGGGATATAGTACAAAATCTGTAAAATGAACGTAATTTTTTGATTATAAACATCTAAAAACTCAGTTTTATAATTTTGTCTTACCCAAAAAGTACACGAGAAAGTGAACATCTTTTTTTATGCTATGACCCGTGGAAATGAAAATCACGTGAAACCGAAGCCCCAATAGTCAGCGTATACCTATTAATGACAGGGAACATTGAAAATGATATAAATTAATGACACCTTAATTGAACATTACTGTAAGGTAGTCAGAAAACGAGCTATGCACATTAATAAAACATGATCATTCCTTCATTCAATCACAAATAGTGATCTTTAAGCCTCTTTAGGAAAGGAACGTTTCAGTCAAAACATTAAGTGACCGAAAGAAGCATCATTGTCTACTCTGTAAAATAACCTAACAACCTACTACAACTGGCGATACTCTACTCACACTGATAATTACGCATATTACTTTTACTTACTTACACACACACACACACACACACACACACACACGCACGCACACTCACTCTCTCTCTCTCTCTCTCTCTCTCTCTCTATGTCTCTGTTGATCACAACGTATATGCAAATCACTTTTATATGTTTGAATAATGTACGCTTTCTCAAGATTAAGCATGAAGTTGTTTGTTGTGTAACACATGTTAACCGGCTCCACTACTGTCCTCGTTTTGTCTGGTTTGGAAGTGGTTGTACTCTTACGCAGGGGAATCACGTGATAAACAAACGCCACAGTTACTGAAGGTTCCTCCAGTGTTTCTCGCAAACATATTATGGAGTTCAAGAACAAAAATGGGCCTAATATCGATCTTTGGGGACCTTCACGTTTAATGTTTTCCCAGTCTTAGTTTCATTCCTGTGGTATCATTTGTTCAGATAAGATTCCATGGATCTACAGCGTAAAACATCTACTAGGTACATTTCTCAGAGCAAAGAAAATCTTGTCTGTACGAAACTCATACCGCTGGTTTGTGTGTGGACACAAAGCTGGTAGAAAAGGGAAGAGCTTTTTTTATTTTAGAAACTGCAGATTATGGGGATTTTGTGGTGATCATATTAAACACCACTGCTGTACTTCTCATAATTAAATGTGGAATCCAGCAAAACGTGCCGCAACATACACGGTGGAGAGCAGAATCAGCTGCTGCCTCCATCGGGAAATTAGAGGCGTTTCTCATGGCCGATCCTTTTGACTGTAAACTAACGGTATGCTTTTGACTGCAATCCAGTGCTATGCTTTTCACGGTAAGCTAGTGCTATACTTTTTCCTGCAAAATGGCATGTTCTCGAACAGGCATCTGTGAGCCATGTACCTGCGCACACTGGTAGAATTTTGAAACGACACAGATACAAACTTTAGGAATGGAAATATAGCTACAGGTTCAAACGCGGCTTGAAGGAAACGCTGCATCTTTTAGCCACTCAGCCTCTTCCTCATTAAAGCGCATCACGTGAAAACAAATCACTTTCCGCGTCACCCACAACTGCCTGACAAAGTTTTTTATTATGTGGTCAATAACAGTGAAAAGATAAATCCCTGATGAAATAGATCATAATTTAATTTTATTAACGTTACCATCTTGTTTCAAATACTTCTCTTATTTTATTATTTCTTAGTTATATGCCTTAAAATTCTTAAGTGAAACATTCTTTGATCACGGAGACTATTCAGCAGCTAATGAAGGTCCTCCTACGTTAAAATATGCTTGACTTAATGGTAGCCAAATTCGATTCTGTATCCAAAATTATCCGTAGATTTCTGACACGTTTCGTAGAAACGACAATACTTGCTTACTATCACCTCCGAACACGCCTGCATATCATTTGAGTAGCTCAACCACCTTAACAGCGATCGATGTTCCTTGTGAAGTGGCGCACTGATTAAGGTACTGTGTTTGTATTCAGGTGCTCACAACCGTTAGCAGTCATCTTACGTATTCACCTATGGTGAATTTTAAAATAAATCTTTCTCTAAGGGCGTAACTCATTTCATAGTATATCTCACTTGCAGGTGACCAGACTAACGGCTTCCAGAGGCAACAAAAATTTCATTTCTAATGCGTACAAAATTACTGATCTAATTTAGAAATATGAAATCTTGTCGTGACCTAGTTATTAAGTGGTATAATCTTATATTAGAGATCTAACACTGAGCCAAGTATTACAGTCATAAACGGTGTATACGTCACGAGGCAATGAAACTCAAGCCAGCAAATTTACATTCATCCTGTGTCTGTTAATTAGAGCCCTTTGTGGCTATCTACAAACTTTATACATAAGTTCAGACCTTTTCACCACTTTTTCACGCTCACACCCTTCACCAATTGATGAAAGGAAAAATGTTAATTACTTATTACATTTTCGATGTTAATGCAATAAAACTTCAGTAGCAGGCAATACGTTGTAATTCATTTCAGCTTTGGTACTAGCTCTATTCGCAGTACATTTAGCAGAGAGTGCCCACATGTACCACTGAATGTACCTGCAAAGTTGCATCACTGAACGACTTATAGTTGGGATGCAAAAGAAACTAGCTTCTGCTTAAAACTGAACACAAATTATACTCATTCAGCGTTTGATGATGAGAGCACTTGGCGACTTACATAAAATAAACGTTAAACACAATTTCAAACGCTTTCTAAACATTTTCTCATTTACATGCTTAACGTCAAATATTTAACACATTAGCTTATTTGTAACGTTTCTTAGAGAATCTGTTTGCGGGGAGGGGTTTATTGATGAGATGTAATGAAGATAACCTGATGTACATGTACGCATAAGGAATGAAATATTAAGGCAGTGCTGAACTGTACTTACCACTGAAAGCTTCAGTAACAAGCGTGGTACTTAATGACAAAACTCACCTGAAACAAGACCAGAGTATTAAAATTAGGGACGCTTACTGATGATGTTAACAACTATCTGTTTAATTTGTTTTCTAAGTTGTATTCGAAGATACACAAAGAGCAACTAAACAAATTTCTTACTAGCTACGATTAAATAAAAATATGACCATATTTAACATCACGTCCACTTTATTGGTAGATTAGATTAACCCTTTTTCCATAGATCATGAGTACATCCCTTCGCAATGATGTGGAATGCAAAAATTTTACAAAAGTTTCTTTATGTGTCACAATTGAAACTTTTTTTAAAATTTTGTAATTACTAATTTATATGTAAAAATTCATTTCATTGTCATTCAGAAAAACTTGGGTGGGCTCCAGCCATTATACTGATAACTCATTTTTGTGCAATGAATTCTTGTTTTCCTTACTGATGAATTACCCCGAAATACGATGCAATACGGCAGCAGTGGATTAAAATAGACACAGTAAAATAAATCACTGATACGTTTGTCATCTGATTTTGCATTAATCCTAAAAGCATAAGTAGCTGAATTCAAACGTTTCAGCAGATGATGGTGTTTCTTGCAATTCAATCTTTCATCGATGCACACGCCCAAAAATATAGAATATTCTTGCTAGGACAGAGACTTCTGTTTAGAGTCTACATTTATTAATAGTGTTATGTCATTTACTGTACAGAACTGCATATACTGTGTGTTATTAAAATTTAATGAGAGTCCATTTACAGAGAACCAATTAGTAATTTTCTGAAAGATATTATTTACAATCTCCTCAGCTAATCGTTGTTTGTTGGATGTGATTACTATACATGTATCATCAACAAAAGGAAGTAGCTTTGGAACTTTATATCTGTTAGTGATTCGAGTGGTCTGTTCTTCGTGGGTGTGCATACGTCGTTCATCGAAGTCTCAGCAGTATGTTTACACTTCACGGCGTGCAGTTGCAACTTTAGCTGTTGTAAAGGTAAATAATGACAAAATTGTTTGTGCACTGTATTCGAATATTAAATTTAGTAATTTTCAATCTTTTATTCAAATATTACCAGTATGTTTACATTTCGCGGCGTGCAGTTGCAGTTGCAGAGGTTCTTAAGTTCTGACAAAGTTGTTTGCGCACTGTTGTTTGGTTATTAAATTTAGTAGTTCTCAACGGTGTCTCGTTCTGTTTCTAGTGAGGAAACAGTTTAATAAACTTTCGGCAACTTTCACCCAATGTGTTTTATGGGGTTGTTTGTCAGTTGAAGTCATTTATTAAATATAGTACACCAGTTTTCAGCTGTTATTTCTTATTATTTGTAGTGAAATATTTCAGTAAAACTTTCGTTCACTGTGTTTAATTTCGTTGAGTGCTCCAATGGTCGCTTGAATTTTTGGTTTTAGATAAGACATTGTGAGAAGTTTCTGTGGTATTGGTATTACTTGTGATTTAGTAGAATTAATTAAAGTGGTTGCTTTCTTAGTAGACAGCCAAATTCGAAACCACTGTTGTTAGTTGTTCTACTGTTATAATTGAACTTAGGTAACCTATACGTTTAGTTTTTCTGTATCTGTTAACATTTTACCACATAAGTTTGTGAGTAGCGGGCTAATGTGTGAGATTTGAAGGGCTTATTTCAATAGTGGTTCAAGTCCATTACCTCCACTTTTCTGTCTATAATGCTTCTAACATTAATGGTCCAAACAAACAGAAGGAAAGGTTCATCTCTAGCAAGAAGCCATACGCTTGAATATTTCTGGTATCTCAGCTGCAGATTTTTCAGCGCTCATTTAAATTTAGGACTCTGTATCTGAGAATGAAAAAAATTGGAGTTGTACAACAACTGAAATAAGCCCCTTAGTTGAGACAGTTTTGACAGTTGTAGACAGTTTTATTTAGACAGTTGTACTTTGCGTATAACCAATAGGTTTGACCGACTGTCAGAGTTATGTGGAGTTTCTTGTAGTTGTGGGTGTAAGAAACATGCAGCAGTCCTCAGCAGTTACGGAGCCTAAGTCAGTAGCAAATTCTAACAGAAAGAAGAAGATTCTGCTGCTAGGTAGTTCGGATGTCAGAGGTGTGGGCGAACAGTTGCAGGAAGTGTTGGGGAGTGGGTACCAGGTCACCAGAATTGTGAAACCCAGTGGAGGGTTGGCTCAGGTGACTGTTAACGTAGGGCAGTTATGTAGGAACCTTACGAAAGAGGATCATGTAGCGGTTGTGGATGGAGCCTGGAATAGTCTTGGTAGGGACGGGGAATATGATACAGGTTGTGACCTGGTACAGATAGTTACTCAAACTGATGGCACTAATGTGCACTTCGTGCAGCTATTTCAGCGTCGTGATCAGCCTCATCTTAATGCTGCTGTTAGGAGTGTTAACATGGGGCTGGAGAAAGCGCTGATGGGGGAGGGCATGGCTCATATTACCATGGTGCCAGTTGAGTCCATCAATAGATCAGATTCAACTAGGCGTGGGCCGCACCCCATTAGACATGGGAACGGTAGGCTGGTAAAACTTATAGGTGACAGTGTGGTGGGCGGTGGAAGTATCACTCATGGGAAAATTGGTGTAGCAGTTCGTGTTAGACCTGCAACTTTTATAGATCAAAGTCGGCCGATAGATATCCCTGCTTACAGGAAGTCCCTCAAACAAAGGAATCACCTTCAGACAAGGTCAGGTACCCAAGTAGTGAATGAATTAGCGTATTTCATCAAAATATAAGAGACATTAGAGATAAAGTAGGGAAATGTTTGTAGATGTTGACTCTGACACTACTGGTGTATCAGAGCATTACTTAAATAATTTGACATTTCAGAGGCTCCTTTTACCGGGATACAAATTAGCTGACTGTTTTCCAAAGAGTTCTTTGCAGAGTGGGGGAGTGGCCATGTATGTAAAAAGCAGTGTTACATTTGAGTCTGTTGATGCATGAAAGCATTACACGGAATAGGTATTCGAATTTTGTGCAGGGGCGGTTGAGTTTAGTGAAAATTATCACTTCAGAGCATTTCTTCTCAAGCTAGAAAAGGTTCTTGGCTCACTTTACAGGAAGTAGCAAAAATTTGTTATATGTGGCGACTTCCATATTAATTTTGCGTGTGACTGTGCAAGGAAAACGGTGATGGAAGATGTCCTAAATTCGAATGATCTGGTGCAGACTGAGTTTTTTCCAACCAGAGTGGAGGGGAACAGTAAAACAGCCATAGACGTTATTTTTATTCGTATCTGAGCACTAGATGGGCATTCTGTTGGTAAAAGGATGAATGGCTACTCTGACCATGATGCACAAATTTTAACATTAAAAAGTTTTTGTACTCGAACAGATGTCACATATAACTACAAACTATGTAGGAAAGTTAATCCAACGGCAATAGAGAGATTTATAAACCTCGTCAGGGAACAAGAGTGGCAGAATATTTACAGAGCTGATAACATAGATGGCAAATATAATGCTTTCCTTAACACATTTCTCACGCTCTTTGAGAGTTGCTATCCATTAGAACGTTCTAAACGGGGTAATAGTAGTAAAAGGCAGCCTGGGTGGCTGAGTAGTGCGATAAGGATATCATGTAGAACGAAGCGGGAATTATATCAAAATGTTACAAGTAGTCACAATGAAACTACGGTAGCCCACTACAAACGGTACTGTAAGGTGCTTAAAAATGTTATTAGGAAGGCAAAGAGAATGTGGTACGTAAATAGAACAGCTAATACACAGGATAAAATTAAAACCATATGGTCAGTTGTTAAGGAAGTGTTTGGTCAGCAGCACAAGGTCGACGATATAAAGTCTGTTCTGTTACTGACAAATCAGATACATGTATGGTATATAGTTTAACACCATGGCTCTAATGCTCTACTGATTTATTTTGCCTTTGTTTCATTTAATGTTACATCATTGAGCTTCTGTAAATGTGTTTGTTTGAATCGATAACATAAAATTGTATACTCCTTTCTTTGTACGAACTTTGGTATCATGATTTGATTGTATGCTGTGTAGCATATCTCTCGTTTAAATGCTTTGACCCATTTGGAGGGAACAAAGCTTACTGTATATGATTGTAATTTTGTGTGAATAATTTTTGGTAGAAATGTCTATATGTGCAAATGTTCTGTTTTATTTAAAATGATTGGTTGCTGTTATGTAAATTGCTGATCCTCACTTAGGGCTCTTAGTTATTCTATGTGTATAAGAGGTGCAGTGGCTCCCCTCGGGAACGGAACTGTGTAGCGCGCGCAAATTGTGGTTGGCTTAGGTGGAAAAGGTGGAACTAATAGCCAGTCGGAGACGAGCCAGCAGTCGGGGACGAGCAGGAGTCGGGGACGAGCCAGCAGTCGGAGACGAGCTACGAGTCTGTGCATTGCCATGTAAAAGTTGCATAGTGCTGGTTCCGAGAGAGGCGTTTCCTGCTACTTTCCAATGCCTCGGATGGATGGATAAATGGCTGGAACTATTCTGGAATTTGTATCTGTCGTCGCCACCAAGAAATGACAGAGTCCAGCAATTCAGTCTGCGAATCCACCTACCAACATGCAGTTGCCACCACGTTGCGCAATCACTGTAACGTAATACTATAATGATGTACAGTGAAGGATCAGCTTAATGGATGTGTTATTGTGCTGAAATATAAGGTAACTTATATCTGAATTTATGTACCAACCTTGATTTTTCTCCTCATCATAACACCTCTCAGGTTCCTTTCCGTTTGAACTAAAGTAATCACCGAGTGTCCTTACTGAAAGTACATTAAAAACCAGTTTTCTAATTAATGCCTCTTGAACTTAGTAAAAAGAAAGTTAAAGTTAATATGGCAGGAGAGTGAGTTAAAGTAAATATTGTTTGCTGAAAATAATTTTCCTATTAAAACTGCTTATTAAAGTGCTGTTGCCATCTGCAAAATTAAAAGTTCTTAAGACTGAGGCTTCTAAAGTTTCGCTTAGCTAATGATCACCTTGATATCTGTAGTAAATTCTAAAAGGTGAGTCAGTTTCTTGCAATTTTGTTAACATTGTGTTTCGATGTAGTAAAAGTGAGAAAGCTGCAGTGGTGAAACGTTATACACTCTTGTTTGCTAAGTGTTTGTTTCTCTTGTGTATTAGAAGTGCATATTAATAGTAATGTTATAAAGACCATTCACTTTATGTAAGCCCTGAAAGTAATAGTGTGTTTCGGTAGCTGTTATAATTTTGCAAATAGTTTGTGCTGCTCCAACTGTTAGTTTCAATCTTACTGTAAACATATGAGTGTGTCAGAGTTCATTGCACTCGCATGTGGCCAAGTATAGGTTGTGTTTATTCGTTAAAATTACTAATAACTATTTTCTTCAACGAGAATGTTAATCATTCTTTTGCCTAGTTAGGCTGGCGACCGTTTTCCATTATCAGTTGAACAGTGCAGATAAACAAAATTTTGTTTGTTACTTTTCGAATATTTATGTAATTCTGACTTTCACTTCCGATAAGCCACCTCCGTTAGGTACAACACGGTCGAGCAACAAAATTCCTCTCAGAGGGTAACAGTGTTCTGATGCGTTATAACATAATTGCTATAACAAAACAATTCTGTTTTGCAAACTGACTCCTACTTTAAGGTTATGGTATAACAGTAGCAGACGGGAGTGTTATACGTGGCTTTTCCGTGACAGGACTAGTTTGTTCTGTTGGGGCATAATACGTAATAAACCAAATTTGGTATTTGACTGAATAAGCTACGTAAATAACGCTGTTGTAGTGTTATAATAGCAATCATTTTTCTGAGCATTGCTGGTGAATTAAATAAAAATTTAGTTTCTACAGGGAATCACATAACTCTCTTGACAAATGCCTTTCTGAGATTGATGTCTGAAATACTCTGAGAGGCCGTGGTCTATGTATAAAATTTCCACCCAACTTTTCGTCTCCATCTACGGGAGATATCTTCTGAGGTCGTCCGGCTACTGCCACTGAGGCTCCAGGTACTCTCGCATTTATAGAGCGCACAGAGGGCACCACCATTCGTCACGTGATGCCGACGGTATGCCTATCTTTTGAAGGCGCCATAATTATCGCTTAAGAGTAATCTATTGTCATTCTGCTGGCGCAACGTCGACATCCATATTTTGTCCAACTTTAAAACTTCCTCTCTTCTATTAAAATTATTATGGTGTTTGTGAATCTCTATTGCTTCTCTATACATGCGCATGATAATGGGATGTTTGTGCTAGAGCGCTTGTCTCATTAAATTTAATTTCGTGGTTCCCATCTGGAAAGACATGCTCACTACGGCCCATTTTTCGATGTGTCCTAAGCGACAGTTCCTTTTATATTCGGCTAAGCGTGTCTTTACACTTCTTTTCGTTGTTCCAATATATACTTGTCCACAACTGCATGGAATTCTGTATACCCCAGGTGTTGCTAGGGGATGTCGGGCGTCTTTCGCAGCTCTTAAATATTCCTTAATCTTCTTGGTGGGTCTGAAGATTGTTTCGATCCCATACTTGGCCAGAACTTTGCCGATACGGTCCGTGAACGTACGTTAATGAACGGTAGGAAAAATTTTCCAGTAGGTGACCGTTGTTGCTCTGGACTTCTGGCTTCTTTTCATCTTTGATGGAGGGCTCGATCAATTTACTTGCTGGTATATCCGTTTTTCATTAAGGATGACCGTAGGTGATTAAGTCGTTCTTGTAAGTAAGCCGGCTCGCAGATTTTGTGGGCTCTGTCCTCCAAGGTTTTCATGACGCCTTTTTTCCCCTAGGATGATGGTTTGATTCCTTGTGGAGGCATCGATCCGTGTGAGTATTCTTTCTATATACCTTGTGGCCCAGCGTCCCATCCACCCGTTTAATTACCGACACATCCAGGAAATTGAGTTGACCGTTGCTCTCTTTCTCCATCGTAAACTGTATCTTCGGGTTAATGCTGTTCAGGTGCACCAAGAAGATATACAACTCTTCTTCAGCATGAGTCCACACTATAAATGTGTCATCAACATAGCGGTACCATTTACTGGCATTTTGTGGTATTCTGTAGGCCTCGCTGTTCGAAAATCCCCATAAATAAACTGGCAACAGCTGGGCTGAGAGGGCTTCCCATCGCCACCCCGACGATCTATTCGTAAAACTCGTTGTTGTACTGGAAATAAGTTGACGACAGGCAGTGTTTAAATAAAGCCACTATGTCAATCGGAAAAATATCTGCTACATATGAAATAGCTTCGTTTACAGGCACCATGGTAAACAATGACACTACATCGAAGCTCACAAGAATATCACTTGGGCTGACGTTAATCTCCCTCAGATTTTCAATAAAATGCCCCGAGTTTGCGGCGCATTTCATTGAAAAACGCTACAACGTCGACCCACCACATTTCATTCCAATATGAAATTAATTACTCCCTCATTAACATGGCTTGTGTATCACTTAGGACTAAAAAGATCATGTGGAAACGTAGGCTTCTCGAGAATCAGTGGAGACTGCTTATCTAACGGCATCCAGGAGCAGCGAAAATTTAATTTGTGCCACATAAATGAACGATGGAGTGTTCCCAGAATTTATCATACACCTTGGCAAAAATGAAAGTAAATTTCTGACAAGGGAACCTCCCCATCGCACCCCCCTCAGATATAGTTATAAGTTGGCACAGTGGATAGGCCTTGAAAAACTGAACACAGATCAATCGAGAAAACAGGAAGAAGTTGTGTGAAACTATGAAAAAAATTAATAAAATATACAAACGGAGTAGTCCATGCGAAGATAAGCAACATCAAGGACAATGGGAGTCATGGAGAGCCGTGGTCTCCTGGTTAGCGAGAGCAGCTATGGAGCGAGAGGTCCTACGTTCAAATCTTCCCTCGAGTGAAAATTTTAATTTTTTATTTTCAGTTTATGTGACAAACTCTTATGTTTTCATCACTTTTTTGGGAGTGATTATCACATCCACAAGAAAACCTAAATCGGGCAAGGTAGAAGAATCTTTTTACCCATTTAGCGAATGGTGTACAAGTTAGGTGGGTCGACAACATATTCCTGTCATGTGACACACATGCCGTCACCAGTGTTGTATAGAATACATCAGACGTGTTTTCCTGTGGAGGAATCGGTTGACCTATGACCTTGTGATCAAATGTTTTCGGTTCCCATTGGAGAGGCACGTCCTTTCGTCTACTAATCGCACGGTTTTGCGATGCGGTCGCAAAACACAGACACTAAACTTATTACAGTGAACAGAGACGTCAAAGAACGAACGGACAGATCATAACTTTGCGAAAATAAAGAAAGTAAAATTTTCAGCCGAGGGAAGACTTGAACCAAGGACCTCTCGTTCCACAGCGACTCACGCTAACCACGGGACCACGGCGCTCCTGAGTTCATATTCTCCTTGATGTTGTATATTTAGCACATGGACTACTCAGTTTGTATATTTTACTAATTTTTTTCATAGTTCCACACAACTTCTTCCTGTTTTCTTGATTGATCTGTGTTCAAGTTTTCAAGGCCTATCCACTGTGCCAACTTATAACTAAATCTGAGAGGGTGCGATGTGGAGGTTCCCTTGTGAGTAGACTTTACCCAGATTGCCTGACCTAGTGTCAGGTACCAGTAGATTTTAAGACAGCATAAACTCTTGCATTCCTCAGCAAGGTAAACAGAAAAACAATTCCGAAAGCTGTCTCTGGATCACCCTTTTCAGTGTTTGCTAGAACGGCTTATCCGCAGCTGAATTTACCTAGCAGTCGACTGCGCCTTCCTGCCAATCAGGCTTGTGGAAAAACCATAGCTGATTTGAGAAAGTAATGGCGCTGGCTTATTACATAAATCTGATTTCCAGAAAGGACTAACAAATTCAGTAGTGTTCGTAGATCTAACTGCTGCTTACGACACAGTGTTACTGGATGGACTAATGTTAAAGGTAAAGCAAACTGCACCTTGCATAAGAATTCTTCGGTGGTTCAAGCTGACACTCTCCGTCTAACAGCCTTCTCTTTCGTATATTCTGTGGTTGAATATTATACACCAGTGTGCATGTCAGGAAGGTAGATGTTCATTTTAACGATACCATGAGACCCATAGCGGGAAGTATGAGATCAGCTCATCACCTGGCTATCTGCTCTCAGTAACATTTCTCTACCACACTTGCAACAGTGACCAAAGGCTAAATTTCTAGGAATGTATGCTCAGCCCACCCAGTATGCGTCTCAAGTCAAAGAAACCATTCTGGAGAGCTCGTGAGATCCATCCACTCCAGACTGAAGATGTGTGCGAGGAGACATGGAAAAACAGCACCGACATACGTCGTCAAGATCTCGAAGATCCCACAAGTGAAACGGATTTACAACTGCCTAGAAGAATCTGGTGTCACCTGAACAGAATCCCATGTGGGCAGAGAAGAACTTCAAAAATGGTTCAAATGGCTCCGAGCACTATGTGACTCAACTTCTAAGGTCATCAGTCCCCCAGAACTTAGAACTACTTAAACCTAACTAACCTAAGGACATCACACACATCCATGCCCGAGGCAAGATTCGAACCTGCGACCGTAGCGGTCGCGCGGTTCCAGACCAGAGAAGAACTAAGTCCCTTCATGTACAAATGGGGCCTCTGAAACTACCCATTACGTGATTATAAAGTTTCAAAGAAGACCACTGACCACACTGTACTGGAATATCCCAAGTGATATTTCAGTGGAATCTTTTTCTCGAATCATTGATTATCTTGCCACACATATTTTTATACGTGTCTTCCTTGCATTCGGGTTGTTACCCCTGATTTAATATTGCGTAGAGAATTCAAGAGCGTACTCTTTTTCCTTTTTTTCTGATCGTGTATTTGTACTCTACGTGGTCCATTACAAGACAAATATTAAAACTTCCTGGCAGATAAAAACTGTGTGCCCGACCGAGACTCGAACTCGGGACCTTTGCCTTTCGCGGGCAAGTGCTCTACCATCTGAGCTACCGAAGCACGACTCCGCTGCAGAGTGAAAATCTCATTCTGGAAACATCCCCCAGGCTGTGGCTAAGCCAAGTCTCCGCTGTATCCTTTCTTTCAGGAGTGCTAGTTCTGCAACGTTCGCAGGAGAGCTTCTGTAAAGTTTGGAAGGTAGGAGACGAGATACTGGCAGAATCTGCCAGGAAGTTTCATATCAGCGCACACTCCGCTGCAGAGTGAAAATCTCATTCTGTAAGACAAATATTGTTTTCCCCTTTTCATTCAGTAACATGTTCACACTCAGGAATTTTTCTGAAGCATCTTCGACTTATTTTCATCCTCATGTCATTTATGAAGCTTGCACAATATTTGAACTATTCAGTCGTCATGTTTTATGAATACTCGAGAAAATATTTGATTTGAGAACGAATTATTAAATTCATTTCGCCTTCATCGGAGTTATTAAAAAATGGTTCAAATGGCTCTGAGCTCTATGGGACTTAACAACTGAGGTCATCAGTCCCATACAACTTAGAACTACTTAAACCTAGCTAACCTAGGGACATCACACACATCGATGCCCGAGGCAGGATTCGAACCTGTGACCGTAGCGGTCACGCGGCTCCGGACTGAAGCGCGTAGAACCGCTCGGCCACCGTTACAGGAGCCGAGTTATTAGTCAGAATAATAGGAACTACCACCATCAGAAGTATTCGGGACTTTTTGCATCCTTTTCCAACCAGTAAGGTGTCTTCTTGACTTTGTACTGTTGAAGATTACGTTCGACGTGACTGTTACATTTCCTGTTCTTTAGCCAGAAGCAGTAT
Organism: Schistocerca nitens; assembly: GCF_023898315.1. Lineage (NCBI taxonomy): Eukaryota > Metazoa > Arthropoda > Insecta > Orthoptera > Acrididae > Schistocerca > Schistocerca nitens. Next base: position 203,635,985 of record NC_064618.1, on the reverse strand, counting down.
GCTTCCATGGTGAGGTTACACATCCTAATTGCTCATGATATTCCTCTAATTGAGGTCACATTTCCTCTCATGAATTTCACTAGAAATTGGATGAGCTGAAATATCCGTTCAAATTCACCCCTCCATTTCCGTTGTGCAACGAAAGATACTGAATGTTTCAACCATACAGTGGTCAGATTGCGTCCCATCTACCTAGTGTGATTTTCGGTAACCTCGTTCCGATCTCTTAAACCGCTCACCAAATAAAAGGTGTGTTACGTCTTACGCGACCCACCCTGATAAACAGTGAATAGTAATGGCCATACAACATACCCTTACCAGGCTCCTGTAGTTACTTTTACATATGGAGATTTCTCTCTGTTAAGGATGACGTGTAGTATTCTTTGTATTAGGAACTCGTGAATTCAGTAACAGAATTGAGGCGATATTCTATTCGCTGTATTTAATTCATAGAGCGAGAGTACGGAACTATATCGAACGTTTTCCGGAATACATCCAGTGCTTGTGCACTGTCGAACAATAGTAGCATCAAATGGACACGCACGGCCTGTGCGGCTCGTTTCCGACACAGGGACTCTTACCTCAAACTGACACATTTATCCTTCTCCATCACCCTAGAAAATCCACATCATCACGGAATCACCCTGTATATAACTTTAACGCTCTGTAGCGTCGTTGGACGACGTTTTCGGACATGGCGTCCTAAGTAAAACTTGATCTGCTAACTCCCCTCTACAACCTCTAAAGGGGTGTAACACGCATTGTGAAGAAGCTTCTATAAATTGCTTTGTCTGCCGGACGCCGAAGGAGCAATTTTTCTCACCAGCTTGAACTCAGACGTGTGAACGAACGCCTCAGCTTGTAGCGGCACATGGAAATAAACTAGTCCTCGCTCCGTGCAAAATGCAGCAACAAAGTGGTTGCAGCGTGTTCAGGCAGTATATGCAGCTCTGGAGACTCTTACTGTTCAGTAAATGAAACATGCAAAGAGGTGTCACCCAAATGAAAAGAGACACGTTTGTGTTTCCCTCCACTCCTGGTGCACCGCGGTTTCAGACTTCGCCGCCCGCTGCTAAACGCCATCCCGGTACCGGTGCGCGACGTGTCAGCGCGGCAGAGCCCGCCGCGGCAGCTGCTAATGCGCGTGCGCTAAGCCGCGCGGCCGCCGTGAGCCGCTAAGCCCACGTGGCGGACGCGGCCGGCGAATGTTAAATACGCAGCCGGGATCACCTGTTGTGGAGCCCCGGCAGCGCCGCTGATTCGACGGCCGGTCGGATTGACGCTGCGATACTTCCTAACTGAATGCTCCCCTGTTATACTCCCACGTCGCTCCCAGAGCCATTCGCTGACAACGTTAATTAGCAGATTACAGCTGGGGAATCGGATCAGGACTCAGTGCCAGCTGTCCGACTTCCGCGTCGTCACTGAGCTATTACCGACACACACATCTACTGAAACCCTTTGCTGTTCTCTCTACTCTCCGCCACCCAATGACGTAACCGACCACCTTAACCAATCCTCAGCTTCTGAACAGATTTATAAGTGGTACGATGATTGGTAGCTTCGTTTAAGCACCCAGAGATAGAAAATTTGCGCAGTTCATAAAACGAAAGAAACCTAGTATAGTGTGACTATATTATGAATGAGCCGCAGTTGGAAAGAGTCAAATCATATAAATACTTGATAGAATCCGTTTCGTGGATACCATACTGCATTAGCCTGTGTACTTCATTTTAGATTATTGCTCTACTAGGTAGCAGAAAAGTTCGGAGTAGGTATTAAAATCCATGAAGAAGAAATAAAAATTTTGAGGTTTGTCGATGACATTGTAATTCTGTCAGAGACAGAAAAGGACTTGGAAGAGCAATTGAACGGAAAGGACAGTGTCTTGAAGGGTGGGCATAAGATGAACATCAACAAAAGCAAAACGAGGATAATGGAATGTAGTCGAATTAAATCGGGTGATGCTGAGGGAATTAGATTACGAAATGAGACACTTAAAGTAGTAAATGAGTTTTGCTATTTGGGGAGCAAAATAACTGATGATGCTCGAAGTGGAGAGGATATAAAATGTAGACTGGCAATGGCAAGGAAAGCGTTTCTGATGAAGAGAATTTTGTTAACATCGAGTATAGATTTAAGTGTCAGGAAGTCGTTTCTGAAAGTATTTGTATGGAGTGTAGCCATTTATGGAAGTGAAACATGGACGATAAAAAGTTTAGACAAGAAGAGAATAGAAGCTTTCGAAATGTGGTGCTACAGAAGAATGCTGAACATTAGATGGGTACATCACATAACTAACGAGGAGGTATTGAACAGAATTGGGGAGAAGAGGAGTTTGTGGCACAACTTCACTAGAAGAACGGATCGGTTGGTAGGACATGTTCTGAGGCATCAAGGGATCACCAATTTGGTACTGGAGGGCAGCGTGGAGGGTAAAACTCGAAGAGGGAGACCAAGAGATGAATACATTAAGCAGATTCAGAAGGATGTAGACTGGGAGATGAAGAAGCTTGCACAGGATAGAGTAGCATGGAGAGCTGCATCAAACCAGTCTCAGGAGTGAAGACCACAACAACAACAACAACAACATGTAGTACACGTACTAGATGTGACCAGTAGAGATATTAAACATACGCAAAGATGAGCAGCACGAATGGAGACAGGTTTGCGTTGAACCGTGGCAGAGCGTCCCGGTGAAGCAGCAAAACCTCAACCTTCAAAACAAAGGACAATTATGTGGTGAGAAGTTTCGAGAACCGTCCTTCTGCCCCCTAGGTTTACTAGCTGTAAGACATGGACGTTAAAACTGTTTCATAGAGACTTTGGAACCCTGCAAAACCTAGAAGTTGATAAAATTCCTTTTTGAGTCTAGCAGCGAGTAGTGTGCCTTGTCGGACAGGGGTGATGTTTCTAGAGTGCTCAGTGTGCCAAGTCAGGAGTAACGGTATGTCAATGATCAGTGACCTTTTTCTCCCAGTACAAGAAGCTTTTGCTTTATTTAATGAAGAGATATGGTTCAGTACAGTAGTAAGCTAATTGCTATAGCAAGACAACGTGAAGGCCATTATGGCTCAATTCGAAGCGGTACTCATCGCTGAAGGCAAGTATACTTCAGTGAATGAGTTTTCAGGGCGAAGACGTGTCTGGAGATGCTCCGGATGGTGTTGGGATACCAACTTGACTGTAGCCCGCCACACAATCTGGCAACCAGAAGTGATGGTCTCGGGAATCATTTATTTTCATAGCAGAACCCCTTTGGTTATCTGCAGCACCGGTACGCCACAGCGGCAATTCGACGATATTCTACATTCTAGTTTGTTGCCATTCATGGCATGACATCCTGGGCTTACATTTGAGCAAGATAATGCCCGCCCAGACACGGTGTGAGTTTCTGCTGCCAGTCTTTGTGCTTGGCCAGCGAGGTCGCCAGATCTCTCCCCAATTGAGAACATTTAGAGCATTTTGGGCAGGATCCTCATACCGTCTGTGGATTTTGACTATCTAACGCGCCAGTTGGGCAGAATCGTCCCTCGGGAGGACATCCAACAATTCTATAGCGTAATGCCAAGAGGCAGAGGCAGACCTAAACTTTCTAGATTTTTCCACTTGGTGAAGCTCTTTCTCTGGAATAAATCATCCAATTTTACTGAAATTGTAGCCATTTATTTTTCTGTGCATGTTTATCACAGCTGCCGATTTTCGTCCCATTCGTATAATTCTTTCGCGGTGCCTTTCATTGTAATCGTTGGGCCACCTGTTGGGTGCCTGCCATCTACTCTATCACCTAATGCAGGCACACGGTTTCATTACCACCAATCCTCAGGGTTTCAGTCTAATCTGATCCCGTCTGACCCAGTGTGATCCCTACCAAACTACAGAAGCAGAGCAGAGTCTGTACCACTTTCTGGTATCCACCAATCACAGCCACTGCTACACTGACCTCAGCACCGCGCCGGCAGCCACTGTTGCGATGGTTATGCACCAGCCGTCGTACACCTGGAGACCTGTTGCTGATGCCTGCACGTTTCACCACCTGTGGTCAGCTATGCGAGGCCGCTGACCACCTCTCCAGCTCAGACTTCACTTCGGTTGCTGCTAAGGAGTTAAAGACTTATTCAACTAGAACTGTTTCCGTGACTGGTCTTCATTCAATAATTCCAAAACACTGCTGCCACGTCCTGGATGGTGAACTGCACTGCATCCTAACATACCAAAGCCAGCTTCAACTTCCATCATAGAGGTCATACACACCGATTTCAGCACTTGCATCATGTCGTCTTTGTCCATATCTATACCCGCTCCTTGTATGACTCACTGCTTGTAGACAATATGGTTTGGTATCTATGGTTCTAGGTACCGACTGGCCAAAAACTGAGACTAGTCTATTCTATTTGGCTTAACCTTTTCCACCTTTAAACTATTTCTTCCCGATGGTGTAATTTTCCACATCTGTCCTCTGAATTGTGGCATATAAAACGATTTTCCAGTGTTCTCAGTATGGACCTATGTAGCCAGTTTTCCCTTCAATGAATGAAACGTAATGACTAGGATCTATTACTCCACATAGCGCTCTTTTGTTGTCTCTACTCAGAGTACGATTCTTTATACACGTTATCTGTTCCACATTGCAGGGATTTTTCTGCATGAGATATACATTGCCGTTTGAGAAAAGTGCAACACCGAGAAGGAATTACTGCAGAGATATGGGGTAAACGTAAGCCGAGCAGAGCCCTCTCGTGTCTGTTCAACAGGGTCGGTGTTGTGCCTAGTGTAGTCAGTGCAGAGCTGTCACACATGGTGGAAACAATACAATAAGTGCCAGTATGCCTCGTCGACGTGAAAGGGAGCCATATTGGCGTGTGAGCAAGTTCGAACGAGGCAGAATGATCGGTCTCCGGGAAACGGGGTTGTCATACCGTGACAGTTCGGCTCGCACAGGGCATGCTGCTACGATAGTGACGCGTATGTGGAAACAGTGGGTAGAGGAAGGTAGTACGCAGCGACGAGAGGGAACTGGACCACGGAACATGACCACAGCACGGGATGACCGTCATCTTATCCGCATGGCCATTACGGACCGAACAGCGTCATTCACAGTGGTGAATCATCACTGGAGCACTGCAACAGGTGTGAAATTGTCTGCATCGACAGTTCTTCGCCGTCTGCTGCAGATTGGACTGGTTGTACGCATGCCATTACGTGGGCTTGCATTGTCCAGAAACCACAATCTCCTCCCACTGCAATGGGCACGTGATCTCCGTCACTGGGGTGCTGAGTGGCAACATGTAATCTTTTCGGATGAGTCCCTCTTCGCCGGCCAGTGTGGTCGAGCGGCTCTAGGCGCTTCAGTCTGGAACCGCGCGACCGCTACGGTGGCAGGTTCGAGTCCTGCCTCGGGCATGGATGTGTGTGATGTCCTTAGGTTAGTTACGTGTAAGTAGTTCTAAGTTCTAGGGAACTGATGACCTCAGATGTTAAGTCCCATAGCGCTCAGAGCCATTTTTTGAGTCCCTCTTGAACCTGTCCTACAGTGATGGCCGCATGTGTCCGGCCGTACCGTGGTGAGTGCAACCTGGAGGGCTGCATTGTGGAGCGGCATAGCGTAGAAACACCAGGTGTGATGGTTTGGGGCACCATTGGTTACCACAATCGATTTCGCCTCGTACGTATTGCGGGCACTTTAAACAGCAACCGGTATCTAACGGAGGTTGTGGAGCCTGAGGTACTCCCCCTGCTTCAAGCATCTCCATAGGCCACACTTCAACAGGACAACGCCTTGCCAAATAGTGCGAGGAATGTACAGGCCTTCTTCGAAGAGTGACGGGTAGCATTGCCTCCATGGACTGCGCGTTCGCCAGACATCTCTCCCTTCGGACATGTCTGGGATATGGTTGGTCGGCACCTAGTAAGTCACGGTCCTCCAGTAAATGGTGTCATGGATTTGTGGGCTTGGATACAAACTGCGTGGAGGGAAATCCCTCAAGAACGTATCCATAACCTTACTGATACAATGCCTAGGCGTGTAGCAGCTCTAATTGCAGCTCATGATGGCCACACTACGTACCGTATAGTAGGCCTCAAAGGACATAGACAGATTTGCAAAGGTAATTGAGCTGTGTTGGGCTCATGTTATGCATTGGTTTAAATCTCGGTTGCTATTCTGTGTTTGGTTTCCCGCTGTTATTACAATACTGCTGTTGTTCGCTCTCTGTGAGAGGCACCAGCGGTGTGTATCGATATTCGCACCTTGTACTATCTTTGGTCTGGTGCTTATAGTTTCTGGCTCTGCTGTGTGCAAGCAGCCGGTCAGTTGGCGTGGAGCAGCGAGGAAATCTCCGAGGGTTGTAGTTTGGCTGGGCCCGCTGGCGCTCTCTACGCAGTGTCGGAGTGTGTGAGGCTGCTCCCATTGTTACGAAGTCCGTGGCTCACCGGCCCTAGACACGAAAGTTGACTTTGGATTAAATTTATCAGCAAGTCAAGACTGTTCTCGGTGTTGGCTGTTGGGACATTCCCGAGAGCAACAACCTGTGTGTTCGAGTTAGCGAAGGTTTAACCACCGTCCAGTGGAGTCTAAATGTATTTGGTTATTTGCAATTGAAGTGCACCAGCGGAATTTTCTACCTTTTCGCCTTTTGGCCGTTCCGGTTACCTGCCCTAGCCGTTGACGTAATTTCAGGCAGTGTCCTTTCCGCACCGTGTTTTCGTTGTCCAGCATGGTGTGTAGTTTGGCAGCTTAATGTATGCTTGGTTGTGGGCGTCCATGCCTTTTACATTTGTATTGTACTCCCGGTGTGTGCTGATCCAGTGGAGCGCAAGTTACCTTGTCGGTGGGACCGGTGACTGTCTGTTTGCTGGGTTGTCGTCGGATTGAGAATGGTCGGGCCGATTGCCTGTCTCACCTAAGTGAACTTTAGTGTTTCAAGTACTGGCCGACCCCCAAAACTTCTGAGCGCCGTTCACTGCACTGATTTTTCTCATTTTCTGTTGTGTGTATTTGTATGGCTCATAGCCGATGGTTTTGAATTAAAGTTCAATTGTTTTATTGGCTTTTTAAGTCATGGGTCTTCAGCAGTTTTAAAATTAAAGGTTTCTTGCGTCTCAGGTGTTACATTGTTTGGGCCTTCAGCCTGATTAATATATTGTTTAAAGATAAAGCCTTGGGCCTTCTGCCTACTAAAAATTATTTTAGTTGTGTTTTAAGTCATGGGCCTATAGCCATTTTAAAATTAAAGATCTTTGTCTTTCGAGCATCAGACTGTTTGGAGCCTTTCATCCAGATTATAGAACTTACTTAACTTGAGGCCTTCTGCCTTTTAAATATTCTCTTTGGCATCTGTATTTTGTGTTAATGGCTTTTAGCCGTTTCTTTTTTTTATGTATATAAAATTAAAGTGGTTGTCCCCTTAAGACATAAGATAGTGTGGCGTATTCAGCCGATAACTAAGTTCAAGAATTTGTACTGTAATATTTGGTCAAATAAATATAGTTATGTGTGTTCGAGTGTAAGTGACAGCCGCTCATTTTGGCCCCTTTCCATAGTTCCACCTCGCTACGGTCGCAGGTTCGAATCCTGCCTCGGGCATGGATGTTTGTGATGTCCTTAGGTAGTTAGGTTTAACTAGTTCTAAGTTCTAGGGGACTAATGACCTCAGCAGTTGAGTCCCATAGTGCTCAGAGCCATTTTTGAACCATAGTTCCACCTGTCCTGTCCTGCGGGTTCAGCAGGTCGTCGCAGTAATCATTTGTTACTTGTCATGAACCCAACCTGCGGTATTAAATAAATGAATCCATGCGTTTCCTCCTTGGTCCTGCAATTTCCACAAACTGTAGTGTAGCTGATTGATTCATATTTGTCATAGCCTGCATTTCCTGACGACACAAATTATTACATAATGCCACCAGGTCATCAGCATCACATTTTCCTTACGGCCTGCTGCACAATTCCTATCAATACTCATATCCGGATTCCTGCAGTCAAAATCCATGTCTACGCTGACTTGAACGTCTGTTAAGTTGTTGTTCAGAGTAATTAGGCCTTACACTGTCACCTTGGCTACTGTTTACAGCGTCAGCGTGTCGTCGGTGGGGACCGAGTGACCTTGTGAACTGTATCCCCCCATCAAACATCTCTCACAGTTACCGTTTCAGATTGTTATTGTCTATTGTATTCCGTTTCACAAAATTCACTTCCCAGGGTACTGCCACTCGAAAATAGGACACTTGCTTCTGGAGAGCGCAAGCATACAATTTTACTCTATCACACCAGCCATAAGATGCTCCATGCCTGAAAGATATGTGAGGTCTTCGTGAGTGTCGTATACTATCTTATCTGAAGTATCCACAGAGCTATTAGTGGGCATTAATAAGGATTGTGCCCATCTTTCATCTGTATGACGGCTTGAGCTCCGTAGGCGGCACTTTCAACAAGGTGTCTGGATTTCTGTGGAGAGATAGAAGCATTTTCATCCACAAGAGCCGAAACCAGAGAGAGTAAATGATATTGGACGCTAGACGTCCCAGAGGTGTTCAGCTGAGTTCAGTTTTGAACTCTGGGCGGGCCAGAGCATTTCAGGGATGTTATCGTCCACGAACTATTGCTTCAAAAATGCTGCATTATGACAGGATGCACTGTCATGCTGGTACAAGCATTCGTGGCCTTTGAACTGTCCTTATGCAATACGTAGTACACAGTGCTGCAGACTGTGTTCAACTCCCTGCGCATCACTCCTTTCCTGATGGAGATGAAGACCACACCCTAACGACGAAAAGCACCACCATACCGTGACACAACCACCTCCATGCTTCACTCTTACATTATTATCCTTATTGACATTTAAAGGAGATAATTAAGACCACAGCACGGTTATTCGTATCTCCTAGGGCAGTTTGGTGCACAGTTTTGCTATGATGCACGTAGCAGCACTACATCGTCTTTCTCTCTTCTATTTCATTTTATTTACACATCATGTTCCGTAGGACCAAATTGAGGAGCAAATCTCCAAGGTCATGTAACGTGTCAATACATGAAATTACAACATTAAAGTAATAACGGCTAAAAATAAATGTTTGTGAAACCGAAAAAAGTCAGTCCATATGACTGTTCGGTATATAACTCCTCAGATTTCCCCCTGCTTGATCACGGTTACTCGATCATTATCAAATTTGAATTATGTACAAGACAGCGTTCATGTTCACCACAGCTCTTTCCATGATATCTACAGTACGCCATTCTGGATGGATACTGCACTATTCGGTTTGACAAGGACAAAGATGCGTAAGACTGCTCGAATGTTGGTGAAACACCATAGCTAGCGAGGAGTTGGGAGTAGTGAGGTGCCAGGCCCTAAGAACTGCAACCATAAGGGACAAATTTATTTCTCTAAATCTATTTCAGAGAGTTATAATTTATTTTTTTAATAAGCAAGATGTGAGTTGAATCAAATCGATAATACAGATATTACATAATGACAAAGCCATTATCAATAAGCGTATATTATCATCTCATAAGAGGCAATGAGCGGCTATGAAAGAGTGACGTGAGTGGTCAGCCCTAAATGATGTGCTCAGATAAATACAGTGTTCAGATAAATACGTACAAGAATTTGAAAAAAAAATCGATAGTACGTAAATCTCGACTTAGACACGTGGTTCTGCCGATTCTTAAATCCAATAAAGCATAGTACAAGTTCAGTTACTGCTAGAACAGATGAAAACGTTTTAAATAACACACGTTACCAGAGCATATATAAAGCATCAAGAGACTTACGAGACCGTTCAGTTAACCTCTGTAAACTGAGCAAATCAAAAGACGGAAGGAACTACTAGAGTACAGTGTGAAATACATTATTTTGATCCCGGTAAACAGAGTAATATGGAAAACTCACCCAAATTAGAAGGCAGAAATATATATTGCCTATTTTTTTTTATTTAGATCACTCGTCTAGTTCCCTATAAGAAATGTGATTAACACTTAGGGCTTCAATTAAGATAACAAGCAGTAAAATTAATGCTAAGAACCAAGCAAGGGCAAACAATTTTTTATAATTAATAAAATGAACTGAAACCCGACAACATAAGCAATTTTACCACTGTAACACCACAATTTTACCAATGGAAACAAGAACGACCTTTGAACTGTCTTTAGATAACACCAGAGTTAAGTACAGCGTAAAATACACCGTATAAAGAGCCCCTATGGCATAGTGGTTAACTCTGAATCATACAGTCTACACACTACTGTGCTCGCAAAGCAAGTCCGACGGCTCGCATTCAAAATTGCCCGTGATTTCTGCAGATAGCCTATCCAACAGAAGACGCAGTACCACAGCCGCCTTCCACCAAATTCATGCGACGTAAGTTACTAATAGCGTCTATGACGGACAGACTGCCAGTACTTGCTCTTGGATGGCCCATCATCCAGCTGCCTTGATAAATGATTGAAAGCGTTATGTCCGCTCGCTAGAGACGGACCACGCCCCCTGGCGGAACGCGCTGGAGACGGTGGCTTGTTTACAGAGGTAAAGACGTAAAATCATACTCCCGGTGCGTAGCGAACTACAGCACAGCTGTTGGCAAAATGTAAGCAACATCTTCTTCATACTAATTATCTTTACTATTCAAATTTATTAAATTGTTGTTATACAGTAGCCAAGGTAGCCCCTGAGAGCCGGCAACCCACCACAGAGGATTGGTTGTCCATTCCCGTCAGGTTAGCCGAGAGCGCTAATGCACTGCTTCCTGGTCTCGGGTAGGCGCATCGGCCCCAGATCGTACCCACCCGGCGGATTACCGACGTGGGTCGGTGTGCCGGCCAGCCTGGATGTGGTTTTTAGGCGGTTTTCCACATCCCACTAGATGAATACCGGGCTGATCCCCACGTTTCGCCTAAGTTACACGACTCGCAGACATCTGAACACATTCGCACTATTCCACGAATTCTACTAGACGTAGACAGCAGGGGTACACTAATTCCGTCCCGGGGGGTATAGGGTGCTGGCAGGAAGGGCATCCGGTCACCCCTTCACACTAGCCTCGTCAAATCCGTTCCTAACAATGCCTACCCTGCGGCAGTGCGGGACATGGCACCAGTGAAAGAAAGAAAGAAAGAAAAGGATGAGGTTGTCTATGTCCAAGACATACCAAAAGCACCATGGTAAACACCGGCTATTTACATACAAGATAATGGAAACAGACAGTCCGAGCACTACTTCCTGCAGGGGGAGCTCGAGCCACGGCCTGGAGCAAGTATCACTACGCCAAAACGTGATTGGCTGGAGACAGCTATTTAGGGGCTAGTACAAGCCCCGAAGTTCAGTTCACTCCGGATGCAGACCTTGTGTACGTCGACCGCTGAAGATTACGTCTTCGTCTCTGAATTGGACTCTTACTAGTGTGTGTGTGTTACCACGAACCTTTGCGGAAAATTAGAAGTGAACTTTAGTTTGCCTCAATTAGGAGACTTTTACAGCCATCGTTATTGTTACTTTTTCGTTTGTTTTTCAGTCATCAAACTTGTGAACATACTTCAATAAAAGTTGTGTTTGAGAAACATTGCGAATTGTCAGTCGCAACAATTTCCACTAAAAAAATCCGTCTACCTACAAATCCAAAGTCTGGACGAAAGAACACTCGTTGGTACATTGGTGAATTCTTAGTTCTACTCCTGTTGGGGACCGATTTTCTACTACAACACCTAACATTATTACAAATTTGTAACAATCCATGTCCACAGGAACGTCATGAATATTTATTACTGTCGCTGAAACTTATGTATCGCTTGATGCAGAACAAGATATTACTCTCTCCTCTCAGAGTACAATCGGCGATAAATATTTACGCAGAGTTCTGTCCAACACAACTGTCGCACTACTGGCTCAGTAGAGAGACGGTGCTGTCGTCTTCAGCGCTAACGGCTGACTAGGCTGAGCGTCACGGCGATCAGACGTAAATAGGCGATAGGCGAGCTGATGCGGTGGCGTACGGAGACTCTTCTGGGCGTGCGTACACCACCCTCTCTCATTCGTCATTGCTTGAGGCAGCGATTGTGTTAACTTGCGGTTTCGTCTCAAGGCACTAACCTTGCCTTGGCGCCTCCCTCTTCAGACGATCCCGCACAAAGCTTCGAAAAATCAAATTGCCTCCGATTAGAAAAAGCTCCAACTCAACAGAGTACCACATTAGCCTTCTCTGCAGTTTGTATGACTCACATTCGTTCACAAGGCTATTGTTTCCCGCATTTATACTAAATTCCACGGTACTTCCAACAAATAACCTGTCATCGCTTACGGTTTTCGCTGAACTACAACTTCATAAAACTTATGCACCTGTGGAGCCTAGAAATCTGCTTAGTGCAGCTCTCAAAGAAGTATTGTCTTTTTTAGTCCTGTAAACTGAAGAAACCAAAATACGAAAAGAACGACTATAAAACAACGAAAACAGTGTGAAATGTATGATTTTAGTCCCAGTAACCAAAGTAAAACGCAAAACTTAGCCAAAGAAGAAGGTACAAACATACATTACATTTCTTTATAGCCGGCCGTTGTGGCCGAGCGGCTCTAGGCGCTTCAGTCTGGAACCACGCGACCGCTACGGTCACAGGTTCGAATCCTGCCTCGGGCATGGATGTGTGTGATGTCCTTAGGTTGGTTAGGTTCAAGTAGTTCTAAGTTCTAGGGGACTGATGACCTCAGATGTTAAGTCCAATAGTGCTCAGAGCCATTTGAACCATTTGAACCATTGCATTATATTCAAATTGAGATTGCTCGGGCTAGTTCTCTACAAGAGGTATAAGCATTGTTTTTTATGTTCGTTCCATTGTAACCAACTCCTCATGCATAGGAAATGGATGAACGGAAATAAATTCTTTTTCTATAGTGTCCGTCAACTATCCCCTACCCCAACTGAGACTCCATTTTAGTAAACTCTTATCAGCTTAAGTTACTACATAAAGCTGCGCATGAGATCTGCGACTATACTTAAAACAGAGAGCACTTATGTCACAGCTAAATTGGTAGCTTGAAATGAACCGGTCGCTTGTTGTCCAAAAATTTTTTACGAGTATATTGATACGTTTCGAGCTCATTCCTGTTCAGAAAGTCGAACAAAATACACATATGATATGGCACTTTGTATGAAGGCAATTCCGTTTGATCCTCTGAAAATACGATGCGCCCAAAACAAGTCAGTAAAAAAATTTTTGAACAGGTGACCATTTCATTTCAAACGACCAGTTCAGTGGTGATATAACAAGCACTCTCAAACTCTTCCGAAATTTCGACTAACGTCTCGTACAGTTCTGTGCTGGATCACGTTAACCTTAAAAGAAGCAAAGAATTTCCTCACTTGAACTGTATAAGCAATCAGTTTTCGCTCTACAGCAGTATCCTGAGTATAGTGTAACTCAAGTACAAAATAGTTGTTTCGGCCACATGAGACAAACTGAGTGACGGCACGATCCCTCACGTACCTGTGGTAGGCTGCCGTACTCAGAAAACATAATTGGATTATGGAATTTCGAAATTACGTAGCGACTCGCCAATTGTTTCAAACGTATAATTGGCCAATACCAGATTCCCGTGACGTTATTGGCGCGCTAAATATACCTGACGCGTGTCGACTGCAGATATAGAATTCTCTGGGTAACGTAGCTCATTATTCGAAACAATTAACTTCTGAAACATTATAAACATGTATTTAGGTTGACGTTTTGATTCCCAGTGTTTCGTGAAACAGAATGAGCTATATAACCGAATAAAGAGCATAATGTTTACAGATAGTGTACTTCACTCGTATGAAAAGAGAGAGAGAGCGAGTGAGTTCACTGAATATCATTACGGCAAATACTGATGCACACGTAAGCCTAAAGCATTACACAAGTTTTCTCAGAGAGCAACTTGGATTAAATTTATTTATAGGTTACTTTTTGTCATCGTGGATTTTTTAAGCAGAAGTTTTATGCGGGGTATTTCCACATTTTCGCATTTATAGCTTGTACATGGGAATGCATGGAAACATGTAGAGAAAGTCATGCCGAGAAAAAAGGTGAATACGCTTACGTATCAATCTACGCCTTTATTCTTCATGTCTCCGTTTTATTTCTCAGCATAATCACCATGGTGACGAACACATTTCTGCCAGTGGGAGACCAATTCGTTGCTAGCGTCACTGTGCAATATTTAACTTACTTGACGAGGCTACAACCTCACCTCTGCTTGCGCTGCCAATCACTACCAAAGTGAAGTCCTCGACGGTATTCTTTAAGTTTTAGAAACAGATGAAAATCGGGTGGGCCCAAGTCGGTACAGTATGGAGGATGGTCGATGACAGCGAACCCAATACATGGAACGGTTGCAGATGTCGCAGCGCTCTTGTGTGCTCTGGGGTTGCCTTCCTGAAGGAGAGTGTGTTCCGTTTGTGGACGAACTCTTCGCATTCGAAACTCGACTACAGAGGGCTGTTTTTTGCACGCACTGGCATAGACACGTTACAGACCACGATGTTACACGGTACAATTCGGAGCCCTCTGAGACTCTCTGGTAAACCCGTAGGACAGGGGCCAAAATAAGTGGCTGTCATTTACACTCGAACATACAAACTTTTATTTGATCAAACACAACAAGAGCCAAGAAAAATGTTTTTTTTTAAAAAAAAGAACAGCTTTAGTTTTGGAACTTAATTAACGGCTGAAAGCGCCGTACAATCTCATGCCTGAAGGGCAAGACCACTTTCATTTAAAAACGGCTGAAAGTCAATAATTTTAAGTTCAAGCAAAATCAGAAATTTAAAAGACAAAGCCTTATCTTAAAACAGTTCCCTTATTAGGCTGAAGGCCCAAAGAATCAGACACTTTAAGAGCAACAACTTAAATTCAAAATCGGCCGACGGCCCAACACTTAAGGCTCAATAACATTAATTTTAAAAATGCCAAAGGCTTTACGTAATGCAGTTCTTAAATTTGGCTGAAGACCCAAATCATCTGACGCCTTAAGGGTAAAACAACCTTAATCTAAAAATCGGCTAGACGCCATACACGTACAAACAACAAGGACAAACAAGGAAAGGCAGAACACCCAAGGGCGCTCAGAAGATCCGAGGGTTGGCCCGGAATTCAAACACTAACGCTCACTTAGGTGAGACAAGCAGTTGGCCCAACCAATGTCGATCCGATGACAACCCAACCGACAGACAGTCAACGGACCCACCGACAAGATAAGCTCCACTTCATTCGACCAGCACACAACAGGGATTTCAATGGAGCAACGTAGAAGATATTGGCGCCCCCAACCAATTATACACTGAGCTGTCTAACTATACACCGTGCTCGACAATGACAACACGATGAGGAAAATACACTGCCTGAATTTACGTCAAAGGTCAGGGCAGGTAACCGGAACGTTAACGGCAACGAGGCAGAAGATTCCGCTGGTGCACATCAATTTAGATAACCAAGCAAAGTTAAACTCCACAAGAGGGTGGCTAAAATTTGCCAACTTGATAACACACCTTGTTGCTCGCGGTAACACCCCCACAGCCGACAACGAACTCCAAACGACACAATTGGAACAGTTGTTACTTGCTGGTAGATTAAGTCAAAACTCAACTTTCATGTCCAGGATCGGTGAGCCACGAACTTCGTAGCAATGGAAACAGCACCACACACTCCGACACCACACAGAGGCCGCCAGTAGGCCAAGCCAAACTAAGCGCCCTGGAGATTTCTTCGCTGCTCCACGCCAACCGACCAACTGCTCGCCCAGAAACAGTGAAAGGACCAAATATACATCAGCCGATGAGACGACCAACCGAACGAGCAACCAACGGTCGTCCACCTATAATTTCCCTCTGTTAGAAAGTTCATAAGTGTCGCCAGCGGTCGGCGAGACTTGGCTGTCGGCGCCTCACCGGCGCTCTGTTCCTGACTTCACTGCTGCTGCATCCCAACTGCATTGCTGGTCAGTCTCCAACAGACTGACACGCGACGACCTGGAAATACTATCTGCTTATATAGACATAGTGTCTGTTCTTTCAAACATCTCCGAAAGAACAGACACCATTGATGACCTGCAGCCATGTAGACCGAAATTTGAATTATATATTAATAGCTTTAGCCGCTGACGGGCATTGATATATATCAACGGGGACAAGTGAAAATGTGTGCCCCAACCGGAACTCAAACCCGGGATCTCTTGCTTACATGGCAGATGCTCTATCCATCTGAGCCACCAAGGACACAGAGGAATGTGCGACTGCAGGGACTATCTCGCGCACGCATCCCACTTTTGATCATGTAGTGTAGTTGTGGTTTACTGCATGATGCATGATGATCCGACTCCTAAATTATAGAAAGATGTGAGGTCAGCCATTAACAATGCAAAATTTCTTATAAAACTTTCCAAAAGAAACTACTCATCAATATGAACCCTCAGCCCCCTAAACTTCGGTCCCAGTTCAAAATTCATAAACCTAATCACCCAATACGTCCAATCTCCAATAGCATGAATAGCGCATATCACGATTGGGCCATATTTCTACACGAAACTTTGAAAAAATCTTTCGTTTTCGAAAATAATTGTTCCGTTCCTAACAGCCACATTTTGGTCCAGAGTATTAAAAACTTAGTATGCTCTTTTCTGTAGATATTAAAAATCTTTATACCAATGTCCCGGTACATGAGACGCTCATCATTGTGGAAGGAAATTTACGTCAATTTAAAAAAGATCTATCAGATGAACAGATTACCGATTTTATGAATTTCATTAATGTTGTTGTCAAGTACAACCACTTTGAATTCAACGGACAACTGTACCAGCAGTCTGATGGGCTCGCTACGGGCAACCCTTTAGCCGGCATCCTTGCCGACATCTTTATCGATTCCTTGGAAAAAAAGCTGTTTAACCGTGTCTCAGCCGCTTCAATAGGTATCCTTTCTTACACAAGATACGTTGATGATATTCTAGTCGTCTATACGGACCCGCCGATAGAACTGATCATATATTTAAACTTTTTAACGACCACCACGAAAAAATTTCTTTCACTATTGAACTCGAAAACTAAAACCGCCAATTAAATTATTTTGACTTACAAGTACGTGGCGCCCTCCATCGGTAATGCTGGAATTCAGTATGGTGTTGGCCCTCCCTTAGCCTTGATGACAGCTTCCAATGTCGCAGGCATTCATTCAATCAGATGCTGGAAGGATTCTTGGCTAATGGCAGCCCCTTCTTCACGGAGAGCTGTACTGGTGAGGTACTGATGTCAGTCGGTGAGGCCTGCCACGCAGTCAGCGTTCCAAAACATCCCAAATGTTTTCTATAGGATTCACAACAGGACTCTTTGTCGAGTGCATTAGAGGAATGTTACTGTCGTGTAACCGCTCCGCCACAGGCCGTGCATTATGAACAGGTGCTCGATCGTGTTGAAAGATCCAATCGCCATCCACGTGGGAAGCAAGAAGGTGCGTAAAACATTAATGTAGTCCTGTGCTGTGATACTGCCACGTAAAACAGCAATGGGTGTAAGCCCCCTCTATGAAAAACACGACCACACCATAACACCACTCTTTAGAATTTTACTGTTGGCACTACACACGCTGGTAGATAGCGTTCACTGGGCGTTCGCCATACCCACATCCTGCCATCGGGTCGCCACACTGTGTACCACGATTCGTCACTCCACACAACGTTTTTCTACTGTTCAATCGTCCAATGTTTATGCTGTTTACACCAAGCGAGGTGTCGTTTGGCGTTTACCAGTGTGGTGTGTGGCTTGTGAGCAATTGCTCTACCATGATATCCAAGTTTTCTCACCTCCCACCAAACAGTCATAGTACTTGCAGTGGATCCTGATGCAGTTTGGAATTCCTGTGTGATGGTCTGGATAGATGTCTGCATATTGCACATTACTACACTCTTCAACAGTCGGTGGTTTCTGTCAGTCAACCGACGAGGTTGGCCTGTACGCTTTTGTGCTGTACGTATCCCTTCACATTTCCACCTCACTATCACATCGGAAACAGTGGACTTAGGGATGTTTAGGAGTGTGGAAATCTTGTGTACAGATGTATGACACAACTGACATCCGATCACCTGACCACGTAAGCGATTGCAGGGCGCTCTCACTTCTGATTCGGTGTCATGCTGCTTTATGTGCTTAGGGAAGATGATCTTTATTACGATACGACTTCATACATCATGATGAAATGGTGGGCAGTAGTTAACTCTCTTGCTTGTGTGCTCTAGTGAAAGGATAGTGGTAAGCTTTACCTATGTTCAAAGGAATACTGTGCTGATTTAAACGACAGCAGTAAAAGCGTATGGCGACTGAGGTCCGAGGGGAGCGTTTTTTCTGTACAACCTGGGTGACAACATTTGAGGACTGCCGAGTTCAGCGCTCTCATTGTGCAGACACGTTGAATGGCGCCGGTTGGTCGGGGGCCGTGTACAGGTAGGCTGACCAGCGCCGAGATGTCACCGCTGCGATGGGCAGTGCGTTGAAGACCAGCAATAAAGCAGAGGATAGACCTTTGGTAGGCAGTAATCTGACGAGACAACTGTGATCTTTCTGGGACATGTCACTGGTGCCCAGACGTCCAGACAGTGTTACAAAACATATTTGTGAAGGCATGAGGCTTTTAGTGAGTTTATAGTCGTTCTTTGGAAACTTCGAAATGGATGCAACAGAGGAGATACCGATCTTTTTACGGATGACTGTGGTTCCATCCTGGTCAAGCTGCCAGAAAAAGACACGGCGTAAACGTGTGGGAAAGAGGCCATGAAGCTGAATCTATTTTTCCTTTTCTCCCAAAAAATGGTTCAAATGGCTCTGAGCACTATGGGACTCAACTGCTGTGGTCATTAGTCCCCTAGAACTTAGAACTACTTAAACCTAACTAACCTAAGGACATCACACACATCCATGCCCGAGGCAGGATTCGAACCTGCGAGGTAGCAGTCGCACGGTTCCGGACTGCGCGCCTAGAACCGCGAGACCACCGCGGCCGGCCCTTTTCTCCCAATTAACCTTAAAGTCTCTGGTGGTCAAATCTGTGTATGCAGAGCAAGGGACAGCCTCCCAACTTTGAATGCGGCGCTCCAGCTCGTGACTGGCTTGTGCTAAAGTGGGAGTGGTCTAAGATGTAAATGTGCTTCACTACCGAGCTGGCCAGGAAAGCGGAGAGAAAGAGGACACTCTTGTACTGGTGCTTCTCAAGTAAAGAACTCCAGTCTCTACCTAAATGGTGAGACTCGTGCCCTTTGATAGTGTGCTACTTAGACCCTGTGCCAGTCACCTCCAGAACCATCAGAGGTAATACTTCCAGCATCATGCACACAACGAGTGATGCGTGGGTGTACTTATTTGTCGTGAGTCGGCCGTCTAAATATTTGACATATTCCGTCACGCATAGTCGTGGGACGGAGTCAAATTCGTATGGCAGACCAGCAAACGGGTCCACCTGCACACTGGAATCCAGTGGGGTTTCAGAGGCTCATAGGGAAGTACCTGGGTTGCGAATAAGCCGAACGCGAGACCGCGTACTTGCATTTTTCAGATGGACGCCATTAATAACACATTTCTGTCGACCATGACTTTGATCGCCGAACGCATCGTGGTGTGCCGTCCTGACCAGCAGAAGGCTAAAGTATTCGCTGCTACTGCGTAGGGCTCCAATATATGTTTCTCAGCATCCTGTTCTTTCGAATCAATTTTTTTTTTTTTTGGAATAGTATAAATGCTTGATTGTGGCGTAGTTTTTGGCCATAACCCGAATTCACGTGTATAAAGTCAGATAAAGCGATTAGTGTTCTGGTTAGTGTCGTGTGTCGATCCTCAGCTGATCACTCGGTCCACCATAGACCCCATATTAGTGAAAGCGTTTGTCAAATAAAAAGGGTTGTGTGACGTTTCTTTAGCCATTTTTTATTTGCTTTGTGATGTTAACAATGAATAAATCTGTTGTTATTTAGATCAAAACTCCTCCCTGTGTTTTGATTACCATCACCTTTGCCATTTTTATTTAAGTCCTGATTACAAATAAATGTATCAAGTTTGGACACGTTCGAAGTCTGAGTGTTCCGCGGAGCGCCGCATTCTGCTGTCTCACGATGTCTGATGACTATTGAGGTCGCTGATATGGAGTATGTGGCAGTAGGTGGCAGCACAATGCACCTGATACGAAAATCGTATTTTTTGGGGGGGTGTCCGGATACTTTACATCACATAGTGTATAAAACGTAATGCTCTACCAACGGAAGAACGCATGGTTTCTCACAATGAGCCTACGTAGGTGAATACAAAAAATGGTTCAAATGGCTCTGAGCACTATGGGACTTAACATCTGTGGTCATCAGTCCCCTAGAACTTAGAACTACTTAAACCTAACTAACCTAAGGACATCACACACATCCATGCCCGAGGCAGGATTCGAACCTGCGACCGTAGCAGTCGAGCGGTTCCGGACTGCGCGCCTAGAACCGCTAGACCACCGCGGCCGGCTGTGAATACAGAGTATCGTCTTTTAGCAATAACATGTACTAATAACAGATTTGGATTCTTTAGTATTACGCACAGAATTTCCTTGGAAATATGTAAGATATTTGCGGTTCGACATTTCAGCAAATACTACAAATGTTTCAATGGTGAACATATTTTGTTACGTGTACTAGCCTGATCGTATGTTATCAGTCAAAGGAAAAAGACTCATGGCTTCAATTTTTCATATAACGCGAATGATTTCTGGCAGAAAAGAAGAAACGCAGAAAAGAAGAAACGTGCCTTTGGTTTTAGAGAGTGACTTCTGCATTATTATTTACCACCTTATCTACACTGCTGCTGTCCCGTCGCCCCGCATGAGCTATTTGAGAACGGCCTTCGCCTCGATGTATAACTTTCGTCGTTCTTCGTACATCCACGCTGAAACTGGCCTTGCCTTGTACGGTTACATTTCTATGATTTCTGTATATAGTCTTAATACTGTTTGAATAGGAATGTGGGTTATGAGAAAGGAACTCTCATCACTATAACATTTACGATAAAATAAATTATTGGCACTCCTACATGACTCAATACGTCTGTCTTTTCAAATAAACAGATATTTTCTTCTTTAACTATCAATCCTCTAGTAGGAAGAAGATATTTCGGTCTGGGGGGTGGTTAGATTTCGCTTTGTTCAATAAGGGTGGTGGGTGTCAAACCTCAGCTTCCGGAAATAAGATCTTTATTAGTAAGGGAGACTCTTGTCACCCCTTTTGTAAACGGGACTTCGCTATCTGTGGATATGCAGCATGTCTACGAGTTTGGTAACAAAAAATAACAATATTGTAAGCATACTAGGACCGGCCACCGTTTCAGCAGGCGAGTGTCTAGATATCACGATTTCTTACCAGATTAACTTCTAACTACTGAATCTCTCTTTACGACACTCCCTGGCAGGCTTGTGGAGCTACGAGCGGCGTTCAATAGGTAATACTACACAATTTTTTTTTCCTGAAGGCAAATTGATTTTATTCAGGATACACCATATTATTCCCCACTCTTTTGGCTACAAAACACTATTTTTCAACATAAATGAAATGAAATGATCGAATGGCATCGCTGGCCTGGAGGCCCCAACCGGGGAAATTCGGCCGCCGAGTGCAAGTCTTAATTCAGTCGACGCCACACTGAGTGACTCGTGTGCCGGTGATGAGGATGCAGTGATGATGAGGACAACAGAACATTCAATCCACGAGCGGTAAAAAATCACCAACGCGGCAGGGAATCGAACCTGGGCCAGCTGCATGGTAGACAAGCACGTTACCAGTCAGCTAAGCAGGCGGATTTTCAACATTATCTACGTTCAATGTGAAGGGCTAACGCCAACTTAATGGGAGGTCCTGTGTGCCAACAAGGTACCACTCTACTGGTCGACATTGGAGCAAATGTCTTGCTGCGTCAATCACCTCCCCGTGATCACATGATTCAAATGGCTCTGAGCACTATGGGACTTAACATCTTAGGTCATCAGTCCCCTAGAACTTAGAACTACTTAAACCGAACTAACCTAAGGACATCACACACAGCCATGCCCGAGGCAGAATTCGAACCTGCGACCGTAGCAGTCCCAAGGTTCCGGACTGCAGCGTCTAGAACCGCACGGCCACCGCGGCCGGCTCCCCGTGATCCACGTACAGCTTCCTGCGAAGTGCATCCTTCATTAGGCCAACAGATGGATGGTGGATGAGAAAGAGCAGTCTAATGAACTTTTGTGGGCTCCTCTCGGGTGCGCTGACTTTTCAGGCTTTGCATTGACGTAGAAAACGAGAAGTTCGTTGTCACTTTTGTGCTGACGAACACGCTGAAGTCGTTTCTCCAGTTTCCTGACGTTAGTAGAATACACATCAGAGTTGATCTTTGCACAGTGAGGAAGGACATCAAACAGAGTAAACCCTACAGCGTCGCCGAAGATCGGACCAGCTGAAAGTGAGGCTTCGAACTTTTTCTTCGGAGGAGAACTTATGCAGCGTCACTCCATGGATTTCCGTTTCATTTTGGGTTCGACGTGAGACACCCATAGTTTGTAAAGATGTTCGACAAATAATTGTCACTATTAGCCTGGTATCGCGCAAGCAGTTCCGCGCAGACGGTCCTTCGTTGCTATTTACGGTCTTCTGTTAGGCGGCGAGGAAGCCAGCGGGCACACACCCCAACTACCCCAAGTGGTGGACGAGTGTGTCAGCACTATCAGCAGAGACGTCCAGTTGAAAAGCGAGGTGTTTGATGCGATCCGTCCATCACCTCCAATAAGAGTGTCTGCGTGTTCCAGCACTGCTGAAGTCACAGCTGTGGGCGGACGGCCAGCATGCAGGAGACCGGACAGGTTTACGAGTCTTATTTGCGAACATAACAGACGCCTCGCCTAACGACTCACTGTGCTAGCGCCTGTGAATATCTACGATGCTCTGGTTTACCGCCAAAAGCAGCTAAGTGACTGTGAATATAGGCCGTGCTCTCGTTTTCCGCCATAAGACACTCAATGACAGCTCATTACATGAACGCACCTTTGTTACAGGCCCCATTATAAGAGCTATGTATGATGGTGCCACCCATCGGAACTTTATGCCAGCCAGTGTGGCCGTGCGCTTCTAGGCGCTTTAGTCTGGAACCGCGTGACCGCTACGCTCGCAGGTTCGAATCCTGCCTCGGGCATGGATGTGTGTGATGGCCTTAGGTTAGTTAGGTTCAAGTAGTTCTAAGTTATAGGGGACTGATGACCACAGCTGTTAAGTCCCATAGTGCTCAGAGCCATTTGAACCATTTGAATAAATTACGAGCTGCGCGGGATCAGCCGAGCTGTCTCAGGCGCTGTAGTCATGGACTGTGCGGCTGGTCCCGGCGGAGGTTCGAGTCCTCCTTCGGGCATGGGTGTGTGTGTTTGTCCTTAGGATAATTTAGGTTAAGTAGTGTGTAAGCATAGGGACTGATGACCTTAGCAATTAAGTCCCATAAGATTTCACACACATTTGAACATTTGAACAAATTCCGAATTTTTTTAAGTGGAATTGGCCTCGATAGGAACAAACGCCTTTCGTATATTACTGAGATAACACATCTGGGGTCTGACCCTTTCATGATTCATTTTGTTAACCATCAGAAGATACCAGATTCACACTGTGATGATTTGGC